>NC_139344.1:87049459-87478096 GCF_055883805.1 Amblyomma maculatum | reverse complement strand
TCAACTGATGGCATCAACCCCTGCAACGGAGCGCAAGGTAGCTTTTGTCGGCGGAACCGAAGACACCGCCGAAGATGCCGCAGCTGCCAGCCGCTCGACGACGCGACCTTCACCGTTATCAACTTGAGTTCCGTGAACGCGCTACTAGCGTGTGTGAAGTGTAAAGTGTGCGGCGGTGATGTCAACATCGGTAAATGTGGCAGCGAATATGGCCTTGCGGTGAAGTTGACGATTTCATGCGTGAATTTCGGCGACATTAATTGTGGCTGGAGTTCACCGCGTGTGATCGGCGGACAAAAAAAGAATCCGTTCATTGTGAACATTCTTGCCGCGCGCGCGATGCAAGCAACCGGCAATCAGCGCGGTGCGCTAAATGATATATTCGCAGTAATGAATATATCTCATCGAGGTTTGAATACAAAAACGTGGCAGAAATATGTCAAGGAGAAGTTGACGCCCGCGGTGGACCGTGCAGCCAAAAAGATGACAGCAGACTGCGCACGATCCGTTCGGGAGGTGTACTCCGAGCTGAATTTCGGTCACCCCGGAGATATTGCAGTTTCGTTTGACGGCTCGTGGATGACACGCGGGCATTCATCTCACATCGGAATTGGAACTGTTATCGAGCTTTTCACCGGACTTGTGCTCGATTACGTCGTGCTGAGCAATTTTTGCGCCGCGTGTGAACGAGGCCCAAAAGAGGATGACCCGGAGTATCCGGCGTGGAAACAAGGCCACAAATGCCAGAAAAACACCACCAAAAAGGCTGGTGAAATGTAAGTCGAGGCTGCGCTTATTTTATTCCAGCGGTCCCTACAACAGCACAACCTCCGCTACACGACCATGCTCTCTGATGGGGACAGCCGAACCTTCCTTGCTTTGCAAGAAGCAAAAGTATATGGCTACATAGCCGTTACAAAGGAAGACTGCATAAACCATGTGCAGAAGCGCATGGGAACTGCTCTGCGCAATGTGATCACGAAACAGAGAGGTTCTGGTGGAGAATCCCTTGGTGGCAAAGGAAAGCTTACAGGAGATCTAATTTCCAAGTTGAGCTCCTACTATGCATGGGCTTTGAAGTCACACACTGGTGATGTGGAGGCCACACAGAAGGCTGTGATGGCCACCTACCATCATGTTACATCTAATGATGTAACCTACAATCACAGCTTCTGCCCAACAGGCCCCGAGTCTTGGTGTAAGCAGAATGCTACAGAGGCCAGAGGTGAGACCATGCCGCATCACCGACACAACCTGCCTCTTCATGTTTGTGAAGCTTTGCTGCCAGTCTATGAAAGGCTTTCTGACAAGAGGCTTCTGGAGCGCGTACAACGAGGCAAAACCCAGAACAATAATTAATGTTTGCATTCAATGATTTGGGCACTGGCACGTAAGGAACGCCATGCTTCACTCTTCACGGTCCAGGCCGCTGTGGCTGAGGCTGTGATGAAGTTTAATGCAGGAAGTGAAAGAACTGCGAAAAACATTCTGAAAGAGCTGCACTTGACTGCCAGCCCCCAGACAACAAAACGCATGCAGGAGAAAGACAAGCAAAGGAAGAGTGCATGTGCACAGAAGCACAAGTCCTCAGAAAATGTGCAGCGCACTCTAAAAAAACACCATTTTGAATGCTAATAAGCAGTCTGACTACATTCCAGGAGGCTATTAGTAACTTTCCAAGGTGGCTGGATGGATAATTTAGTACTTTTCCTCAATAAACATCACTCTGCTTGTTTTTCTCATTTTTCTCAGAACGCAAATTTTGGACTCAGAGTGACTTTCAAAGTAGCATATCTCAGCATCTATAGCCGAGAGAACCACAATTCTTTTTTTAGCATGTAGCTAGGATACCCAAGCATGCAATGTTGGGAACAGATTTTTAAATTAAGGCTCATAAATTTTTTTAATGATCAGTTCTTCATTTCATATTAGTCACAATTTTTTGCACAAATTTCATTTTGATGTAAAATCAGTAATAATGGTAAAATTAGAAAACTGTTTCCAACATTGCGTTGCATTTTCTATCTAGAGTCTAACCATGTGCAATTTGTGAGCTTTTATTGTTTACTTTTCTCTCTATTGTTCTTGTGAACAATAGGGGGCTAATTAATTGTACCTTGAGAACCAATTGTCCTATCAAAAAACTAATCACATTTTTGAAATCAGCATGAGAAATTAGATAAGGATATGCAATTCCATTGAGTTTGGCGAAGAAATAAAAAAAATTTCTCCAGAAGCGGTCTCCCCCCTTAAAAGACCCAGACAAGATCTTCAAACTTTAGGGAACACTGATAATGAGGTCATACTGAACTCTGATGTTTTTTGTGCACGGACAAAGTCCGTACTTTCATCGCTCGGTGCAATCACATATCCGATAAGGTGTTGCGTAGAGTGGAAGGTGTATGTGCTGTAGAGGTATAATGTAGTGTGCGGTCATGTGCACTGCATATGGGAAAAGAAAATAACCGATTTCTTCGAATAAATCACCTTTGAAGTTAGTGTGAATTTCATTTCAGATTTTGCTTGTCTACACACCTGCCTACTGCCAAGGTACGTCCTTTTCATATCTAGGTTTCACCACTGGCTTATACCGCAGATTTTTTCATTACTACAAAGGAATTTCAAAATAACGAAAGATTTCTTGCGGTCCCGCATGATTCGTTATATCAAGATTTGACTCTTTACTCTTTCTGCTGAGCTAGAACTTGTATTCTATCTAAAGTGGGGTGGCCACACCAATCACGTCAACATTTAGAAAAATGGCTAGTGGCAGCACAAGCATAGGCCTCCAACTATAGTATTTGACTGTGTTTGAAAAATTAAAACTACAGAGCAATCACAAAGGCAGGGCTTGCCAAGTCTATATCAGCCTCTTGGTTGATGTCCCATAAGTGGAGGGCAACTGAAAGCACACACACTGTCATTTTCATAATCAGTTGAGATGTCAGAAAATTAACAACGCATGAAAGGCTTCTGCAGATCTTAACCTTGGCTTAAACAGTTGCAACGGCCACCTCTAGACTTAATATGTTATGACAATCAGAATCATTTAAGGGTTACTTTAGGTACTTAAAGCAGCCCTGAAATTACGTTTAAAAACAATCATAAGCAGATGTGGATGGAAACTAACAATTTGAAAGCAAAAGCAGCACTGAAGACTGCATTATTTTTTGAAGTGGTGATGATTAGCAGGGAATCATTAGATATCTCCAGTGTCACTTGACTATGCAACTCATTTCCCACACTAACCAATCCCCCCCCCCAATAAAAGAAGACACTGCCCCTATGCTTCCTTTGGGTTCCGTGACTGCCGGCTTCTTTAGTACATGACGAACTTGTATTATATGGATCTGAGGTACTGCCCACAGCAGGTACAGTGCTGCATTTCGCTTGCTCAAACAAAAAGAAAGCATAAGGAAAGCACTCACCTTTCCACTGCTCTACTGTGTGCTCACGCTCGTCTACAGAATGGTCATACGAAGCAGGTGCGGGCTGAAAATCAGACAAATAAAAGAGTCACAAAACAGTAGCTAATATATAGCTCTTCTAATTTAAAATGCAGCTAAAGCTGCATAAAAGCCAGGCTGAAAGCAAAAATAGTACTAGTGAAAATTACAGCAAGTATACATAGCCAGGAACATACACTGCCTTTGGACGCTGAAAACAAAATTGTTATATGTTCCAACCTCTGCTTTTTAGTAATCAATTTCTACTACCCTTTGCACGCATAAGCCATCTACCTGTTTAGTTGAGCTTAAAGGGGCACTGTGGAACCTTTTTTACTGCCAACCATTGTGGTTTAAAAAAAGTTCCTCGTACATTCCAGGAACAAGTGGAAAAAGAGAGTTATCTGAATCGGAGCATGGAAACGAAAATTCCACTTGGAAAATTCAAAATAAAAAGATCAGGCAAAAACGTTTCATTTGCCCATTTCATGCATGCAGTGTCAAGATTGGGCACTAAGAGTCAGAACCCCACCTCGCGCACACATGCGCGCAGCGGAAGCTTGCATGCAATTGCTGCCAGGATATCCCACAGCTGTGCACCTTTATGGCACCATTAAGGTCCCTCCATGTACACTCTGTAGAGAAGGCAGGGCAGTTAACTCAGCAAAGGAATCTCCCCAATCAATGTTTCTTTACTGGTAGGGGTTGAAGCTTATGGCCAATTCCCACCTTTCAACCTAGCTTCCTGCACGGCTTTTCTGTTCACATATCAGCCCAAGACGTGTCAACTAGTTTTCTCACTGCCTCCTTGGCGCAGTTTGAACCACAGCATTTTGCCTCACGAAAGTTGGAAGCGACATGAAAAGTATTACCCCCTAGCGCTACTATTAGTTTTCATTCACTTTCATTGCTTCCTTTCAGTTTTTTTTATTCATGCGAAAAGCTTACAGTACTGACAGACATCAAACCTTGCATTCATTTCCCAAGTATAAAAGAACTAAGTCCAAACTGGACCCATACTAATTAGAAAAGCAGCGCCCAATCTGGCCGCTACCTTATTCCTGCTTTCGAAAAATCGTCCCCACATTCTGGCAGCATTGGTTCCATGCTTGTGAATGAGGCTGTAAGTAATAAAAAAATAATAATTCGCCTATCTCCTTTAGCGTACAGGCATTACAGCGTCACACACTAAGTAGAGTGGTGGAACTGACAACAAGCCTGTAGCAGCCTTTATAACAGAAAATTCAATTTGTAGCAGCAATTACAGGCTCCAGAGCAGCGAAAATCGTATTTTGAAGCAAATGTTGGCACTTTTACCGCAGAAAAATTTGCATTTAACAGCAAAGTTCGGCCCCTAGAGCTTATAAAAAAAAAAAGGGGAGCTGCAGATTTCCACTGTGGTCGCAGCAAAACAAAGGAATCATAAGAACATAACTAAATTTTTTTTATAATGAGAAAATGAAATAAATTTTTATGAACACTTTCATTACAAAGGAATATATATATAACTGGGATGCGACACCTGAAATAGGATTCGTAGCAATTTTTGGAGCAGTAAAATCCATATTTGGGGCAGCCTACAAGAAAAACAAAACTGCACTTTGTAGCACGAATTCAAATTTCTGAACCGCTACACAGCAACAAAACTTTACCAGCAAAAATAAAAAATAATAAAAATTAAGATATGTGAATATCGGACCGTATGAATGTGATCCAAAGGAAATCTAGCAAGGGCCACATGTGACCAGCAATATTTCCTTTAGGAGTCCGGCATGTACCTATATTTGTATATCCCATCGCACCGGCCACCCACTTCAAGTCGCTCGTCCATGCGCCCGTACCGTAACCTTTTCCTCTTTCTTTCCACAAGATGCGTCAGACTGGAACGCCCTATCCCACTCCATCGCTCTGCCCATCATATCCTTCAACACCAACATTGAAATGTGTATATCATTGAAAATCTGTGAAAGAAGTGTAACATTTGATATTATCTACCCCACCCTTTATGTAATACCCTGAAAGGGGCCTTTAAGGTTAATAAATGAAATGAAATAAGTGTTTTGTACTTCAAAGAATACTGTCACTAAAAAAGAAAAAAAAAAAGGAATGTGAGCCATAAAATCAAGGAGGTTAATTTTCAAACTTCGGGGAAGCTAGGAAGATGCATTTTTTTTTTTATTATTTTTTGCATCTAGAGCGGTTTGACGATCTTAATAACCGGATCTTATCTTGCTCGCAAGACTCATAAAGCAATGTTTAGTGCGTGGTGCAAAGCCCGCACCTTATGTTGTGCGAGGGCAGCTCCAGAAAAGCCCCATTCGAAGCCGTGATTGCGATCAGACTGCGCTCAAAAACGAGCGCAGTACAAAGACAAAACAAAGATGAAATGTTGATTCAAAAGGAAACAGAAAAAAATACAAAAAGAAAAACACCGACCAAATGGTGAAAGGGCAAACCCTGCAAGCAGATAAGAAAGCAAGTCGTAAGCGAATAAAACTGACGAGCGAGCTTGTCCTCAGCACGTGATTTACGCTTTCTAGGGGCTGGCGATGACTCGGGATATTAGGTTATATATTTAGTGCAAAGAACAGACTCTGCAGTATTGCAATGTTCCAGCATCCGTAAATGTTAGTTTTGGCAGTCTTGGGCTCCACTACAGCGTTATGGAATTTAAAATCTAAGACTGCGGCGTATTCCCCGACCTGCTGACACCCGAAATATATTTCGCACGTACCACCTCAGGTTATACTAGCACACGCACAGACGCCATAACTGATGCCCCTCCTACAATATCTGACGATGGGAATGCGAGTTTATCTATGAAACAGCATAAAATCAACCTTGCTGTACATGAATGACCCAAGAAAATACCGAACCCTTCCGAGCCACAAAATAAATTAGAGCTACATCAATTAAAAGCATCCGGTGCTTAAGCGTTGACGTATTGCTCCAAAATCACAAGTACCACAACCAGCTTAATTTTTGCAGTGCGACGAAGTAGCAGCGGTGCCTCGTTACAGACGGCCCCTTTGCATTATGGGGATGCTTCACTGCACGTACTGTAATCCGTGCGGTGAAGCATCCCCATAGCGCAACAGTTATAATCCCAAGCGAAGAGCGGAGGAAGCATGTGGATGCAAGGGAGAAAATTATGAGCAGGCTTTAGGACGGCATGACACTATCGCAAAATAAAACTGCGTTGTAGTGTCTAAAAAATCGTGGCTGGCCATATCATGGCCGCGGAAAGTTGTCCCCAAGTATGGCGACCTTTGTGGCTAGTCGAGGCATTTTTGGCGCAGCGTGGCGCAAATTTAACAAATCCCAAGCTTATAGCGCAGAAATATGCAGCTGTATCAAAATGGTGCAATTGGCGCAGCTGTTGCATCCCTGATATAACCATCTACCCAAAATGCAAGAACGATATTCACAAAAATGAAGTTCCTGGTTGCATTTCTTATCTTTCTATAGACCGTTGGAATTTGGGCTCCCTAGGTGCTGCCATATTGTTCAGTGGACAGTTGCGTGGATCCCGCACAAGCAATGCGGAAGCTACAGCATAACGGGTTTCAGACTGTCCAGAGGAGGAATTTCGACAACTCCCTCGCCCAATGCAAAGGTCTATGACCAGACATTTTGGACAAATTCTGGGAAAGAGTTTTGAATGTAACTTTTCCCAATACTGCGTAACTGCACAATAATAACCAATGAATCCATAAACCCTACCTCAGCAGGCTTGTAAATTTTTGCTATTTATCTTGGAAAACAAGACCACTGGTTATCTATAGCATTAATTACTCATGAGCACGAGACACAGTTCAGAAGCAAAATTTTGCTATGCATTGGAAGCTAAGACCATTCCCATCGGCATGTGCATAACACTACCTTACAACATTCCCCGATTGCCTCCTAGACGTGTTATGAAGGGGCACAAAATGATGCGCCACTGGCGAAACACGAGAAGCCTACTTAACAAAAGAGAAGTAGCAGATTGGGCAAAACGACAGCAGCACCATACCTTGCATATTCCCTCGCCAAGCTTTGAGAGCAGTGTTGGCACATGAATTCCGCCCAAATGCTCCACCCCAAAAAATTACACCTGTTTTGTGCCAGGTTATATGGCACGTAACCAACTGTGGCTATCATGGAGCAAACACAAGGTTAAAAAACGTTTTATTTGGTGGACTAAACTTCTAGATTCTACAGTTCTATTTAGGACATTTTCTTTCTTTACAAACTTAAAAAAAAAAATACTTGCCGAATGAAATAGTGCATTAAGAATAGCGTAGCGTGAGAAGGAATATGGTCACAGCAATTTTTTCTAGTTTTGTAGATGAAAATAGCCCACAGTTCACTGAGTGTTCATCCCAACATATTTTGTAAAAAGGTGTACCTTGTTCAGTCAGTACGAAGTTGTGTGCGTCTGATGTAAGAACAGCATAAACTTACTTCGGTGAAGTGCTCTTAATGTCACCATGACTTCCATTATCCCATGATGGGCTTTGCAAAGAGCAATTTGTTGCTTACCTCCTTATCCCAATCCAAACCTTCTGCCATTCATCCTTCAATTTACTGTGTGTTAAATTCATGCAGTCTTGTTGAAACATGTTCAATTTTTCTGTTTCGCCACTGTGAGCTTGTATGGTACACGTGTTGGCTTCTCACTTCCGCATATCTCAATGTGACTCGAAACCCAGCACAATCTTTACAACATGTGCTCTTTAGTCATGGAATTGATCATGCAGCCTACTAAGGGTTTAACGAAATTTCTGGAATGCAGCAATATGAATAAGCTAAGTTAGCATTAACTGTGCTAGTACCAGCATTCTCATTTATTTTTCCTACAGCCCCACACACAGCGTAGCATTCAGTTGTAAAAATTTATGTGCAATTCAGCAGCCTTTGTATACATTTTTTATTTGCTTTGTACAACTGTGCAAGATAAAATTATAATGAGATCTCATTCATTCAGCCTTCAAAGGACCAGGGAAAAAAGTTCGAATTACCAGAACATTTGAATTAACAAATGTCCTTAAAAAGTGACGAAAACTGTTTACACTGCAGTAATTTTATCTAATGAACACAAAACTAAGCTAAAACGATCATGTATTCCAGTTCTGTCAGGTGCCTTGCTTTGCGCATATTGCCAGGAACTTAGAACAATGGCTTCAAAATCTCAAGGGTGCGAGTGGCCAAAGCACGGCCCACCCGATGGCAGCAGTGGGATGATGCGAATTTATGAGAAGCGCAACAAATTATGCTGCTCGGATGCACTTCATCATCGCACCTGTCATGCTGTCATGACACGCACGACTGAAGTGCCCGGACACAGCTGTTCCCGGCAATTCAGATTGAGGTCTATTTAGAAAATTGCTGGTCATACCAAGATGTGCCTCCCCCCCCCTTCCCATTCGAATCAAATGGCGAGTGTCCACATGTGTCCAAATTAACAAGTGTCCAACGCCAGACTTACATGGGCGTCAGCAATCCTAGATAACTAGGCGTGAGACCAAATCAATGAGATTTCATTGTGCAACTATTTACACGTGATGTGAATAGGTAAAATTCCCTTACTTACGTGCACTGTGCAAAATGTGGATAAAATGTCAGGTGATTTGAACACTTTCCGGCAATGGGTTACAGAGGATATAGCAGGTTTGAGATTTCATTTTTCCCATGGCTGTCAATCCCACTCAACTTTACCACCACTCCTTGGTATGTCGGCCTTGTGAAGTGACCCACCAGTCAACCCAACAAACTTACACGCTGACTTTCTCACATCTCCGCACACTGCTACCGCCAAAATTACTCGACAAACGGTGGACAACTACGAGCACTATGCAAAGGATGCATCCTTATTTCGCCATCCCAAACATGTGCACACACGCGTCGAGTTTCGCAGACACCAGCCCTTGAAAGTCTTGCAACAGCCTTATCAGATACGAATCATGCGCCACAAAAGCAAAAGGCACTTTGTCATAGGAAGTTTAGATTTTTTTTTAAGAGTGGCAAAAACGAACAAAGAAAAAGAAAGAGCATTGGTGTCATTAGGAGCTGAGCCTAGAGCATCACTCAAGGCTAGCTCAGTGTCCAGTTCTACACCCCAGCCCTCGTCACAGGTGGTTTCATGACCTGCATAATGTGTATAGTTGGAAGCATAGCGAAACAAGCCTCAAGAATGCAGCCTTTTGAGTACCGATGCCACAGAAAACTGCTACACAGCAGCAACAGCCACCCAGGGAAACAGCTGAGGTGTGCTGCAGCATCCCAGAATGCTCAGGAAGGAAAATATTTCTAACAAACAGAATTATCTCCTGGTTGACTTCACAAAGCAAGAAACTCAGATGAACATATGAGACTTCCTTGCCCATCTATCAATAATTATGCAGAAATGCACTCCCAGTTAATTTTAGTGCAAAGGCACTACTGCGTGCAAATTCTGAAAAACCTGATCTCTGTGTAAAGGAGAAAGAACCAAGTCCAATCAAGGTAAGCCAACTGCAGTCATAGCAAGGCAAGCATGGGTCGACGTCCCAATTGGCCACTTGATACAGTCAAACCCGGATATATTGAACTCGAAGGGAATCGCGAAATAGTTCGTATATCGATAATTCGATATACAGAAATCGGCTTGGGACGGCACTTACGATGCGGAAAAACGATACTGTATTTGTCCCGTAATCAACTCACTTGCATAATGAACCCACCCTCCACTTTTGCACTCGAGAATTTGGAAAAAAAAGTGTTAAGGCCAGCTCGCTAACATGCGAGTGATTAAGCGATCTCAGCGACGAGCCGCAGCCAGCGACAGAGCAAAAAATTTCCAACTTGTTGGAAACTGCGTCCCTCTGTGAGCCCAAAACAAGGTTTCTGTGTAGCTGCGGCAGAAGTCGCCAGCGTTATGGCTTGCATGTGGCACTTCGTTTCGGTCCTCTCATCCACATATCATTTCTTGGCAGCGTGCCAAGATTCTGCGCAGCGATGTCGCAGCGTGTTTATCTTTTGATAGCTCCTGCTGCAGCGGGGAGCGAACTTGGCAGACTGCCCGTGATGGCTTGATTGCACAAGCCTGGTTCGATTTATCACGCCGCACTTGAGGCGGGCGTAGTCTACTGCCACAAAATCATTGGAAAGCATGATAAAGTAGCTGCAAATGCTGTTTGAAGCGGAAAATGCTAAAAGCCGGTGTCATGATCACAGCTGACCGCGTGCTTTCGTTGATTTATACATACAAGGATAAACGACTCCCGCAAAAAAAAAAAAAAAAAAGAAAAAACCCGCTTCGTAACGCCATACCTTACGCTACGCCGCGCGTACAGCACAACGATAACAACAAACGATTCTCACAAAAAAAAATATATATATATATATATATAGATAGGTCTACCACTTCTTAACTTCCGCAGAGGGTTCGCAACACACGCTGGAGAAAGCGTCCGACGTTCTGTCTGAAAACGGGCTGAGCTGGCTTGGTGCATGCATAGGCCGTGCTACTGCGAACGAAGGCCGGGAATGAGGATGGAGAGATATAGCTCATCAAAAGAATGGGAACACCCTTGCGCTTCGCTCTATCGCGTTTTTCCCCTCTTGTTCCCACCGGTTCTCTCTGGTTCATTCATGCGCATGGCTTGCAAATGTCACGTGCTGGCACGCGGGAAACGATAACCGCAGATGCGCGCACCTTTGGGGAATGGGCGCGGCGCTGCCAGAGCCGAACTGTCCCCTCTCATTCCTTCCGCGCGTGGCTTGAAAACGTCACGCGGAAAACGGCCAAGGGTGATGCGATCGTTTTTGGGGAAGGCACACTTTCCAGTGCATGGTGCGGAGTTCGATATATCTAACGACCGGCGAAATCGAGTTCGATATATGACGCGGCTTTCCTATACTTTGACATGGGATTTTCAAGGGGATATTAAGTGAGTTCGATATAACCAAAATTCGATATATCCGGGTTTGACTGTATAACCTTGGCCTTTGAACTTGGGGAAATGAGCCAGGAATTTGATCTCTATATACCCAGTTCACTTGCAGAGTCTACAAACCAGTGGGGTAATATACTGTCTTTAGCAACTCTATCAACGCTAGAGACAAGTGCAATTCCTAACTACTCCGCAGATCGCAACACTGCCTTCAACACTGCTTTGTCATTGCCTGAACACACGAGTTGCCTGTGCTTAAAGAAAGTTTCATTTTTTATCGGCCACGCGTATAACTCACTACAAAACATACAGCTAACTATCAGCTTAACCAGAGCTCTCACACGTCTTTCTCAGTTTAGCCATGTTAAACCACTACCACATTTTTCTCAACCCAAATTTCAGACGATAAAATTTTTTCCAACACCACAAGGTCAGTATCACCAATCTCCTCAAGCACAATACTAAATTTGTCAAAATTAAAGCCGACTGTTCAAATTGTTTCTCAATAAACCATATTGCTCATGAGCCTAGCGAGACATGAACCAGGTTGAAAGTTAAGGGAATCTCCTCACCGCATTCACTTCAGCTTCATCATACCATACATTGATGTAAGGGTGAGAAAGGGCGTCGTCCACAGAGATGCGCCTTTCTGGGTCAATCACAAGCATCTTCGAAAGCAGATCGCGAGCTTGACTGGCTGCAATGCACACAAAAAGAACAAAGCAGCACTAAGGCTAAGGCAAAGTCAAGGTTGCATACTTCTAAGCCCATACAGCAGCTTAATACAGCTTGCAGACGCATGTCAATCAAGAACAGTAGACGTGGCCCTGCCAAGCACACCCACAATATTGCGCTCAACAGCTAACTGAAGAAAAATGGCTCAAGACACTAACCTTTCAGCCGGCTGTGCTCATGGCTGTCTGTAGGAAACAGCACGTCAGGAAAGAGTTTGTCGAAGCTGTAGCCTGCATACCGAGGACGATTCTCCACATAGTTGCGCACTGTTGGCTGCAAGCGGCGCATGAACTCTTGTGACGGTGTACCCAGCTGTTCTATGATCTTATTCCACTGGTCAATGTCTGGACCAAGATGGTCAAGAATTATATGCGCTCTCCTTGCAGACTGAAGCAAACCGTCACATTGCAACTTCCAAGAAAACACTGGCAGCAAATATAGTAACAGAAAACCTGAAACATATGGAACCATGCCAATAGTCTGCAGTTTTTAGCAATAAACCCTGTCTCACGGCAAGTCCAACTCTCTGCATTAGACACCCAGAGAACAGTACCACACCAGTACAGAAAAGCCTCAAGGCAAAAACTCAAAGCGAAGTACAGTAACAACGGTAGTACGATTTAACGACACAATAATGAAATTGCAGGAACGATAAAATTTCTTGTTTTTGCGAAAATGGGACTGTAGAAAAAGAATAAGTGCAAACCAGACTCTGTGGAAACAGAATTTATATGAAAAAGGTTGCTATGTTGTCAGCCTTTCCTTGCTTTGCAGCAGCCTTACAATAGTGCTCTCACAATTTAGCAGACTTTCGATGGCCACATTCTCGTCCCGGGTACCAAGGAACGATCAAATGGTGTCAAGTACGCTGAGCACGTTCCACAGGCTTGCTTCCTTTTTCTCAAGCTGCTTGTCACCATCCTTGTCATCACCTTCCTCAGTCACATTGCACACATTCCTGATTAAGCGTCATCTGTTAATTTCTCACGAATAATTCCGCATTTGTCAACAAACGAAGTCATCCGAAACTGCACCATCCCACCTACACTGCACAGATCCTACCCCCCGAAGACCAATGCAGTCTCTCCTTCTGGCGGCTCTGGCTGTGGCAAAGTAGCCACTGCAACCTGCCCAACAGCACGCTTCAATTTAAGTTCATCTTGAAACTTCCCTTGAAGCATCACAAATTTCGCTCTTTGAATCGTCCCTAGAAATATTCTAGGGGCCATAGCTTTTCGTCTGAGGAAACATGTTTTCAACAGGATAGGCGATGTCAATGATGACATGGCCGCACCCGTTTGAACTGGCTGCCAACAAGCGCAAACCTTCCAAAAATAATTAGTTTTTGCCCAATCAACATGTTTAAAGTCATTATCACCAGTCATTGTAAACAAAGATGGCCACGACCGTAAATGTGCTCGCTGGCACCGCGGAAACAAGGAGGTATGAAATCAAGGCCTATGTTTGTTTTTGTTTTTTTTTTCCATTTTATTTTCTTTACTATAGAGCAGTGTGCCCATTCGCGCTGCTTCGTAGAAAAGGACAGACAACAAGGCACCCACACTATCAACAGACGTTTACTCAGAAAAAAAAAAGCACTTCCGTTCCCTCTCAAGCCGGCCTTTCGAGAACGTAGCAGAGCATTGCAATTTATGCGAAGGTTCTTCCCCTTTTCTTGACAGGAGAGTGGCACTATTCCGGCACTGAGCTAAACTATCCCGAGAGGTCGCAAATGCCTATCAGATAAGAAGAGTTGGACAATCACGGGTTAGCAGCTCTACTGCGAGTTTGCATTACAAAATTCGGGTTTACTGACAATTTTGTTGACCGACTATGGCCACGTGTGGTGCGACCGAGCACTTGACCTGCAGAACAGCAATGCAGAACAGCAAGAACAGGGACCTTTTTTCCCCCGAGTAAACTTCAGTTGATAGTGCGAGCACCTAGTTGTCTGCCCTTTTCTTATCCACTTTCTGTGCGCTTTGCTAAGTAGCAACGAACTTATACTAACTAGCCCAATTAGCCATTCTAGCCATTTATTTTCTTCTTACAGCTTACGCATAAGAAAAGCTTGTGGAAAGCTAAAGACCTTTGCTTTAGCAGGATGCTGTCTGACAACTTTTCATTGTTTGCAGAAATCGAATACATTGAAACCTATGAAAGCTGGCGGAGGACTCCTGAAATTTTTCATTCTGTTGAATTCATACTTTTTTGAAAATTTTTTTATTGCAGGATTCAACTGTATAGTAATAGGGGTTTAACAGGCCCAAAGAGTTACCAGCGATGAGAGATGTCATAGCCGATGTCACTCAGTATGTAAGCGCCTCACGTTTCGCTTCCTTTGAAGCATGGTCGCCACAGCTGGGATCAAACCTGCATCCTACAGCTCAGCAGTCGAGCGCCCTAACCACTGAGCTACCATGGCAGGGTCAATCCAACAGCGACGAAGCAGTTTAAGGTTCTACAAACAATGCAAAGCTCTGAGCTATTTAGATAGGAACAGTTATGACGTGAACTGCAAGGCTGCATTTCAGAGAAAAGAAAGGATACGATCTGTGCCAGGAAACAGCACCGAACCTCTGATCATTTCTCCCATTATACAGCCAACAGACCAGATATCCACTGAAAAAAGGAAAAGTATTTTTATTACCAAATCACTGCACGCTTTTATCACACAATATATTCATGAGGTCTCCATTTACAAACAAAATCACACATTCCCCATGCACAAGCTCCATGAAATAATTTCAATGTCAATTTGTCCAAATTAATTTGTATCCAGTAAAGGTGTCACAGCCAAAACACAGAACTGGCCACAGTGATGAAATATCACAGCAAAATGAAAATAAGTTGCCAAGTCTCGAGTGAGTACAGTAGCCGACAGATTTTTTGGACTCCAATAATTCGGACTTGCGCAATATTTCGGACTTCAATCAGGAACTGCCATGCACCCTGTAGGAAGATGCACATTTTCACGACTGATTTTTCAAATTCAGTGAATCTAAAAGCTCGATATTTCGGACTAACATAAGCGTGCATATCAATTTGCAGCCAAAAGTTAGTTTTTTAGGCACGCTATAAACACGAGTGGGCATCACACAAACAACCGAGCAGTTCTTAATGGCCATGAAAGACGACCTCTTGAATTTAATTCGGATGAACTAGTTCGGCTATTTGCTCATCGTTGCCTTCTCTGAAGCAGTGGCAATAACAATATGCTCTTCAATATCAAGGAAGTGGCCTACAAAGAGCACGTTATCAGATTGAAAATGATACAAGAGCAGCATCCGCCACGGCTTTGATTCTTCCCGTAAGTACGACTATGCGGTCTCTGCAACCGTCATTACCCACGGAAATTGAATGTTACTGTTGTCCGGTGAGTACACTTGTCCCCATCATGACCTGCCGCTTGTGTAGCACCATCATGAAGTGAACCTTTTTGGACGTGATGAAAGCATGACTAGCTCAGAACTGGAGAGATAGTATAAACATACCTGCCAACCTGGCAAAGCCAAAAATCGCAATACCTTTTTCATTCGCGCTAACAAGGAGGCAAGAAGGTGGTGGGAGGGGAGGCACTTCTAGGCAGTGTCTAACGAGCCCCAGCGTAAACATCCTAAACTTACAAGCAGCCACAGCAAGCATGAAATGTGACTAAAGGTCAGTGCCGCTGCCCAGTGTTCTTGCTATGCCTCCGCAGCCCCCGCAAACTAATTGGTATGGTGCCACCGACGTTCCTTCTCGGCACCATCGGCGTGCAGTTTGTTTTGTAACAAGAAACCATTACTAGCCACACTAGACAATTCCGCCCATGACCACTGTAGGCCGCGATGGTTCTGGAAAATGAGCCATCACGCTGCCGTCGGGCACAGCACAGTGCAACTCGATAACATGACACACCCGGCCGTGCATGATACAGGAGAATCAGGTGGGCGTGACCTTTGGGCAAAACCGCAGCAACAACCCTTCAACACCAAGCGCAATGAGAGGCCACCTTTTAGCCAAGATCGAAGGCAAAACCAGAAAAGCTTTTACATCTACCGCCGCTGCATCAGCTGCACGCTGCCCAATTTGCCACCACCAAGAAACAGCTATCATGCCCTCACCATTCAAAATCGGCACATCGCCTGAGGGAGCCACATGCCTACCGGCAGTGTGCACGCCTGCCAGATCAGAACTAACCAGTGCATGCACACTGGCAGTCCATGCCCTCACCATTCAAAATCGGCACATCGCCTGAGGGAGCCACATGCCTACCGGCAGTGTGCACGCCTGCCAGATCAGAACTAACCAGTGCATGCACACTGGCAGTCCATGGCTGATGCTACCACGCGCACACAGATGGTGCACGGAAGCAGATCCTGGTAGTGTGTATAGTGTTATGCTACAAATCTCTATTATCAACATATAAACAAAACGTGGAGCAGCAAAGATCGCAACTTTTAAAGGCAAATTTTCGCAGAATAGCAACTTTTTTTTTTTTTTTCTTTGGTACACAGATAATTCGGACTGCTCGATTACTCAGACGATTTTCAGGGTCCCTCAGAGTCCAAAAAATCGGTCAGTGAGTATTTTTGTCAAGAGCACTTAGCAGGCTGCACTAAAGCACGTAATTGTTTCATGACCTATATATGAGAGAGTGCTGAGACTTCTGACTTCTAACATACTTTGCTAATAGCCAGAGGATTAGCAATGGCAGTTGGAACTGTAAAAACCAGCACGAATGATGCTAGAGTGTTGCAACTTTATTTGGTGCAACGATCACTTTTCAACATTTGTTTAATGCACAGCAAGGCATTCTGTAGTAATGTGCAAGAACCTAGACAAAGTGACAGATCGAACAGTGGTAAATTAGAGCTGGACAGTACAAAGCATTAACAACAATCACTTCTCGATTCCCTTCTCAACAAACCAAAAATATTCCGAAAGGTTTTCACAGTTTGCTCCAATTTAAATTGGTCATCAGGTCAACAGCGGACATGAAACTGCTAGCTTGGGTCGTAGGTAAAAATGCCCTAGTCACTTCTGAATCAGAGCCCACAAAAACTCTGCAAAAAAATGCAGACACACTCACCATTTTCTTTGTAGCCCATACCAAGAATAACTTCAGGGGCCCTGTAGTAGCGAGTCACCACATATGGGGTCATCATAAATGTTGTTCCTGCAGTTCGTGCCAAGCCGAAGTCTAGAATCTTCAGCGTGCAATCTGACTTCACAACTATGTTGCTTGGCTTCAAGTCCTGCATGGGACAATCAAAGGCCATTTCACATACTCACATCAATACAACAGCAACACCTGCAAAATTACTATTATTATTTGGCTGGCAAACATTTAAAAAATAATAATAAACAGAAGAAAGGAAGGGGGCCAGTAACTGCTACAAATAAGGAAGAACAATTCCCCTTTACCCACAAGAGAAAAAGCTGGCTGAAGACAGGCCACAGAAAAAATTGTAAAGAAAGGAGCTAGAAGGAAAAGGGAAAGAAAAAAAACCCAAACACAGCAAGCTCTGCATAACAGTGCTGAGGGAGAACCCCCAGACCAAGGTCAACCCACATGTCACATTTACCCCTTTTAAGTGCTATGCATTACAACAATTCACAACATAGTTTTCACTTATATATAGTATACTCAAACCCACAAGAACAGTCAATTTTTGCAGACATGTACAAAATTTTCAACCAAGTGTCACATTCTTTGGAAACTGTGACATCAAAATACCATAATCTGTCACATTAAGGCCCACGGAATCTTTCCATGAATTTTAGGTTCAAGGATGCACATAACAGTACCAATTCACAGAAGAAAAATTTGAGTACTGGTTGAAAAATTTGCATCAATATGGAAGTGGATGGGCTACCAAGCTCGTCCTTTTCAGAAATATTATTTGCTGCATTCACTAATCGGCATAAAAAACAGGGTGTCTAGCAAACCACTATTTTCAAAATCCCTCACTTTCCCAGGTTTTCCCTGACTATTTCAGTTCAAATTCCCTGACGAGTGAAGAGGCTCAAAAGTGTAGCTGCTGATAATAATGAGCATAGACGAATAATTCCCAACAAGAAACTATTTATTTATCATACTCTGCAATTTACAACAGTGAAATGCTGTTATTTAGCCAGTAATGGCCAGTATAAACATCAAAACTTTACTGAAAATTAAGAATGCACTGACGCCAGCCTCAATGGAGCTCTTTGAAACTACCATGTACCGAACAACTGTGATTTTGATTGGTAAAAATTCGGGTGCATATAGGGTACCTCATAACGAGGCAGCCTTGGTGCATAATAGTGGCGGTGCTCGCGGCCATTAAAGGAAACAGTCTAAATTGCAAACTTTCGATTGTTGATAAATGTGCAATCCTGGAAAATAAAATTAGTTAAGACTTGCAGTAGAAAAAAATTCTTAAATATAACAGCCGCACAGTTAATTAAGGGGAGTTGAGAGTCTTAGAATGGTCAAAAATGGTCAAAAATCTATTTTGAGAAAAACTCATTTTCGTAATATTTATCCTTTCGAGCACCTGCACTCAAATTATTAACACATAAAAAGACCAGCGCAAAAAACGCGGCCAAAAGAACACAAAACGACAGGACAGCGCCGTCCTGTCGTTTTGTGTTCCTTTGTTCTCGTTTTTTGCTCTGGTCTTTTTATGTGCCAAGTATGAACCAACTGGTCCAAAGAGCTATTTTGATCAAATTAGTAACGCTGAATTTGGTCAAGAAGTGTGATAACATCAGCTTTCAAAATGTCACGGCAGCACGGCAAAATGTCACGGCAAAATGTCACAACACAAATTGCATCCCGGATCACGGTACACTTCAAGTCGACGCCGCCACCGCATACTACTCTACAGCGGAGCCAGCGCACTGTGTTGAGTGGTCGGTGCAAAATCCGTTCTGTCAAGGAAGTTAGCGACCCAATGAAAGTTTCACCTCGCTGTCAACACAGAATATGACGCCAGTCCCGAGTTCGCGATTGTAGACATGGAAGTGTCAACACGGCCGCACGCTCAGCACAAAAAAAGAAAGAATAACATACTTGCTGGGCACCCCCTTAAAATGAAAATGCACTGCAGAATATATCGTGCCATTTTCCCTGATTTGGCGGAATTTTTTTATGGTTTCCTCGATTTTTCCCGGTGCATGAAATTTCCCTGATAATTCCCAGTTTCCTCGGTTGCTAGACACCCTGAAAAATGCCTTGTCTGCAATATGAAGGATGCTGAATTCACTTGAAACAAAAAAAAGAACTGCAGGATAAAGCACATTATAAGAAGAAAAAAGCCATGAGTCTGCTACATACACTTCACTTTATTATCTTAAAGACCCCATGGTGGAATATTACATAAGGGGTGGGAAAACAAAATTTATTTATTTTAGTGATCAGTGACAGCATTGAAATGGTTACATAAATTGTTTAGAAAACTTGATGGCCAGGTGATGGCAGCTACATCATGGGAAAGGCCGTTCAGCCCGTTGCAGTGCGAAGAAAAAAGGATGCGGAAAAGGTGACAGTGCGGGCCCGTTGATGAAATGCTTGGAGCGAATGGCCGGTGTGATGGGATATGCGGATGCTCCGTGGATATATTGTGCCTCAGAGGGTTAAAGAAAGACATTCAAGAATAATGGAGAAAAATGCCACAAACACGTCTAAAGTACATGACATCATAAATACAACCTCAATGGAATTTTTTTGCCTTTTATGCACGCGTGAAAAACTTCGCAAGTCAAGTTGTCTAAATGATGCCCAGTACCTGCCTTGCCACTAGATAGATGACGTGCTCATTTTTCCAAAAGTCTGTCACACATGAACTAAAAGATGGGCTGCCTGGACAGAAAGTTTTTAGGAAAACTTTTTTTTACACAAATGCTGCATGCATCCTAAGGATACAACACAGCTGTGGAACATAAAGGTGGTGTACCTTCTCACCAACAACACAAGCCCAATTCAACCTCTGCATGCCCAAAAATGTCAAGCACTTCTATGCTGCCCCCGCCGCAATTGCGAAAAACTGTGTTGCAAAAGGTTTCCAAGACACAGACTGCGCAGCAGAACATACAACTGTAGGAGATGGAGCATCCAATAGCTGTGATAAACTTGTGGTTGGCATGAACAGGATTGCGTACAACGATTACGTTCCTGTGGACGACACTGCTATAATCTCCACAGTTTTGAACACCGACAAGATAGTGGCCGCATGTGTCAATGAGCACAACAGTGGTGATGGAGAGAAAAGTCAGCCACTGCTGAAACCAACCTTTACAATAGTTGTAGCAGAATTAGACCTGCTAAAAATATATACAAAATAAATTTAAAAGAAGGCATGTTCACTTAAATGACAATCGCAAGAACCACACAGCACTGCAACTTCTGGAGAAGCGTGCTGTGCTCACCAGGCGTGAGAAAATGCAGCAGACATTTTTTTTTCAAGCGCTAACAGTGGTGGAACTGGCAACTGGCTTCTTGTAGCAGCTTTTGTAGCAGGAAAAATGGCATTTTGTAGCAAATATTTGAGCTTTTGCAGCAGAAAAAAAGTGTTTTGTAGGAAAATTTTAAATCTTGAGACGATAAAGGAGGCTTGTTTTATTTCTGAAATCCAATTGCTCAGATGTTTATAACGACCATAGCCATGCAAAAATAAGCTTCAAGCTCAGATGCAGTCTAGTGCTGTTCTTTCCTTAAAAAGCCTAACATTAACAAACAGGGAGTTTTGCTAAAAACAAAGCAGTTTTTATTCAGAGGGAAGGCATAACGAGATATACAACTATACTATAAACACTGCAGCCTTGGAAAGAAGCTAGCTAGCCGTCTTAACATAAAAACTCTGTAGAAATTCAGAACTGCCGCTTCTTAAACCTGCAACCTTAAGGCACTATTTCTTCTCTTGCCTAGATGACTTCAGCTTGGACAGCGCCGCTGCGAGCCTTTCCTGTCCATTCTTCAGAAGGGCTTGTCCACTCTCTACATCTGCAAAATTTTTAAACTTGATGCCTTTTGAGAAATGCAGCTCAGCATTGGTGCTCATATTTCTGGCCAGCCTGATCTCTTCCTATACCTTTTCCCGATTCTGACCACTCTTCTGGGTGTCCTTATCCTGTACATCAGGGTAACGTCGAAGCACCTTTTTCCATCAAGACCCATGCTGATTAGAAGGAAAAGGGGAAGAATATTTTTGCAGGTCCTGGGCAGATTATTTTTCCTCCCTCGAGAGAGGCGTGCCACTGGCGCTGCTCAGTCAAAAGACGCGATGCGTGGGGACGTAGAGTGAGCGCCGATTCCGTGCGTTCGCAATCTTCGCTTTCGTTCTTTTTCTTCCGGTGGTTTGGCGGGGTGGCTGGTTAATCGAAGCAACGCATGGGAGTCGCGAGTCTGCTTCTTCGCAGTGCACTGCGGGGATAGTGCGTATGCTTTCCTCATTGTAATGGAAACGTCCAAGGGTACCTACTGACTGTATGCGGTGCTGCAAATGTATTGAGTACCTGCGCATGAGTTATTTGCACACGCGTGCACCCACACACATGCAGTTCTGTAGTGACGGAAAAGAAATAACTATCAAGACTGAGATAATCTTCTAACTGGCACGTAAATGTTGACGTCTGGAATTAAGCCGTGAAATTATACAAGATGTTCCACATAAGGGGTTGAACTTAAGGTACGAAAGCTGCCAAGAGAGCTCAGTGTACGCAGAGAAGCAGTCAAATCCATGGCGCTCCCTCCGCTGTTACTCAGCTGCTATCGCTACCCATACCTCACTAGTACGAAAAAAAAAAAAAAAAAAGGGAAGCAAGCATGCATACTGCTTCAGCTGTGCTTTGCCAAGGGCAGTTTCAAGCATTCATTCGTTTGAAACTTGAAACCGCGTCGGCTGCTTTGACCAGCCTGCTCACACAACCTTTACACACACACACACACGCACGCACGCACGCGCATAGCGAGCGCCCAGGGCAGCTTGAAGCCGTCGTGCGCTTCAACGAGATGTGCTTCGACCCTTCGACGGCCAGCCTGCCAGCCCCTCTTGTCACCCTTCCCACGCATTGGACTTGAGAGATATCTTGCAACCCCGTCTCACTCCCTCCCAGTAGATCGAAAAAATAAAATAAAATAAAACACCGGCAGGAGACCCAGAAGTGACATTGATAAACGTCAATTTTGTGTCACGTGATTGTCAGCACAGGACCTGCAAAAATACTCTTCCACCTTGCACAGTGTTGCCAGCAGATGTCAGTTTTGGTTTCGTGACAGTTCGGTTTCGCTGTTGGCAGAGTTATTCAGCAACTTTTGGCACAGGCGTGGCACAGAAATAGGCAAAAAATCTATTTTGTAGCAGCATCACGATTTCTGATTTGGCGCAGTTTGGCGCAATTGGCGTAGCAGTTCCACCACTGCGCTAGGCCAGCAATAAACATGTTCAGTCTGCACTACCGTCAATTTTCAATCTGTTGATTTTCCCCAGCTCTTATGCGTATCTTTTTTTTTTTTTGGTCCTGTGAAATGCCTGGTTTTACTGCACTAAACCATGACAACAATGCTGCATCACTCCCAACGGCAAACACAACCACTTGCCCTAGCCCAGAGCAATAATGACTCGAACGACAAAGCCATATCACCAAATTCCACCATCCTCGTGTAGTTCCAGAAGCAATGACCAAAAAGGCCACATGACAATGTTGCCAGCAGTTTTGTAAAGCACATAAACATTTTCTAAAATTCTTGTAAACTTCCCATACACATTAAAACAGAAGGCAGCTCTAAGAAAAGCATTTTAGTTTTTGTGAGGCTTCTTCCTTTCTACCCGGCAGCAACAGTATAATGAAACCAACACTGCCCGGCTCGCTCTTCATCAAATCTTCCAGTTTTAATGGTATCAGCAAGTCCAATAATGTCAGGTCAGCACGATTCACCACTGAGATCATCAGTGAAAACAACAACAACAACAACAACAAAAAAACAAGGTTAATAAGAATGCTTTCACTTTCACATGCTCATCAGTTAACTCATTTCTGCAGCTGGGTCAAAGGTTTTACTGGCATTTGCAATGCTTCACCACATGTGTCCTGGAGGGCTATTGTTAGCTCGAAAACTTTGGAGCCAGAATCAAGACTTTGCAGAGCTTTTTGTTCTTCAGACAAACATCTGGTAAATTCAATTTTTTTTTTTTATCCAAGCATAATTCTACCTGATATGAACCCATTCTTCCTCAAAGAGTTCAATGAACTAAATTTCATGTTACAAACTAAGCACCCCTTTAAAAATTATTCCTCCCGCAAATGCACATTTCCTACTTCCTACGTGCACATGGCATCCACCTGTATATAAAACAATTACCACAGAAGAGGAAATGGCAACAAAATATATACAAAAGCCAGCCATTTTCCCCGGAGTCACAAATAAGAGAAAATTAAAAATTGTGCACTACACGCAAGACCACGCACAAGGCCAAGAGCTACAACGATGCACAAACTAAATGCAATCAATATGAGCAGGGCATGAAAGGGTAATGATCTTACTCTGTGAATGATACCAGCAAGATGGAGATGCTTGATGCCACAAAGCATCTGGTAGAGAAGGTAAGACATGCGTTCATGATCGAGGTCCATCTGGATCACCTGGCACAGGTTGGCATCCATCAGTTCCATGACCAAGTAGCTGCAGCAAATCGAAAAAAGCCCTCACTTAGAACTGAACATTTGCTGCACACTGAACTCTTATGGTCAAAAAGAAAAACAGAAGATTGCTGCTACAGTAAGCAAACAAGGCCCACTGCCTAACTGCAACAATAATAATTTCACTGTACTGGCTCAAGGTGACTTTACCTAAAGAGTGCCATGGCTAATGTGCTTGAAATTACTGTCATTCACTCGCGACTATGGCAACACTATAAAGGTGACGTTCAGAAAAATACTTTTAAAGGGATAGTGAACAAAAAATTGCCGCCAATATTTCTAGCGCAGATAGTAGATATCGCATTGAGAGTGATCAAAACAACACACTTTATGAACAGAAATTAGCGGAAAGTAAGTATTTTAAAGAATATTTCTCAAATCACCACACCTAGCGGTTTCCTGTGAAAGCTATGACAAAACCGGAAATCATGTCACTTTTACCTGACATGTCTTCCTAGCCACCCCCATCGCGAGCGATCACACCCGCTCATTTTTCCCTTCCTCTGTGGCACTCTCACGAAGAACACGCAGTATATATATACAGTAAAACCCGGATATATCGAACCCGGATATATCGAATTTTGGTTATATCGAACTCACGGAATATCCGCTTGAAAATCCCATGTAAAAGTATAGGAAAGCCACGTCATATATCAAACTCAATTTCACCGGTCGTTCGATATATCGAACTCCGCACCACGCATTGGAAAGTGTGCCTTTCCCAAAGAGGATCGCATCACCCTCAGCCGTTTGCCACGTGACGTTTTCAAGTCACACGCGGAAGGAATGAGGGGGGACAATTCGGCTAGGGCAATGCCGCGCCCATTCCCCAAAGGCACGCACGCGTCTCTGCGGTTGTTATCGTTTCCCGCGCGCCAGCACGTGACGTTTGCAAGATGTGCGTCAATGAACCAGAGAGAACCGGTGGGAACGCGAGGGGAAAAACGCGATAGAGCGAAGCGCAAGGGTGTGCCCATTCTTTTGCCTAGCTATCTCTCTCCTTCCTCTTTCCCGGCCTTCGTTCGCAGTAGTAGAGTGTACTAAAGACCCTTCTAGTACACTCTAGCAGTAGCATGCGTTACGCATGCGCCAAGCCAACTCAGCCCGTTTTCAGACAGAGCGTCGGACGCTTTCTCCAGCGTGTATTGCGAACCCTCTGCGCGCGGCGGCTGACTTGGCTATGGCACCTGCAGAAGTTAGGAAACGGCAGATCTTATTTTAATTTTTTTTTTTGCGAGATCGTCTATTTTTATCGTTGCGCTGTACGCGCGGCGTAGCGTAGAATAAGGCGTTACGAAGCAGCATATTTTTTTTTTTTTTTTTGTGTTGTGTTGTGTTGTGTTGGGTTGGGTTTAGTGCCGCATAAGCAACTTAGGCTATCATGCGCCAATTTTATGGTTAAGAGTGTTGTATTTATGTAATTTAAACTTGCATTCTGTTTAGGACGTTTGCTTCTTTTAAAAACCTGAAAACACAGGGCAAATCAACAAGCGCATTTTCACCTAAAAGCAACGCTGGATGAAGAGGAATGTGTTGTTTGTAAAACTGTGTAAAATGTTTTTTTCTTAGTTGTTCAAGTTGTCTGCATGAGATTAAAATATGGATGACTGTTAGCTCGTGTCCGCATGAATCACACATGGGTTTATCCTGTTTAGTTAAAATGAAGCTATGTGTTAAATGTGTGTGTCCTATGCGAAGACGGCATAGAGCCACTTCTTTGAAACGTTCAAGGTGGGTGCTCGATTTCCACTCTTCTATTACAGGCTTTATGAGGTGTAGTTTGTTATTTGTTTCAGAGTTCCAAGTGGACTGCCATTTTTGTATCAGTTTACTTTGTACCAATTTCATGCAGTCTTGAGAAGGTATCTGCACTTCTTTTATTTTCTTGTCTCGAGCTTTGGCAGCGCACATATCTGCTTTTTCATTACCTCGGATTCCTACATGACTGGGTACCCAGCAAATTTTTATGCTTCGTCCTTCATCTGAAAGTGTTGCTATGCTGTGTATGATGTTTCCCAGTATTGGTATAACTGCATTTCTTGTGTGAAGGGCTGTGACTACACTTAGGGAATCTGTGTAAATAATACTTCTCCTGAGGTTTTCTTTCGTTATTTTCTCTATGGCAACAGAGACAGCATAGCATTCAGCTGTAAAGATGGACGCGCACTGTGGAAGTCTTATTTCCTCCCATTCGCCTTGAACAACTGCGCTTCCGACATAATGATCTGTTTTCGAGCCATCCATGTAAAAGTCTAGAGTCGTTTATCCTTGCATGCATGAATCAACAAGAGCACGCGGTCAGCTGCAATCATGACACTGGCTTTTAGCATTTTTCGCTTCAAACAGCATTTGCAGCAACTGTATCACGCTTTTCAATGGTTTTGTGGCAGTGGACTACTGGGGCCTCAGGCGCAGGCACGGCGTGATAAATCGAACCAGGCTTGTGCAATCAAGCCATCACGGGCAGTCTGCCAAGTTCGCTCCCCGCCGCCGCAGGAGCTATCAAAAGATAAACACGCAGAGACGTTGAGGTCGTTATCATCGCTGCGCAGCATCTTGGCACGCTGCCAAGAAATGAGCTGTGGATGAGACGACCAAATGTGAGTGCAATAAGCAAGCGAAAACGCTGGCGATTTCCGCTGCGACCACACAGAAACCTTGTTTTGAGCTGCCAGGGACGCAGTTCCAACAAGTTGGAAATTTTTTGCTCTGTAGCTCCCGCTCGTCGCTGAGATCGCTTGCATGTAAGCGAGCTGGCCTTAACACTTTTTTTTTTTTTCAAAAATTCTCGAGTGCAAAAGCGGAGGGTGGGTTCATTAGGAGAGTGAGTTGATTACGCGGCAAATACGGTATCATTTTTTCGCATCGTAAGTGCCGTCCCGAGCCGATTTCTGTATATCGAATTATTGATATATCGAACTATTTCGCGATCGCCTTCGAGTTCGATATCTCCGCGTTCGACTGTATATAAATATATATCCTAAAACTGCTGCTCGTTTTTCTACGGGACAGCGACTATGTTGCACACTACCCACCCTTCCCTTGCAGTGCGCAAACAATTGCCCGCAATACCCACCCCCCTCGACCTCCCTCTTCTGCAGCATTCCACATTCCACATCCGAGCGCGCAAAGCTTGCAGACTAGAAAAACCTCATGCATCTTCCACATGCAGCTTTAAATCACGCTGCACACAACTCATTCTTCCCTCCCAGAGCACGATTTCCTACAATATGCGCCCTCTGTACGCATCCCCCTCAAACTCCCTCGTCTGCAGCATTCCACACTCTGCAGCATTGCGCATGGCGCGACACGGGGGAACCGACACTACACGTAGCCGGTCAACCATCTCTGGTGCGGAGGAAGCAGCAGCGGGGCCGCGGGGCCACGACGTTACTGAGGGTAAGTGTGACGTCACATCAGCCGGCTCACAGTCGGAAGCGTGCTGCCTGTGACCCAGCGGCCACTCAGAAAACGTCAAAAATAAAGCCATTGGCTCAAATCCCGAATTATGTGTCTGTACTGGTGTAATCATGTCTTAAGAACGCAATTGTGGTGCTTCCTCAATATTGTTGGATATTTGTTCAGTATACCTTTAAGAGAATGGTGAAAGAAGACAGAACTCTTAACATGGAAAAAGAAGTCTATGTGTCAGAATAATGAGACTTGTATGGGCCATCTTTGCCAAAGGTAACCAGGCTGAATGTTTACCTTCTCACTTGTATGCTAAAGTCAACATGCATTCTTAGAGGATCACAACTTGTTGACAAGTGAGGACAGCAGCTTGCCTTTACTTTGCACAGATGTACAGCTTCAGAAGTGGTACGAATTCTCTGCTACCCGACTGAAAAGTGGAGCACGCAGCACACCACAACTCTGGGAGACTGTGTTGCACTGCTCTGACCCTGGGCTCCAGCTACCCATCGCCCAGTTGGCCAGGGACGCCGCCGACCTGCACCTGAGGGGGGGGGGGGGGGGGGAATCCCCTGCCACCCATTCCAAGTGATGGGAAGCCAGAGCTCCTTCATCTGCTGGTTTAAATAAAAAGTTCCGTTCTCTCTCTCTCCATTAAGTGGGTAACAGGAAAAACGTGCTGGTACCACTAGCACAATGCTGAAGAATAGAGGAAGTAATTTTGATATGACCAGTCTCTGGCATCAGCCCAAATGGCAAACAGGCAGAGGGGCATCTCACTCGAGATAAAAAGTCAGATTCTGAGAGCTGTGGACAGAAGCTGCAAAAAGAAGCATGTAGCAGTGCAGTTTAACATTACCCCAAGCACTCTGTCTATGATTCGGGTGCAAGGAAGAAGGCAGAGGCATACACATCGAGAATGCCCTAAAAACCAACCTGACGCGAGTGAGGCCTTGCCATCACCCCAATGTGGAAGTAGCTTTGTTAGTGTGATTCAAAGACATAAGGGCGCAAAACTTGCCAGTTTCAGAAGCCCTCCTTCAAATGAAGGTCAACTGCCCAGTGATCTGCGCCCCGGGTCTTGACGATTTGAATGCAAGCAGCGATTGGTAACAACATTTTAAAGAAAGACACAAGATCATCTGTCACGTGGTGGAGGGCTTACTGTCAATGTGGAGAAATGTGAGAACTTTCGTCCTCTGGTTCAGAAGTATGATGGGCGCAACAAGTATAACGTCAACAAGACTGGAGTGCTTTTGAATTGCCGCTGAAGCAATCACTGGCCATGAGGAATGGAACCTACCAAGGAGGTAAGGACAAAGACCAGGTGATGGCCGTTGCTGTCATCAATGTGGATCGCTCCGTCAGGAGACAGCTCATAGACATCAGCAAGCCAGTAGGTTTGAGCACCCAAGGTGCCTTGAAAGGAGTCCAGAATTTACAAGTTGCCCAGGTGGTCAGTAAAAAAGCTCTGATAAACTCAAGCTCTGCAAGACTGACTCAATGTTCTTGATCAGGAAATGGAGAGGCAGTACAGGAAGGCCCTGTTACTACCAGGCTACTGTTTGAAGAACTAAGTTTTGATAGTACTGAAAGAAATCTTTTAGTGCTCTACCACCAAATGCAACTTCTGCTTTACAGCCACTAGACAAGAGCATCATCCACTCTCAAGTACACTTATTGAAAGAGTTTTGGCAATGCAACTGGCTTCTGACGTCTATTGACACAGATGAATAGCCATCAATAGCCAAGATTAAGCCTGAATATTGTATGGATCATGGAATTACCCGAGGCACTCCATAATAAAGAATTGCTTCGCAGATGCCAGTTTCATTTTGCCCTCCGTCGAAGACAAAGTTTAGCCTAAAGAATGAGTGAAGCTGGACAGCACAACTTGGGATCAACTGATGCTCCCAAGCACTTCGTTTAAGGACTTCCGTTTTGGATCAGGAAACTGTGGGTCCAGTCGTGCTGCCAACGGATGACAGCAGTGGCGACAGTGAAGATGACGGTGAACTGTGCGAAGAGCCACCGGCAAGCAGTGCGGATATCACAGACATTGTTAGGAGGCTGCGAGGCTATTTGAAAAGACTCGTGACAGCAAGTACTAATAAGGTAGAAAAGGCCCTGCCGAGAGTGGTCACTGCGGGAAACTCCACTCTAAGTGCTATGAAAAGCCACCAGACAGAGATCACATCCTTCTTCAAATAAATGTGCAAACCTGCTTTGCCAAAAGAACTTTGTTCTGTTTGTACCCTGACCTTTCCATGTTCCAGTTTTTTTGTTTTGTTTTGTTTTAAAGTGCCACAAGAAGACAAGTAAGAATGACTTCTTTATAGCGAGTCTCAAGTCTAGAATAGTGCCTTTTTGTATCTCGCATTTTTCACACCGACTGCAGATTAGCGCCAATTTTAATGTCGACTACTATAATGAATATCCGACATAAACCAATTTATGATCCTGATGCTACTTCGCTATAACAACGTTCGACTGCACATTTAACAAAGATTTCGTCTATACTTGTGGCGTTTACAAACCATTGAACATGAAAGTATGAAGCATAATTTCAAAGGCGATAATTTTTTGGCCCTATGGGGCTGAAACGTGGAGGCTAACGAAGAGGGTTCTACTTAAGTTGAGGACAACGCAGAGGGTTATGGAACGAAAAATGGTAGAGGTAAGATAGGAAGCATGCAGAGTGAGTCAGGGAAATAAATCAAGTTACTGACATTCTATAGTTGAAATTAAGAAGAAATGGGCATGGGCAGAACATGTAGTGCAAAGAGAGGATAACTGATGGTCGTTAAGGGTGACAAACTGGATTCCAAGGGAAGGAAAGCATAGCAAGGGGCGAATGAGATTAAGGAATTCGTAGGGGTCAAGTGGATGAAGCTGACAGAGGACCAGGTTAATTGGAGGAATATGGGAGAGGCCTTCGCCCTGCAGTGGGTAGAATTAGGCTGATGATGATGTTTTTTGTTTTTTTTTAAACAGCAATATGTGCACATGGGAGTCATCTCCCACCAGGGGTGCAGGGTGGGAGAGCGACCCATAGAAACACATGCAAGCAAAATTTTCCAAAATATTTTAATGCAATAAATGGCAGCAGCGTCTGAAGCTTTGACCAGAAAGTGGTCCAAAATATGCAGAATAGAAACAATTACGAACAGAAATGGAACAAGACTAGAATGAGAATTCAGCATGTCTGGGTGAATTTTCTACATGTCCTTACGCATACTTCTAATTTTTTGTAGTAGGTGACCCTAAAGCCGGCATATTTTTACACCAAATAATTGCATTTATCGAGTGTATTCATTTTATGTATCCTGTAGTGTGTATTTTCCTCTTTTTTTTACATGCATCATTCTCCTGTAGTAATTCTGTTACATGTCGATGCCACTGCTTTGTGTAATACTTTGTAAGGGTTCTCCGGGCCACGTCAAGCTGCAAAAGCAGCTTTTTGTCAGGAGATCCCTCCAGTTGTACTGGTGAAATAAATAAATAAAATAGATTGGTGAATGAAACACAATAGGCAGCTTTGAATAGGATCACAACAAATAAAGTGATGCTGACTGCATCTAGCCACACCAACGTTCTACAGTAGAATCTCGGTGATACGAACTCGGCTGATACGAAATTCGGTGTGACACGAATTCATAAAATTCCCCGGCCGAATTGCATTGCATTCAGTGGGCAAAAAATCAGATTTTCCGAACACGTTTTCTTTTCACTACGGGTGATACGAACTTCGGTATCACGACCGGTCGAGGCCCACGCACACACTCACAGCAAGAAAAGCGTGCGCAGCGGCGCAGCACTGCACGGATCACGCACACGCGTGCGAAAGAAGAAAAAAAAATACAGCGGGAAAAAACCGGCTTGGCAACCCGCGGCAGCAGCGAAGTTGGCGAAGAAGGCGGCGATATCTCCCCCCCGCATTTTGTTTTTTTTTTTTTTATCTCGTTGTTGCTTTCTGCTATTGGTGTTGTGCGCACGGCCTTGCGGCCCTCTCCACATTTCTCCGCCGCCCCGCAGCCGCAGGCCACGCTCTTCCGCTTTCCGGAGTCTCCGCTGCAGCGGCAACACGTTGCTTCGTTTTCTCGCTTGTTGAGGCTGACAACGCGTTGATAGCGCATCATTTTGGGATCATCTCGGCAACGCGAAAAGATACATCATACTGCAATGTCACGGAAGAGAAAGGCGCTGACCTTTAAAGACAAATTGGAAATTTTAAATAAGGTGGACAAAGAGCCCAAGAAAAGGCGCACTGACATGGCCAAGGAGCTAGGCCTGCCGCTGTCAACGTTGTCAACGATCGTTGGTCAGCGCGACCAAATTATGCAGAATGTGCAGCACTTCGCGATAAATTCTAAAGAAGCCAAAACTGCCCACCATGTGAAGTTGGAAGAGGTTCTTCTAACATGGTTCAGAGAGGTCACGGCGGCCGGCGTCAACATCGACGGGAAAGTGCTTCGTGAGAAGGCAGCGGACATCGCACTCACAGATGACTTTCAGGCCTCCGGTGGATGGATTAACCGGTTCAATGTGCGTCATAATCTTTCATACAAGACCGTTTGTGGCGAAGGAAAAAAGGTCGACGCCTCCGCCGTGGAAGACTGGATGACAACCACACTGCCGTCTTACATAGCGGGATATGAGGCACGTGATGTTTTTAATGTAGATGAAGCAGGGCTGTTTTTACAATCTCCAGCCCGAAAAAAAGTTTGTGCTTTAAAGGCGATGCCTGCCGGGGCGGCAAAAGAGCAAACAGCGCATTACAGTTTTGTTTTGTTGCAATGCCGACGAATCAGAAAAGATGCCACTGACAGTCATTGGCAAATATCAAAAGCCCCAATGCTTTAAGGCAGCCGGTCAATTGCCCTGCGTCTACAAGGCGAACAAAAAAGCATGGATGACATCTTTGTTTATGGAATTCGTCACGTACCTCGACCGCAAGATGTCTTGCCACAACAGAAAAATAGTTTTGCTGCTGGACCAGTGCACCGCCCATCCAAAACAAATGACACTACAGAGTGTTAAGCTGGTGTTCCTACCCCCGAACGCAACAAGTCATTTGCAACCACTGGATGCTGGGATTATAAGGAATGTTAAGCACCATTTTAAAGCTTTGTTGGTGCGCCGCCTCCTCGCAAAGATTGAAGGGAAGGACGCGAATCTCCAGATCACTCTTCTGGACGCTGTGCATTTTCTTGCAATTGCCTGGGATCGCGTCGTTCCTACGACCATCGCCAATTGTTTCGCGAAGTGTGGGGTTTTCAAATCCGCTGTGGCTACTGCCTCGCAAGTGCCAGACCAGATTCCCATCGATGTCTGGAATCAACTTAACGTCGACTGTTGCGTCGGCGATTTCGTCACCGCGGACGATGACCTCGCCACCTGTGGTCTCCGCACGGTTGAAGATATTGCGGAGGAAGTGTCATCACAGCCTGGCATTCCATGCAGTGACAAAGATGACGACGACCAAAGCGTTGATGACCTACCACCGACGGCAGCAGAAACGATACACGCCATCGATGTTCTGCGGCGCGCCGTGACCTCAGAGTCTGTGCGAGAGAAGACAGCGGCCCAATTTTTCAGTTTTCAAAACTCTTATCAGATCTCGCGGAAAGAAAGGTGCAGAAGGATATACGCGATTTCTCTCAACGAAAATAAATATTTCGTACCTGTTGGAAGGCTTGAAAACGGATTCTGCTCGTTTTTTGGAGATACGAAATTTCGGGTGATCGAAAATTTTCGTCTCCCTTTGAATTTCGTATCACCGAGATTCTACTGTACTACGCATGTACTCTGGTGCGCCGCTATTTCTCTACCCCCCGATAGGATGACCCTATCCATCCTATCCTAGATAGTCAGGAATAGGATAGCCCTATCGGTTAGGGAAATGGGGGCCAGTACACATGCGCAGTAAAAGGGCAGTGTGGCTAGATGCAGTTAGCATCCCCCCATTATCTCTGATCCCATTCTAAAACTGCCTAATGGATCAGAATTGGAATAGAATCAAAAATGCAATAGAGTGGCAAGTAAGAGTGATAGAAACTGGAAAAAGAATTTGAACAGAATCAGAACAGGAATACCTTGACAAGTTAAAAAATAAAAAAAATTTTGTTCTGCACTTATCCCTTGATCACCCCTAAATTTTCTCCACGATTCACAATATGTCCATGGAGACGACTGTTTGTGAATGGGTGGAAAGTATTTTGAAGAAGTGTGTGACAAAGTGTGCGACACCAATTCAAAGCTATCTTTTAGTATGTTGAAATAAATGTGTGTTATGAAGCTGGACACACCCCCAAAGGGCCCTCTATCCTTTCAGTATTTCATCAAATCACACAAGCTTCTAAGAGTCCCAACATACTGTTGCGTATGCTACATTTTCCCTCTAATAGTAGTTTGAACTAGACAGCCAAGAAAGCATCCCATGAACTTCTTAAACACCATGACAAGCGAACAAAGCAAGAACCAAGCACTGTAGCAGGCAACGGCTCATACAATACCCCCAGCTGCCTCTAGCTGCAGCATCTGAGAGCGCAACCTGTATTTGCCAAATTGGTGTAGGTCTAGTGCCACTGCCATCTACTACTGTTTACACCTTTAATCGTGCCTTTCGAGGACCATCTTCAATGTAAACCTATCTCTAGGGTCTAATTTAAACGGCAGTATCAGAGGAAATGCAGTGCACACAGCAGCATGTCGGACTACATAAAAAGCTAGCACTAATCAGAGAAACACTAATTAGGTGAAGTGCCTACTGGGGGTATTCCAGCTTCACAACACAAGTTTATCACGGCATTTTAAAAAGATAGGTTCAAAATTATGCACCATACTTTGTTACACTCTTCATCACAGCCCCTACCAACTGTCAACGAGCAACAGCCTACACCGTTACAGAGTGAAACAAGATAAATATTTAGAAAAGTTGTGCTCACAAGTGTTTCTATGTGCAGCGTCACGCTCCAACCCTGTACCCAAGGGGTGGGCAACTCCCACAAGCATATATTGCAGTCATACTTTCACATTTATGCACTCTGCTTTCCTTTGTGAAGGAACGATCTCATAGGTTCACTGCGAAATCAGACAACGCTTTGAAAACTTGTGTTTACGTGTATTCCTACGGTGCGTGACACTTTTCTTTACACCCAATAGGCCCTGCCGGCTACAGCCGAACTACCACACCTTGCTTAGGTCAGAGATCGGTCTTTGTCTATGGACGACATGACACAACACGGACATTATTAATGCGCAACTCTGGCTCAGATGCAATCCAGCAGTAAAACGAGATTTAAAAAACATTAAAGACTAAGTAGAATTTTCAAAACTGTCTTGTTTTTGCTTTTTTGCAACAAAACAATTTTTTTGAAGTTCACATATTTTTCAAGCTGTTCAGGACCATTTTCAGGGCCTGCCAGGTTCAAAAATTGGTTGGCAACTGTAAACATTGGATGTAGCTAGAGGATGAGTGCAAGTACAAAACATGTTGCAAAAGTATGTGAAGTACTACCAGGGAAGAAGAACAAAGCAGTGCAGCCAATGCTAGTGGGATAATGTGATGCATCATTCACTTCACATGCCCCTGGTCAGCCTACACAGAGACGTGTGCAGCAACTTCAGAAGCGTGTAGCGCGAGCTCTCGAGGTCATCCATGCTTTCTGAGTGGGGAGGCCACCACGCATTAAGAGCTCGGATCCCCAGCGCTTGGCTGGGGATCCGAGGGATGGAGGTTCGATTCGCAAAGACATTTTTTTTTTACGAGCAGACCGTAGCTACACTTCACGTGCACGGCGTAGCTGCGGTCACCCAAGGTCTCGCTTTGGCTGCCGAAGAGTTGCTTTTGCAACAAAGCAAGGCAAACCATCCAGCGGGAGCGAGCGGCGTGGCGCTGACTGTGGCGTCATCTGGCGGAGCTCGGCTGAAACTTGCTAGGCAACGGCTGTTCAAGGTCATTCGTGCCCACCGGCCACTGGCTACGTGACGAGGCAAAACCTGGCGTAATGTTGCTTTCACAACAAAAACACTATAAAGACTAAGGACATGAAAACTCTGCAAGCAAATAGGCCAGCGCGGAGAAATCCACAAGGAGGCGCTGCGTATGGCCTTACGAAATCAGTGCTACCATCATTGCAATTGCTGGATGGAGGAGGGGAAGCGATTGCTTTGCCACTGCCATGCAAAGGGTGCAGCTGTGAAAAATGCACCGACCAAGCGCAAGGAGATACAATGAAACCTCTTTATAACGAACAGTTAAAAAATCGGAAAATAGTTCGCTCTATCCATAATTCGTAATATAAAATTTCGTAGAAAATCCATGCAAGAGCAGCAAAATTAAATCAGAGAAGGCACAGCAACTCGGAGGGTGCCTTCTTGGGTCACGTCCATTTATTTACGCGCAAATAACTGCGTTATCGCGGCCTGCTTTTTTGTGTTGATCGCGTTCCGTATCACGTCCTGTTCCACAGTTTGCAAACACTCAACAAGGGCAAACCCGCTGCTCTCAATAGCACTGTAGTGGCGGAGCAGTAAATCCAATGCAGCAAGCGCTTCTTGTGAAGTCTGAATGTTCTCATCGTTTGCACAGTCAGCCTGAGCTTCGTCTGCAGGATGTTCAGAAACTTCCACAGCGATTTCGGCGTCCGTCAGTACAGCCGTGGTCGCCGCAATGTCGTCGCCGCCTACAAAGTCCTCTACAGTCATTGTTGCGGGCATGTCAACTCATCGAGCTCGCGGAGCTCTGCTTCTGCTTCGTCCCCATCGTCGATGCGCGGGCCTCTGCTGGAACAAAAGCTGCGTGCCGAAAGCAGTTGGCAATTGTTTTGCCTTTCACGCTGTCCCATGCCGCTTTAATGCTCCCAGCAAGTCGACCTTCAAGTCCTGCTTCATAAACGAGAAGAGTGTCAATCAGTCTCCTCTTGTAAACTGCCTTTATCTTGAGCTTGGTCTTTAACGTCAGTTCTGCTCTTCTTTTCACGTTCACCGCCATCACAGCACTACGCACACCCGCGCACCACACTCGACACGAAGACAGACGCAGCCTCCGCCGAACGCTACGACGGCTACGCCGCTGCTAACACTAAAACCAAAAAACGCGAATGGCGCAAAAACCAAAAGAGCAAGTTGTTTCTTTCCTCCATGCAAAAAAGGCAAAAAACAACATTCGATCGTGCCGCTGCCGCCGCTGCAGAAGCGGCGCTGTCGGCGATTGTGAGATGCAAACGATTCCTTATGGCCTCCGAGATCACCTCCGTGCGCACAAACAGGCGCGCGGGGGTAATCTTGGAGGCCAAAGATTTCTTCGGCTGTCAACTCCCAATGCCGTCGTGGCATCTGTGGCGCTGTCAGTGCCTGCAAGGTAATCTTGAACGTTTGCTGCGCCGCATTACACACATGTAGTGCAACGAAGCCTGCCTCCTGCTATTAAAGTGAGGTAGTGCTCGGCGTCATGAAGTTCGTAATATCCGTTTTATGCCGAACCGTGTTCGCTATGGGAAGTTAAAAATACATGTGTTTGACAAAAATATTTCGGAAAAGTTTGCTATATTCAATAATTCGTTATATGAGTGTTCTTTATACCGAGGTTTGACTGTATTTCTCGACGTGAAACAGCAGGTTCATCGTAATTTCCAGCATGATATCAGGTTGGAAGGTTTACGAAAAAAATACAGGCTTTCGCACTCTACGATTTCGATTATCATCAAGGCTGAAGATGACCTATAGTCCATTAAGTCACCAATAAGGACTGCAGCATAATGCAACTGTAACAGGGTGTCAACAGACCACTATTTTCAAAATCCCTCACTTTTCCAGGTTTTCTCCGATTATTTCAGGTCAAATTCCCTGACAAGTGCAGAGGCTCAAAAATGTAGCTGCTAATGATAATAAGCATAGACGAATAATTCCCAACAAAAAGCTTTCATATTCTGCAATTTAAAATAGTGAAAGGCTGTTATTAGAGTTAATAGTGGGCAAAAACGTCGCAAGTTTACTGATAATTAAAAGTGCATTGATGCCAGAGAGCTCTTCGACACTACCAGTTGCGAAATTTCCTATATGCCCCATGTATCAAAAAAAGCGGTTTTGACTGGTCACAATTTGGGTGTATATAGGGTGCCTCGCATCGAGGCACCTTAGGTCACAGCTGGTCTAGAGAGAGAACGCGCTTCTCTCTTTCCCTCAAAACCGGCCGTGCCTAGGTGTATAATAGCGCCGGCGCCCGTGGCCATTAAAGGAAACTTTCAGACTGTTTATAAATGCACAATCAGTTAGAAAATAAAATTAGTTGAAGACTTGCAGCAGCGAAAATTCTTAAAGATAACAGCCGGAGGGTTAAGGGGAGACGAGAGTCATAGAAGGGTCGAAAATGTTCAAAAATCGATTTTGAGACGAACTCATTTTCGAAACATTTATTCTTTTCAGCACCTGCACTCAAATTTTCAACAGTGAATTTGGTCAAAATGCGATATAATCTGTTTTCAAAACATCACGGCATCCACAAAATGCCCCCCCAAAAAAAGAGGAATTTTGTTCGTAATTCGGCGGGCGCCGCTGGCGTTGCAGCCAGCCGATCGCCGCCATCTTGGGCTAAACTGTTTTCTTAGTGCGCAATTTGCGCTATCTCAAAATAGCTTCACTCAAGCGGAATGACTGTGCATGCCGGTTTTCCGAACGCAGTTTATGGTCCGATTAGCTATGCCGTTCCGCGTCTCCCATTGGCTGGCGTGATCAGCGCATCATTTCCAACTTGTTGGAACCGAGTCCCTCTCGCCGCTGGAGCCACCGCGGCAGCTCAAAACAAGGTTTCTGTGTCGCCGCGGCAGAAATCGCGAGCGTTTTCACTAGCATGTCGATGGCGCGCCACTCCGTTTCGGTCGTCTCATCTACCGCTCATTTCTTGGCAGCGTCCCAAGATGCTGCACAGCGATAACGTCATAGTGTCGCAACGTGTTTATCTTTTGATAGCTCCTCCGATGGCAGGGAGCGAACTTGGCAGAGTGCCCGTGATGGCTTGATTGCACAAGCCTGGTTCGATTTATCACACCACGATTGGGGCGGGCGTAGTCCACTACCACAAAATCACTGGAAAGCGTGATAGCTGCAAATGCTGTTTGAAGCAAAAAATGCTAAAAGCCGGTGTCATGATCGCAGCTGACTACGTGTTTTCGTTGATTCATAGATGCAAGAATAACAGACTCCCGCAAAAAAAAAATTTTAAAAATCTGCCGCTTCTTAATGTCCGCAGGCGCCATAGCCACGTCAGCCACCGCACGCAGAGGGTTCGCAACACACGCTGGAGAAAGCGTCCGACGTTCTGTCTGAAAACGGGCTAAGCTGGCTTGGCGCATGCGTAGCGCGTGCTACTGCGAACGAAGGCCGGGAGAGAGGAAGGAGAGAGATAGCTCGGCAAAAGAATGGGCACGCCTTTGTGCTTCGCTCTATCGCGGTTTTCCCCTCTTGTTCCCACCGGTTCTCTCTGGTTCATTCATACAAGTGGCTTGTAAACGGCACGTGCTGGCGCGCGGGAAACGATAAACGCAGATGCGCGCGCTTTTGGGGAATGGGCGCGGCGCTGCCCTAGGCCAGCCGTTGCCGAACTGTCGCCTCTCATTCCTTCCGCGTGTAGCTTGAAAAAGTCCCGCGGCAAACGGCCGAGGATGATGCAATCGTCTTTGGGGAAGGCACACTTTCCAGTGCGTGGTACGGAGTTCGATATATCGAACGACCGGTGGTAAAATTGAGTTCAATATATGACGTGGCTTTCCTATACTTTCACATGGGATTTTCAAGGGGATATTCCGCGAGTTCGATATAACCAAAATTCGATATATCCAGGTTCAGTCTTGGATTCGACTGAAAAGTGCTTTCTCTCTCTCTCTCTCTCTCTCGATGCACCGCTTTGTGCAAGCGTTTTTCTTTGCGATCGAGATGCCGGAAAACAGTAGATTGTAACCATGCATGCAAACGAGCCTTTGGAAGCCGCAAGAAACGGCGTATTGCCGTTCTGTCAGGAAAGTCTGCGACCCAACGAGAGTTTCACCTCGGCGTTAGCGCGAAATGTGATGCCGGTACAGAGTTCGAGACTATGGACATGAAAGTGTTAAGTAATTTTATCGCGCACACGAAGCGCGAAACCTGCGGCGAGATCGCGAAAATGTTAGTGGTCAACCGCTGGAGTGTCACAACGGACCACAGCTGTAGCTCAGCTCGCCGAGCGCTTTCGCGCTGGCCGCTGCCTGCAATTATTCCTGCTTTCTGTCACATGCTACTCTCATGCAGCGCTTCCGCATATTTTATTGAGTACCCAACTCCCGTGCGTATTGGTTATTCTATTATGGCAGCTCAGCCATGCGTTACCGCTGAAGTAGCATATACTGCGCCTCGCCCAACACACACAAAAAAAATAAATCTGTATAAATAAAATACTTGCTGGGCATCAGCTTAAAATGAAAATGGACTGCAGAATATATCGTGCCATTTTCCCTGGCTTGGCGAAATTTTTTATGGTTTCCCTGACATTTCCCCAATTTTTCCCAGTGCATGAAATTTCCCTGTAAATTCCAGGTTTTCCCGGTTGCTAGACACCCTGTGTAAGAAATGCAAACAGCGAATGTCAATCTCAGCGGACATTCAAGCAAATATGAATTTCCTATTATTTTTAACCATGTTAAAGTTATTTTATGGCTCTGTAATAAAGTGTTCTTTACCTTTCATTGTTCGACCAGATTCAATCAACGCTGGTAAGTAGGTAAGCCTGCATGCATGGAAAGTAATATGTGGGTGTGTGTGTTTTTGCCAGTCCAGAAATTACGATAATCAGTTATAATGACTGGCCTTTCCGGTTGTTTTCAATATCGGTATAAGTGAATTATACAGTATACTGTTTCCGACAAGAAAACGAAGCAGGCAGTGGCACAGGACAGAGCACTCGTGCTAGGCCAGTAGTCATTTGCGATCTGTCGTGTGGTTCTTGCCTCCATCACTTGACGCGACAAATATTTAAACAAAGTCCAACACTGTCTTGCAACACGAAAATAATTACAAATAGAACATTTATCGCACTATGTGTGAAGCGAGCAAATAGTGAGGGCGTGAAACATGCTCATATCATACAACTTGAACATGAAATTCTAGGGTCCATTTTTAATCCCCTCTTTTTCAAACTCCCCTACGTAGCAACCAATATGTGTCCTTCTTATCATATTTCTCCTTTCCCATTAGATGGTAGCGCTCGAGCAGTGCCTAGATGGGTACAAGTCCCTATCTCCCATTTCATTCCTTCTTAGGTGCATCTGTTATCAACTCTATTATGAGCAGATGCACCATTCAACTTTCCATTCACCGCAGGCAGTGCAGATGCGACACCAATACTTGGCCATCTCTGTGCCACTATAAGCTTTTTCCACTCCACAGCAACACATGACACAATATGCGCACAATGCCAAGATCTGGCCATGTTTATCTTCAGCTGAGGAATAAAGTGTTACAAGCAGCTGCATGAAACTAACTTCCTGAAAAACCCACCACCTGAATGAATCACAAAAAGCCATGAAAAGGTAATTTTGCTTCTCTGCTCAGACAATGCCCCAACCAGCACTCTGACTTGCCATAATAGACTAAACCATTTACAATGATGGAGGCAATAGGGGAAAAGCTCTCGTCAGTAAGAGACTAGAGCCACTGATGGCGTCCACTACGGCGCCTTTCATAGCCTGTGTTGCTTTGGGACGTTAAACCAAAAAAAAAAACAAATAGCAACCCGAAAGTGAAGCCAATGACGCCCACGAGAAGAAGCGTGTGGAAGCGAGTGCCTCCAACTGCGCTCCCGCCCTACTGCCTAGCACCACAGGCGGCAGCATCTAACCCATGACGGACGCTGCCATTACACACAACACAATCTCACATCGTTAACTCCAGTGGCAACAATGGGGAACAAGTAGCAAAACCCATTCAAGCTAACCTATCCGACTGACTATGTTTAAATTCCAAAGGCCAATCAGTTGTGACAGGAAAGCCTGTTTGCACCTAGGATGGGTAGCGAAAATACTCTATGATGAAAATATATTCCTACAGTAATGCTAGCATGTATTTCAGTCTAGAAAATCAAACTTTCCCACTCCAGAGTCTGAAGTATCGGTCATCAATATGTACAGCCGGCCAAATTTTAGAACTATTGCGCAGCAGTGTGCAGAGCAGAAGCAGAGTGGAAGTCGGAAGAGGGCACGAGCATGCGCAACAATCAAGTGGCAGGAGCCTGCATCATCTGCTTGGCTGCTTATGCGAAGCGAACCCCGTGAAGAATGTTCTGTGGCAGAGTTCTGACCGTGTTTGTTTTGTATTACGCGAGAGCTAAAGCGCCCCATATCGCAGAAAAGCTGGTGTAGGCGTTGTCCGTAGTAACGTGAAAATCCACAATGAATGAAAGAAAAAAAGAAACCGAAGAACATCCTCCATGTGTGTGTGATATGCAATTGCGTAATTAACGTTGGAGTGCCCCCCCGGTGTTGCATTGAATGCACGTTCCGCTGAACGCACACTGGGACGCATCAAGTTTTAAGAAGCAGCGTTTATAAAATACAGTTGAATCCCGGTACAACAAACACCACTTCAACGAAATTTTCGCCACAACAAGTATTTTGCATTCCTCGTAAAACCCTCACAGGACTTAATGTATTAAAATTTCCTCAAAAACGAAGTAGTTTGCGAGCACATGTTCGCTTCAACCAATTTTTTTTTGTGACTTTTCGCGGGTGAGTGGTCCCTCAGTCTTGTCTTTCTTCAGAAGGTGGGTGCTGGAGAGAGACTTTCTCATTCCCGCCATTTATTTTTTTGCATTGCACCCATACCGCACATCCTCCTTGTGCGCACCGCTCGTTTGCCTTTTTTTTTTCCCTTCAGCTGCCCACGTAATTTTTGAAGCGACGTCACGCCCCACTCATTGGCTAACTCTGTGCTCAGAGTAACTCTGTGCTCTGTGTTGACCTTGGTCCAGTTTCAAGGTCAATGAGCCAGAGCCAGGCAAAACTATGGATTGCACATGTAAAAGTAGTTGAGCTTTTGCTTTCAAAATTGTTGACTACTGTATCATCACCTTGAACAGATCAGCATGAATGCATTTCCCGCACTTCCGCTTGCGAATTTCTTCACACTGAAATGCGAACTTTGGGTGGTGACATCAATTTGTTTGATGACCCCTGAGATCCTTAACAGAGATTCTAGTCTAAGAGGGTTTAATGAAGCCACAGTTAACAGCTCTCCATATGCTCTGTATGAGCCCCAATTTCTTCTTGTGAATGGAAGCTTCACTTTAAGTATAGGAAAGTGAAGCCACCATCATGCACAAGGAAGCCTCCGCTAATTTCTCCAATGACAATGGACACTTCCTACACATTTCTATTACGTATTTGTTGTCAGTAAAAAGGGCAGGCAAAAAAAAAGTTCTCCATTCTTGATGGCAGCTTAAATGCAGATACGGTAGCAGCACAATGCTGAGGCAAGTACTCACACATCTTGAAACTCCTCCAGTGTTTTCTGCGGGGTGAAGGCATTCAGCAGGCCAATTATCTGCAAAAAAGAAGCCACCTATAGCCCTACCAGCTCCTGTCAGTGCTCTGTGCCTTTCAGTGAGTGATCACAGTATCTGTCCACAACTGCAAAGATGGCCAGTAAACAAAATATGCACACAAAAAATTTGGCACCCAGATATTCACTGCACTTTTTAACATGTCAAAAGATGAAAATTGTAAAGCCACACTACATGTCTAAATTTAAGCATACTGTAGTTTCCTGTACAAGATGTGGCTTTTTAACAAAAATTTTGCCAGTGCGTCCTATACAACCGCGAGTCTTCATGCTTTTTTTTGTGTTTTGCCCAACATTCCTATGCGAACTTTACCGTGAAACGGCAGCGGTAATGACATCCGCGATTACAAAAGCTACGGTCGTTTCACAGGCCCCATAATATGCAATTCCAAAAGATGCAACACCAACATTCCTTGTCCACCCACACTGCCAAGACAAGCCAGCTCACTCTTCCAGTTGCCCCCAAGGGAAATTTAACGATTTACCGTGTTGCCCACAGCAACTTTGTATGGTGGCTACTGCATGCGTGTGCTCCACTTCTTTCCCGTACTGCGCCCGATGCCCGAGCACAGAGACCACCAGAGCAGCGATTCTGAGTGTGAAAAGGATGTCTCGACAGTGCTGTCGCCAGAAATTGGCAAACCTTTTGATAGCGCGTCAGAAGATGAAGGCTTTTATTAAAAAGAAAGCTCTTTGGGGCGGCTTTTTTTTTTTTTTTATCACTTCGTGCAGCATAAGGAGCATTCTCCAAGGTACGACGGAGCATTTCGCAAAGGTCGCACCAGCTCATATAGTAGAGTGCCATTGCCCTAACTTGGTAAATTCAGTGCATCTTATACAAGGGTGTGTCTTATATGCCAACTATTTCGCTAAAGGCCTCTAAGTTTGAAGGGTGTATCATATAGAAAGGTGCGTCTTATACACAAGAAAATACAATATATGAAACATAATAAAATGGGATCTGCAAGTGCAACGCCTGTATTACGTCTAATAACTATTCAAGTTTCTAATATGACATTGTTACGCCATACACCAAACATAAAAAATTTGCTACAACTTCAGAAAGAAGAAAGGCCAGATTCACCAAATTTCAAACAAGAACAATTCAATCAAGTTTCCTACACAGCACAAACAATATGCAAATCCACAGTTTTCTGAAAAGCCCTATCCAAAGCACACATCGTGTAGTAATGTCTCATGCTGTGCTGAAAGAAAGAAGCAATGTTCTGACTCATGCCTGCACTTGTCTGAGTGATCAAGCTCTCTTAGTCAACAACACAATTAGAGTGCTGCCACCAACTTCAGGTGCCATTTTCGTCAGTATGCTTCATAAAAATTGACAAACAAGGTAACTGCAGAGGCTATAAACCAAAGGTGCCAATAATCAATGATGGTTGCCCAAAACAATTTCCCTGTTACCTAAGCCTACATGGTTGTGGTAAAAGTACAAGAATAAATGCTAAGTTAGTTATTCAAAAATGAATACAGCAGAACTCTAGAAAAGAATAAAATACTCACATTTTTGTGATTGACCAGTTTCATAAGCTTGAATTCACGATATGCTCGTTTAGCGTGGGTCACATTTTGAAACGGACGGCTGAGCTTCTTGATAGCCACATTCTGACCAGTCACTGAGTCATAGGCCGCACTAGAAAAGCAACAACGCAAGGTGAACCACAAGGCAAAATTTAGAAGCAAAAATAGTAGCAAAGCATACCAAACATGAAAAAAGAATGGTCCCATGAGCAAGAATTTCTTCCAAAATTTCAAAAAATGGATTCGTGAAGTCAGGACCCAATAGTAACAACCGGTTGAACAACAAAAGTGAATTTTGACTGCCAACATCACAGTCAAAATAACCATCAAGACACCCCAACAGAACTTTTCCTTCCATATAGAGAGCAATAAGCTTCAGAGATCAATGTACCGACTTACACTCTAAAAAAAAAAAAAAAAAACAATTGTATTACAGCTTTCAGTTTTCTAGGAAAACAATTACACCAGTACACTTGGGAATAAAAAATGAGCTGAAGCACACCAAAAGTTCAATGCAGCCATAAACATCAGAACTGAAATTCTGAAGTTTAAATACTGAGTTACATCCGGAATGAATCAATAAACTAGGCTGCACGCCGCCATAGAAGTGCTTTGACAACACCAGCTATACTGACAGTACATGACATAGAAAATTTAATGCTTGCACACAGGTGCACCTCCTCATTGTGTCAATGACACGGAAGGGCATAGATGGCAATTGAATGAAGCCTGCATCTCTCAAACAGCACAAGCAATGCAATACAAGGCAGTCAAGCGCTATCAGTGCACCAAGAGATTCCTTGAGAAGAAATATTGCACACAGACAAAAAAAATTGGTGAACACTCAAGCTCCGCCTTTAAGGGTATGACAGGACAGCATTAGCGGCTTCCCTTGAGAATCCTCCCTCACATACATGCATTTACATACCACTTGCTTAATCATTATTCCCTTAATTTGTGCCTCTATTATCTCAAACTTTTTAGCATAAAGTCTTAAGCTACGAAAGGCCACCCAACGTAGACATTAAGCCCCGTTTAACCTAGCCGTAGGAATGTGCCTGTGTGGTATCAGAATGTAAGGTTCCTGAAGGGTTCAATTCTCCTCACCTTCCCATCTGAAATGAGAAGTCCCAAGTTGGCAGCTCCTGCCAAATCAGCTATGTCATGTGGCCGCGCGACATTGCACAATCCTATGACCAATCTGTGCCTGGTCATGCCAGCTGCAACCACCCACAGCCATGCCCATGATTTTTCGCTCACAATTAGGATAATTTTTCGGCAGACCAAGGCCTTTAACACCATCAGTTTAAAATAAATTGTGGGGTTTTATAAGCACCTCAAAAACCAGTCTTCTTTAAATTTCAATCGAAAACACATGAGCGCTGAGATATGCCATAGCGGAGGGCTCTAGATTATTTCAGACATCGGGTTCTTTCTTATGCGCCGACATCGCACAGCACACGAGCACCTTTTGCATTTCACCGCAATCGAAAAATGGCCTCCCCAACCAGGTCTGAATCCAGGTCCACTGACTCAGTGGCCGATGACCCTACCGACTAAGCCACTGCAGCAGATGTATACAGAAGAATCTCACCAAACTATGCCCTGGGCCCCAGAGCCGATGGACTTGAGGTTCTGGTACCTCCGCAGGATGGTAAACTTTGTGTCACCCACTTCGAAAGTGTAAAACAGGCTCGAGTGCTTGGACATGGCGCACAGATGGCAGCCAGAGCCCAATGTCTCCTACCGCCACCAACCCAGCGCCATGACTACCACCTATGGAGGTTCCCCTGCAATAAAAGGCAGCACATTTCGTTCACACTACAAACAAGGTAAGTGAAAATTGGCAAAAGTAGCGCACACAAACACCACAAATAATACGGATTAATATGTCCCTACACATATCTTCAATTATCTCTAAATGATGAACAAAATACGAGACTACTACACCATGCTCCACAGCTCGCTAGTCTATAGGACACCAAGGTAAATAAAGCCGCTGGAAATGCCATTAAGTAACAATAATAGATTACATCATTTTCATCACACTGGCTAGACAGCTTAAGGGGCGATGCTGGGCTTAAGGGTCACCTTTTGAACTATTGCTTCCGATAAATCTACTCCAAGTACTGTTACCATATAGCTGTTGATTCCAATAAAATTATCAGGGATGGCTTATCGTCCTCTTATTAGAATATATTCTGTTTCATCACCTTAGCACAAATAGAAATGTAGCTGCCATAATGAGTAAGTTTGCCAGCTTAAGAAAACTATAATTTCAAAAGTCATGAAGATATACTAACCACTTCTGCTTAGATAACTTCTAGGTAGTTCACTGTGCAGGATAAGGCCAATGCGGGTTCTTTATGACATTTCTGTAAAACTATGAGCACTTTTAAAACAAACTTTATTGTTTCTGTTGCCATTCTTTAAGTCCTATATTTAACACTGTTTCTTGGAGAACAATTAGGAATCCAAAAATATCTTATTTTGTCCCCAACAAAATTTTAGTCCGAAACCCACCTCGAAAGCAGCCTATGATGAAAGGGTTTAAAAATAGTAGTTTTCCTAACAGTTGTGCACTTGCAAAAAGTGCAAACTGATAAAAATGAGTTCAAAAATTTTAGAACATGGTATTCAAATTTAGGGCTCAAATATATCAAAGTGGCCTGGTGTATACGCTGAGCTGTCTTTTTTAATCTGACACTGCTCTATTGCCTCTTTTTTTTTTTTTTTTTTTTTTTTTTCATCTTTAGAGCTGTCCAGGGCCCTTGTCTGCGCTCATGAAATGCTTTTCTTGTTTGCTCGCTAGGCATGCCCTTCGTCCAGGCTACAAATTCAAGCTCAACCTGAAAATTCAATCTCCACCCGGTTGAGCTCTTTGATTAGCCAGGCTACCAGTTGTATGAAAACAGCGTTCGAAGGTCACGTGCTAAGTTTTAGTCAATACAAACTTCTATTTCAGTTTACCAGCCAATCTGTTGTCGCCAAGGCCCAAAATTTCCCTTTCAGTTTTGTTTTTCTTTTTTGCTGTCAGCTGTACTCTCGATGGCAGGCCCTTTTTGGCTAGAGAGCACGACAAAAAATCATTCTACCTTGGGGATACACTCTGCATTCAATTTCTTGCCCGCAATGCGGCTATGTTCTGAAATCAGTGTTCACAGGCGCTTTCGGTGGTGAGTGTGCCCCAACTCGAAAAAAAAAAAAAAATCAATTCTTATACTGCGCAGATGACAACCAAACTTGATGAGAAGTTTCTTTCACACATGCGCAATCCAACACAACAAAAATTTTAAAACATTTTTTTTTATGAAAATTATGATTTTAGCCCCGCATCCCCCATAAAAGAGTGGTTCGTGCCTTTAGCTAAAGCTAAAGCTAAACATCTTGAGCCAGACAGCTTACACAAAAGAACAGCCACTTAAGAATAACCCATCAGGGTTTCCTTGCCACATCATTAAGTGCATGGACAAAAAATAAGAGGGGGGAAGGGAGGAGTGGGAGGAGCACTTCAGTGAAAGTACAGTCTGTCAAAGGTTTACAGCCCAGGGGATTCACTTCTGAGCCAAACCGTGTGGTTTGTACTACATCCCCTGCATTCCAGATCTCATGAAAGTAAGATTTTTGGTCCTGGTCCCTTCAACTGGTAGGACTTCCAAGGTTGTTAAAGCAACCCGACCACAAGGCTTAAAAACAAACCCCCCTGGGGTTTCAGCTTTTGACAAAGACTGCACATCTATTGCAATAAAGTACACTTAAAAAATATGCACACAATCAAGTTATCTCGTCTAGGTCACTGGCCTGCCCTTTTTTCGAAACCAGTGAAAATATTTGAATGTTAACGGTCTTTCATTACATGCATACCTGCCAGATTCACAAAAAAGGCATTAGGGAGATCTCATCGGACTGGGGAGGGGGGGAATGAAGGAGTTACTAGGCATTTATATTGAATGAGTTGTTTTTATTTGGTTCAGAAGAGCTGGAATTGGGTGGTTTTTGTTTGAAAACCACTGACGTGCCACATCGCTGCTCACTGTTGGGGAATCTTCGATGTGGCAGATGCTGCCCTTTTCAGAAATTCCTTTGAGTACTGCCGACAGTAACAGTGTTCACCCCTGCGACATTTAGCCAAAAGAATGTGACCGAGGGTTGTGTCGGACATGTGAACTGGGTAAGATTTTTTTTTACAATACTGAACTGCCTCTCACATTCAGCATTGCTGTGTGGTATACAGAGGATTCCAAGCATTACTTCCGAGATACAGATAAATTTCTTTTGCCCATCTGCGCCTTTCAGCTGGGAGATGGCGCTCCATTGCCTGTCAGCACGTTACTATTGCAGCACATCTTGGGGAATGTCAAACGCCTGAAGTTTGACAAATTCCATTTCCAGAAAATTCAAAGCTTGATCTTTCGACTCTTGCTGCTTTAGTGGCAGTAAGACCGGAAACCACTCCACAAAGAAAAGCACATTCTGAAAGGACATAGTGTCAATAGATTTCAGATCTGAGACTCTAGAATTACTGCATTGTGAGCCAAAGGGAATTCGAGGCGAATATAATCGCAGGCAGCGATCATGTACTTCCGAACAGCTTCATAAAATTGTTCTTGCTCACTTGGCTTGAGTTTCTGAACAATGCGTTTGGCTTCCAGTCTCCACAATGTCTTCATCCTTCTGTTCATCTTTGTCATGGTAATCAACTATAAGTAGGTCCTTGTGTTCCTTTAGAAGGCGTGGCTACACAAACCTTGAAAGGAGGTCTTAAGCCCAAAAAGTAAAGATTGCAATGCGCGTATTTGAGGAGCTTGAGACTGCAGCCGACAGTCCAATGCCTCAAAGACAGGAATGGTGCTATTCAAAAAAAGACTGCACGCTTTGTTGAGGTCCGAGCTCAAAAACTGAAACAGCCTCTCTTCAAGGTAACAAAGAGCACAAGTAAACACGGAAGTTGCCTAAGCAAAAACCGGTGTTAGTGTAGGATCATTATAGGCAGAAATTAAGCCACTGGAACTTTAGACAAAACCCAACCTTAGCGCCACGCCTGAACCGCCCCAAGCGGTGGCGGCGCTACAGTCTCAAACAGCAAAGTGAAAGTAGTCCTGGCAGTTTTAACAACTGTGCTTGGTCGACTATGCTTTTTAGACCTTTCACTGATCACAATGTCAATCGGTGTCAAGCAGTAGATAGCCTTGGAGCACGGTGCTTTGGAGCTATGTGGCCAGACCAGAAAAAAGATTTCACCAAACGTGGGAGCGTTTCCAGGAGATTTGGTTTGGTCGTACAATCGTACAAAAGCATCAAGATTCGGGAGTCTCCCGGATAATTCGGGAGACCTGGCAGGTATGTTACATGTAAACATGTAATGCAGTTGCACTGCTACATCAAAAAAAGCAAGCATGCCAAGAGATTTCACTTCTATCGTCAATATACACTAATGCACTGTGCAGCTGATAGGTCCTGATACAAGCTACAACACCCGACTACCCCCAAGCATATATCGATAACATAGTGACAAATCAGACACTATTGTACCCATCAGTCCTGCGATGCAATGGATAAGAGCTGTGTTTTTGAATGCACAATACAGAAGTTCAAATCCCCTCATTCAAGACTAATTTTTCTTTTACTTTCACACCAAGAAATTTTGTGACACAAGTTATTTACTACCTCCCCTAGGCATAATTCCAAACCATGTGGAGGATGTCGGACATCTCTCCGCAGGCCGGACATGCATTTGTGGGGTATTGCGCGGGCCAAATCTTATTGTGTCGGGCTGGGTTTGGTAGTGTGCAGGCTTGCATGTTTCGCCATGATTACATACGGTTTACAGAAAATTAGCCATGAGCAGTGGGAAACGAAGCTGGCTCAAACAGACCTCCCCCTTCAGCGCCAACTGATCGGTCAGGCCTGGAGGGCCGTATTCGCCAATGGTTTCCCGGACTTGGGTGAACCACCCGCGTAATCACTTTGTATCAATAAAGTTTATTCTCTCTCTCTTTCTCCCCTAGGCGTGTGTTACACCTTTTGCGTTCTGCATTTTGAAGATAATTCCAAGCCAAAATTGCCACTTAAAAAGCTGCCAGATGAGTTGGGAAACGAAACCAGAAGCTTGCGTGCTGCACTATGGAACGAACGGAACTGCTCACTCTACCACAGCATGCTTAGCTGGTGTTACCCCCAACAAGTCAACACTTTTTTCTAAGCGAAGCTATGGCTGTCCTGAATAATTACCATGTGGCCAAAATACAGCAGTTCTTCCTCCCACGATGATTACTTACAAAGCCCTCTTGAGACAGTGGTGCTCAATGCAAGATATGCTACCTATTACAAATTGATGCTGTTATTACAGTATTTAAGTGTAGCACAGATGCCATCATAAGTCAACTAAAATCACAGGCAAAAGGGAGGCTACATGAGTGAGTGCCCAATAATAAACACTACTGAAAATTGTAATTAAGTCATTGTGCCAAAACTAAACACAGTACACATGCACAACTGCAAAGCTGTAAAGTTGTGTCAACTGATTATGTAAATCATCCATATATAGAATGCTACTGGCAGTGTAAAGCATCATGGCAGACCACCCAGAGTGGGTGATATCCCACCATCTACAAGAAAGCCAGCCACCAAGCAGAAACAGCGACATTAGCAACCCATAAAATTGTCTTAAATGGTCAAAGAGGTTCACTATATTCAAAGAGTACTGTGTCCTACACAATGACTAGAATTTCTACCCCCAATGCTTAAGATTGTGCCACACTAATGCATGTTATACCAACATGTTTGCCCTCACGTATGGATGCAGCCTGTACAAGACCGGGTTAATTGGAGGAATATGGAAGAGGCCTTCGCCCTGCAGTGGGTGTAATCTGGCTGTTGATGATAATGATTAAATGTAGGCAGTGCAAAGGCATCTCAAATTATCAGTACTGCTATTCTTTTTACACTGACCAGGTCTCAATTTTGAATGTGTAGTGAGCACTCATAGATTGAAACTTTTCTGAAATGCCTAAAATGTTAAGCATTTAATGTCAGGAAGCCTAACTTGGTGCCATTGGTTAGCTTCAGCACAGATAACAAGAAAGAAAACGAGCTGATAATTTTAAACCGTATTAATTAACATAACTACTTAAGTTGAGGACAACGCAGAGGGCTATGGAACAAAAAATGGTAGGGGTAACATTAAAAGATAGGAAGCGTGCAGAGTGGGTCAGAGAAATAACTCAAGTTACTGACATTCTAGTGGAAATCAAGAAGAAGAAATGGGCATGGGCAAGACATGTAGTGCGAAGAGAGGATAACTGATGGTCGCTGAGGGTAACAAACTGGATTCCAAGGAAAGGAAAGCGTAGCAGGGGGCAGCAGAAAGTTAGGTGGGCAGATGAGGTTAAGAAGTTTGCAGGGGTCAAGCGGATGCAGCTAGCACAGAACCGGGTTAATTGGAGAAATATGGGAGAGGCCTTCGCCCTGCAGTGGGTATAGTCAGGCTAATGATGATGAACTGTATACAGACACTAGATTAGTCAGCCAAATTATCTATAATGAATCATGAACTGATATCTTCTGTATCGAGCAGCAGTTGAAAATGGCCTACCCTCACAAAAGAAAATGCAGAACGCATTCAAGTAGAGGCTGTCCATGGTAACATGAACTGAAAACAAAACACACATGCATGGCTACTAGTCATTCTTTCAAAGCCTATGATAACAACTGTATGGCTACCTCCAACAATGATATAATCAAAAATTTTCTTTCGCCTGTTTCGTTCTCAGTTTCAATAGCCTAGCAATGGCTATGGCATCAAACTTTTGTATAGACATGTGAGGGATGAAATAACTACGTACAGTGAAGCCAACCTTCCTCAAGAGCAGGAATCAAGTAAAAAAGACAATTACACCAAAAGTTTCCTTCATGCCTCACATAATCTATATGGAACTATGATGCCACAGCAATTCCTTAGCTGTTGAAATTGAACAGGTGACAGAAAAGTTTCAATTATATGTAATAATCCATGTCTTGCGCAATATTAACAAGGAGAAAATGTACCAAAACTTTGGTGTCTACACTCTTTAAATAACATTTTGCTGCTGCATTTAAAGGGCTCGGCACCTAAATTTAGTTTTCCTCTCTGTAATCACATGCAAGCCTGAAGTCGAGAACAAATCAGCAAATGCCCCTCAAAGGAGGTCTCCCTGCCAGATTCAGATTCTCCTGACATCGTGGGTATTCCCTTTGGGTCTGCTAGCATGACATCAAAGGTCCAACTGACCAGAGGTGATTTACCACAGCCTAATTGGATTAACAGTAGTACTATGAAAACCTGTTAACTCCACTGGCTCAAGGACCTCTTTGAGGATATCTACCACTTTGTTCTTCAGTTGTATCTGGCTATAAGTACACTTGGATCCTTGTGTAGTACTCCCCTACAACTTCAAACCATCTACGAGAGAGTTTCTTCCATCTACAGAACAATATATGCAAATCCACTTCTTGAAGCAGGCTGGCTTAAGCATTACAGTGAGCTAAAATAATGTATCAGCAATTACATTGCTATTCTTTCTATGATGCTTATATATCCCCTATGCCAGTGACTTTACAGCCATTGTTTAACTGTCGAAACCATGTCATAACTGCACAACAGGAGAAATTCAAATTCAAGTTGTTCACCAATCGTAAAGGGATACTATGGGGTGATACATGTGTGCTAATGTCTCACAAATTATAAAAAACAAACATTTGGTGTATGTACTTCCTTTAATGGATTCATCCAACATTCTTCCCCTAAGATGCCAAGTACTACTGTAATTTTCTACCAAGCTAGTCATCCTAACTGGCCCTTACTACATCCCTGTGCGAATCAGTTCAAAGATTGTTAACAATTATAGAGTGCCAACTAAAGGCCCTTGATTATCTTTTATTCTCATTATGAACTAGCCTTCATGCTTCAAGCCTTCTTAGAGAAAGCACCTTTTGTACTTTTGAAACCATGGGAGTTTAGAAAAAAAAAAAATCATTGAAATTAAAAAGATTCTACAGTTTAAGTACATCATAGTTTACCCACAACAAACATGACCTATGTGACCTTTGTAAAAAGCAACAACATTAAGGACCTTTGATGATATATTCAGCACCCATGTCCACAGCCAATGAAGAGCAATACAGACGTCATGGGCACCATTATGATGCAACACATTATCCTGGCAAAAAAAAGAAATTCCTACCTCTGCAAATTTTCGTGAAGCCAGCACTAAACAGTTCCTGTGCACATGAAGGAAAAAAAACGCAGGATACCAGGCTCCGCGAAAATCCACACCCGGAACAATTTCATTTGATTGGCCATTATTCAAAGTTGCTCCAATAAACAGCACATTTATGTTGCCAGTGGATTAAACTAAATGATGGCCATGCATTGCCAACTACACAGGAATAATAAACCTTTGACATAATTTTGCATAGCAGGTGCCAAATAAGCTGAAATCCCTTCATGTACTTCAATAAAACCATTTGCCACTGGACCCTCCCCCATTTAACTCAGATCTCAAAACTACTCCCAGAGCAAAACCAGTCAGTCCAAAGCCACAAACCAGCAGTTCCATACCACACAGCAGTGGCAAGTACAGCAAAATTTAAAATGCAAGCATCATATTCCACTACACTTACTTTGCCTGTAGGTACTCCAAAATCAAAACCCCTCCAATAGTTCACCTAAACTATTGCCCCCAACACCCCATCCGAAAAAAAAAATAGATACATTAACTCCCAACACATTATTGCTACACTACAGTGGCCATTGTTGGCTGCACCGCAGCTAGCAAGATTTAATATGAATAAAAAACTACCCCAAAGGCACACTCCTCGCCAAAGATTACAACCCATGGGATTTGCTTCTAAGCCGTGTCATGCAACTCCTGTAGCATTCTTTTCATGGAAGTCCATCCCACTCAGGGCCAAAAATCTTACCTTCAGAAGATTTAAAACACTAGGGATGCATTACTAGCTACACGGTGTTTGTCAGAAGAAAACCCATTGAGCTCTAAAGTATGCCACCACAAACTTCAAAATTGTAGTCAAGTAAAGTTTATCACAATTAAACCTGCAAAGCCTGTAATAAAGCATTTTGCACGCAAACAAATAAGATAGCCCACACTGCAGCTACAACCAACATTAACCATTAGCAACTGTATTATGAATATATGAGACTAAAGTTGGTTCCTTTGTTTCACATACCTCCAAGAGAAAGTAGCAACACAGACATGCCACCTGATAACCAAATTTTAGGTTGCATAGAACTCAAATAATCAACTATTGACCTTCAACAGTGGTGATGATTTAGGAACAACAAAAATTAATGGTTCTTTGATATGGATTCTTAATACAACCACCAAGAAAAAAGGTTGGAGATGAACAAAATGAGATTTTACAGATATGCTTCAGAAATGTTGTAAATCACCAGCAGTGGAGAATTCACTTAACCTTTACCACAACACACAAGTAAGAAGGGGAACTTCATATAAAACATAATGGCGCTCAGACTTACTTGTGAATCAAAAACATGGGGCACAGAGAATGCAGAATATGTAATATCTTCTGCCTTCTCTGTGATACTAGACATTTAAAACAGTAGGTAATACCACTTCATTTATTCAAGAAGGTAATGCAGGCATGAGGAATAGTAAACCTCACGTATTTTTGCACTGAAAACCTTTACCTAGCTAAGAAACAAACCGATATGCAGCTTAAATTAGCGATTACCTAACGACTGTAAACATACATATCTATCCCATGATCCAGCATACACTTCTGACTCAAATAAAGCAACTACAAGGCAAAACCATGGAAACTCTTCCTAAACGTTATTATAGCTTAGAAGATATATAAGGGGATGTGCCCAGAGCCAGGCGGCGAAATCACAGTGAGCTTCAAAAAATATGAGCCAACAGTTCTCCTACTGTACAATTATAAAACATTCGATACGTACGCGAGCATGGACTTTTCAGCAGCGACCTGAAACAGCGTCCAGTGCGACGACCGGATTGCCGATGTAATGAATTTCACACAAAATACACAATATAATATTCCAATAGGCAGAGCGAGAAGTGTTCTTTTTTTTTTTTTTTTTCTTTTCAGGAATGCATAACGAAATCTTAAGACGAGCACCAATGACGATGAAGAGGACAGTGGTTGCTGCCTTCACCACTTAACACTAAGTCAAGAGCAAAGGCAGAACTCGTAACGTTCCTACCGCACTAATGAATTCATCGAACGTGATCAAGTAAAAGGAATAAACTAGAATATTAGGCTTAATAAAACAGGCCATGTACTGCACCGGCTACGATACCATGACCCGCGGTGACACCACGCAGCTGCAGCATCTAGATCACCGACACGAGCACACCAGGAAAAATGAAAGCATCGGCTAACCTGTGTAGCTTAAAACAGTTCCGTTAAGGAGCGCGAATGCCTAAGTGAATTCGAGGCATTTAACTAAAGCCACCGACCAGAAAATATTTCAGCACTTCTCCACAACCGAGCCCAATAACACCGTCGAACTAGGCCTAAAACACTGCACGGACGCATTGAATGGGACGGCGCCGTGTTTTGGATCCGGCATCCGATTCCGTACAGACTACATACCTCGTTGTGATCCTTGTGAGTCCGGGCTAATGACTTCAGCCCGTAAGTTCAGGTACGAAGGACGCCGCTTGAATGCTTACTGGAATATCTAATTTATACTTATTGCACTTGGCCCCGCAAAAGAGGTTTCTGTCAAAATTTTCGAAGAAACCACACAACACAATGGCGCCATAAGCACTTTTGCTTGACGTCACACGGTTATGCGGAGGAGCGGCACCCAACAAAAATAACAACCAATACCATTTTTAGTTTTGGTTTCGCATTTGATTTTTGCGGGTGGGGTAAGGTAATAGCGGTAATAGCATTTTTCTGTTATTTAGTTTCTTGTTCACTTCACGTACATCACATGTACATCATTCAATATAAACCAGAAATAAATATCATATGCTTGTTCAATTTCAGAAAATGTTTTTAGAAAATCGATGCTGTGTACTACTTGCCCACTATTTCACTGTTTTGTGTTGCGTTTGTATTTACTTAACGTATCATGTAGCGTATATGCTATTTAACTGAGAACAACAAATTGCGCGGCATTTTGTCGGGGTTGTGGTTTACGAATTATAATTATTCAACAAATGCCTATAGTGCCCTACTGGAATGGTGGTGTACACTAACTGGGTTACGTAACCACTGGCAGCAGTAACAGCAGCAGCAATATAGTTATTGCAAGACGATTGCGCATGGTGGTATTCAGGAGCGTGTAACTACGCACTATAATTTAGAACGCGCGTTATATGAACAAGGCGCCACTGTTCTAATTCCTCAGTAATCTAACAGAAGGCGCCACTGCCGCACTCGCATGAGAAAGGAACACTTACTGCGTGGATGGCGTGGATTGACTTAAATTTGAACTTTAGGACTTAGTCCCACTTTATCAAATAATATTATTAATAGAATGAGCTTGCCTCTTGCACTGCAACTAATCGCTGTTAAGAGTAGCGTTCGTTTTCGCATTAGGCATCTGTTAAATGGAACTTGATTGGTGCACAGCGCGTGGCAGAGCGACGCGACACCACGAGCTGAGTGGCATGCCAGTCAGTGAAGCGTAGCATATGATCTTATATTGTATTTGCAAGGCGCCCATGTGCTGGGTGTTATCAGTGAACTTTAAAGAATCCTAGGTGGTCGAAATTTCTGGAGTCCGCCACTACGGCGTCTCTCATAGCCTGAGTCGCTTTAGGACGTTAAACACCACAAGCCAAATCAAACTTATATTGTCTTTAAAACAATATGTTAGAAACTTCACCGCTTCAGGTCAGTATAATGATCAGCGCTTGTCTCTGTAGGCAATCATCTGCATCATTTTCCTTCTGTTGGGATATAGGCAGCAAACGGTTCGCTCTTGTGGCTGTCCTCCCCACTTTCCATATGGGAGGCCTAGTGCGCTGGTATGGAGGCGCCCCTGCTCCGGAACAAGTGGCGCCACCTCCCGCCGGCGCACCCGTATGTGGTACGTCTGCTCGTCGGAGTGAGGCGGCGGAGTGAACGCGAAGTCTACACTTCTCGACAGCAAACTTGTTAGAACGAAACTTTCTTCGACCATTTCCTGCCTCGTACCACATGCGCACGTAAGAGACATGTGTACCATGTGTTTGTGTTGAAAAATAAATCAAAAGCAAAGCAAAGAAAGCCGCTACTCGTTCAGGTCTGGTAGAAGGCCGCCGGCGCTTGGGGCGCAGCGCATCGTCGGCGCGCGAGCGCTTCTGCCGGCGGCTCTTCGTTTTTTTATTATTTTTTTTATTTTTGAAGTAAAAATTTGGAATCCGCGCAATTTGGCAGTTTGAAAGTAAGTAGATAAATAAAACAAAAACTAAGCCAGTGTGCAATGCGTACCACTGGCTTTTCCCCTCGATCGGTGGCAGTGCATGTGTAGGCGGCATACGTTGGACCCCCCAGAACCGAGAGCCGAGTACAGCTGGGCACCGTCAGTCAATGGAATCGCTCTTCAAAAAAAAAAAAAAAAGCAAGCTCTTTCGCAGGACAGGACGAACCCAGGTTGTATCTGGAGATGTGCCCTAAGACGCCGGGCCATGTGTGCACGTGCTTTATCGCCACTTGACAGTTCTGCGGTAGTTTTTATTTTCTACTCGGTGCGTCGAAACGAGAGGTGACTTGTGACAGTGCAGTGAGCAGAAAAACAGGCATAGCTGAGCAAGCTCCGCAGCGCGTGCTGTTCTGAGGTGACAATTCTAGAATGTTGAGACTTATTTCAAGAATAACTGCTTGGTGCGCGGTCAGAAACTGTACGAAGCCAGCACGTGTATGGAGTGCGCTAGGAACTTCACAGTGCAGAGGGGTCCTCGGATATCTGCGGAAAATGCGCGCCTTCTAGGACGTCAGCTTGGAGGTTAGTTTTATTCGGCCCTTTCGGCGTCTCTTCACCACATGTGTAATTCGTTTTTTTTTTTTTTTTTTAATGTAGTTTTTGGCAAATTAACCCACGCAATATCACCGAGGCCAGTTGCATCTGTAAGGTCGGGGGCCACTGTTAATGATGAGTCGGATCGCTCTCTTATGCATGATTTCCAAGGAAACCGAAAACACTTTGATTTTCGTTTGCTTCCCAGCGGTTTTTTGTGATAACTATTAAGGCACCCATAAACACAGCAGTAAATCGAGCTGTAAGTCTTAAAGGAGGTTTTCTCTTTGCGGAGAGCCATGAACGCGTGGCAAGAGCGCGCACTCCTGCGCACTCCGAGAACAGCTGGAAACTATCATTACGAAGTCATTAAAAAAAAACACATCCCGTTAGGCAGGAAGACTGCGCGCTCTCTACAACACACAGGCCGTGTCCGAAGACATGCCGAGCACTGGTTCCAAGCATGCACGCATAGTACAACTCTTACGGCTTCAGCTGAGTCCAGAAGAAAAAAAAAAAACACTACCCCGTTTTTTTTTTTTTTTTTTTTTTTTTTTTTCGCATGCCGCGCGCTCGATACAACCAAGCGATCGGTCGTGCGCATGCTTGAAAGAAACCTAGCGTGCAGTCCTGAAAAAAAACAACAAAAAAAACATGGGAAATGCGCGGCCGAAACGAAAAGCAATGGGTGCGATATCAGGTTGGAAATGACCATAAAGACAACAGTAAGTAGAGGCTCTTGTTTCAGTCGGCGGTTATTATTTTTTTTATTCTAACGGGGAACCAGGAACAAATCGGAACACTGCGTAAGTGCTACCCACGGCTGCGGATCCAGACAGCCGCCTTTCTCGAAGGCGCCTCCCAGATGGCGCCACATGTACGGCCAAAGCTGCAGCGCACCAGGCCCATATCCGTCTTGGAAAATTTTCCCGCCTCGACCGGAGGGAAAAAATTATATATATATATATATATATATATATATATATATATATATATATATATATATATATATATATATATATATATATATATATATATATATATATATATATATATATATATATAACCTCTGATGATATTAATGGGCGAGGTCAAGTCTATGAATCTCTACGTCACCAAAGCACGAAATGGTTGTATGAAACGTTTATCTGCCATCGTTTAGCGTTGATTACAGTTGTCAATGGTTTTAAAAGAACTGAAGATTGCAGTCCATGACTCTGCAATTGCGGATTTGATACTCTACTACCACAATTGCCGGCTTTTTCTCGAGTAGTTCGCGCACAAGAGGCGGGCTTCGTGGGGGGCCTATCGTATAAATACCTATATTAGCGGATTCTTAGCCACGATTCTAAACTAAAAACATTCCTAAAAGCTTTGATGACATAAGTGGTTATGTAGCATACTTCTGGCATTTAGACTCAATTCGAAGTTTCGAATTCCATCGGAATCTAATCCCGGAAACCGGGATTTCATTTGTTTTGGTTTATAGAGTTAAGCGTCCCAAAGTGACATCGGCTATAAAGAACGCCGTAGTGGACAGCTTCGAAAATTTCCAACACCTGGGGTTATTTAACGTGTACTGACATCGCACAGCACACGGACGCCTTGCGCTTAGCCTCCACCGAAAAGCTGACGCCACGACCGGGGTCGAACCCGTAGGTCTTCGGGATCAGCAGCTCAGAACCTTAACCAGTGAGCTACAGCGATAAAATGAATGGCAAGAACGCCCATGTTCTCAGCAAAATTAATCCGGATTCCTCTACTAGGTCACTATTGCATCACACGCACTTTGAGTCCCAAGAACGTACTCACATTCTTATGTTAGGGGGACAAGTTCGCATGAAGAGGGGAATCGCTCTGCATGTGCGTCTGAACAGCATGGAATTGATGAGAGGAATGAAACGAAAGGGGAGAGAAATGCGGGTAAAGGAAGAACAAGCTTTAAATAGTTGTTTTAATGAAACAGAATACATACAGGAAAGTGACGGCACAATGAAAAGACACCGCGAAGAATAATGTCTGAAACCATGACTAGGGATCATATGCACGTCTCAGGAAAAGCGCCTTGCTTGCTGTATCTGGAAGCATGCGTGCGGTCATAAAAACGTTTGGCAAGCATTTGCTTGAAAGTGGCAGAAGGTCACCGCACTCAGTTATATTTTCTGCTGGTCTCGCGCCTGCATTTTGGCGATACCAGCCAAGAAAAATATCAGGCACTGGAGTTAAATGTACTGGCAACACTATTCGGGGTGAGAGAGGGCGGCGGGGGCTCTCCTTATGTTTCTAGAGGCCGACAGGCGCGGCTCTTTGGTGATGCTGTGAGGGCACAGGCACATGTCATAGACAGAGTAGTTTCCGAATACTTGGAAGCCATGAGTGGTTGGCTGGAGTAATGGTCCAGCCGGGGCCTGATTTGTGGACTGTGTGATCAATCACAGATTCACTCTTCTATGACTTGTCTTGTAATTCTTCTTGCTTGAGTACGCTTTGCTTTTTTTTTTTTCCTCAGCTGACTTCTAATTACGTCGTTGGCTTTCCTCTGCTCATTCCTAAAAATATGTGGCGTCGGCGGGCCGTCCGCGTATCCCTCCGGAAACAGGAGAAAACATCCTTTGTTGCTAGTAATTTCCTCGCTTTTGCTCCGTTGAATTCGGTGTCCGGATTACCTCTGCCAGGTGCCCACATGCAGCATTGCATCTTCAGGCATCCGCCGGTAAAATGCCGCTCCAACATACGCGTATATCAGCATATATCTCCCGAATACGAGGCGAATGTGTTAATCAATATATAGCCCACGCTGGCTAGCGCACCACTATGTTCCCGTTTTCCTACGATATCACAAGCCAGCTAAACGCTGTATCATTCGCATTGCACGCTCATAACCGTGCTGGGATATTTTACTACTCATATAATTCAACAACCTTTCTGAGAATTCTGTACCTTCTATTCTCTGTTTTCTATGATATCGCGCTATGTACAATTGCTCATTGTTTATTATTATAAACTCCCGAAAATAAGTTTTTTTTTCTCTTGGAGCTTTCTCGTTCACCTCATCTCGCCGTCAGTGGTTGATCTAGCGTGGGCCTTATCGCTGCTAAGCATGTCCAAACCACCTTTCTTTTGTACAAGGTGGAAGCGTGTGCCACTCCACCCCCTCAAAACCCCTGGAGAGTGCAGTAGTTGATGCGTTAGCCCGATTCATTGGCAAGCCAGTCGACCGCCTCCCTTCCACATTTTCACGCATCCCAAACAGTATGGTAAGAGCTACTAGCGCAATTGCAAGGCCAATTCAAATACCTGAACAGACAACGTGCGTATTTCATAAGTAGAGATCATTTTCGAATTCGAGGATGCTGAAAAAATTGTTTACTCTCTACAATGGTTGGAGGACAGTTTGGTCGTTCTCATCATGGAATTCCTGCAGCCATTCCAGATGTCGTCGGCTGCTTCGCAAAAGTCGCGCGGATAGTAAATATTGTGCTTTCAAATGTTGTTCTTATTCACTTCGGTGATAACCTGCAGTAAAGAGTAAACGTATTTAGTGCCTAGCACTACAAGCCGCGGTTAAGGATTCAAGAGTGCAAATTGCTGGGATAGTTGGTTCATAAGCAACTTAGGCTTGCACGGCAATGACTGCCATTATATTTTTGGGTTTCAATAGGCCAGTATTATCGGTCGGGGGAGATCAGAACGTGAGCGTAAGATGCTGGAAGCGTTTTTAATAAAAAATAATAAGCAAACATGCAAACTAATCCCTCAGTTGTTGTCACCGAAAAAAAGGTTCTTTTTTTTTTCATAAATGCCTTATTATTTTTTTTTTTTTTGGTCGGAGCACGTGCTTGCGCAGGGATATATGAAAGTTCCTTCTGTTTCCTCTTCGGAATAGATCAGTGGTAATTCCAGAGGTGTTGTGTGTGTGCCTCATTTTTCTTATCCTACGTCTACCTTCGCCAGTTCCCCATTTATAAGCAATCGCGAATTTCGCCAATGTCCGTCCGAGGTCACTCCCTTTCTTTCCGTGAACTTGAAACTTGAAAGAGAAACTCCATGGCGATGCGCGCGGCACGCGGCTCATTGGTAATGAGGAGGCGGAGCGACCACGCAGCTGCAGCCAATGAGAGAGCGGCGTCTGTCATCGCCTCGACGCGCAGTCGCGGACTTGAGGTTCTTGATGGGGAGGATAAGGAATATGCAGAATTGGGGGGTACAGCCCTATAACTGTTGTACAAGCGCATTGCTTCGGACTGAGGAGTCGCGTGCCGCTCGCGAGCCCTCAACTTCAGCATCTATACCCTCGCCTCCTCGCATCAGTGACCACTCAGCCTTGACGGACAGCAGACGTGTACGCGCGATGCTCCCTAAACCTCGGTTCCAGGCCGCTCGCCGCAGCGAGAAACAGCGTGTCCTCACCTCCGTGCTCGCCTTCCGAGATCACAAAACTGTGTTCGTTCTTATGTTAAAACAGCGCTGGAAGCACGGACAAACAGGTAGACAAACACATTCATTGTATAAAAATGTAAGAAATGAAGCAAATAATGGCAAACTATTTACAGAGAGTCGAATCAATATGCCTGAGAACCTTTAATAGCAAAGCATAACAAAGTGCAGAAATGCACATAAAAGTATAGCAGGGGTAAGCAGTGCTAGCGCACCTATATACTTCGCATTTGATTCACTATGCAAATCTGCTGTAAATATTTGTTTCCTCGGCAAAGTAAACACTCTTTCTGGATGTTTTATTTGGACTTATTTTTTATTCAATGGCACTAGTGGTGGATGTATAACGAAATAAAATGTTGCAAGTGCCATAGCCCGGTGATGAGGCACCATGTGGAAACATGGAACACCCTAACGCACGCGCACACACCCACTTATACACACATACACAGATCTCGAACCGATGAATGGACCAGCGACCTAGAAGTTGGGCACGCTGTTTGCTCGGGCCTCGCACATCGGTAAGAGCTGGTGCAGAGGGCCTAACTAAGGCCGCTGCGCAAACCAAAGGGGCCATGGAATACTGGACCCGAACACATAGTCAATTTCTGTCTTCAGCGTTTTGTTCCTCTCTTCTTGCATTGTTTCCTCTCACGTAAAAATTTGTCTAGTGTGGCATTGTTTCCAATTAGCATGCAGTAATCTATGAAGCCAAGTATAACCTCTAGCTTTCCAATAAATTTCGCATTTATTTCGAAATATGTTTGAAATCATTCCCGGCTCATCGCGCAGTTTGGGTGAAAATGTATATACGCAACACGGTTTCTCCCGACTTCCTCTAAATAAAAAAAAAGCTATCTGACTACGCCACAGGCTTCCACATTGCTCAAATTATGCCGTGCGTGTTTCGCCATGGCGAAACATGCACGGCATAATAACTTCTGATAAGGAGAGCGTGATTCGTTCATTCATTGCCGCACCTCCACGTCTTTTGGCCGTGTCCTTGTCCGATTGCGCTATTTTTGGTTGCAAGGAAATCTTCAGCGTCTCCCCAAATCTCCAAAGTAGGAACCCCTGAAGCGTTTTAGACGCTCCAGGGGGTCCTTCTTTGGAGCGCCAAAAGCGAAAGAACCGCACATAGCTACATACGCGCTACTGTAAAGCAAAATGGGGACCTCCTGCCCTTAGCATACGAGGCAGCACTGGCCCTGGCATCTCAAAGCCGGTTTTGGGAAAGCGAGAACGCTATGGGCGTTCCACAATCACAACTACATATCCTCTTTTATGGATATCAGCACTCAGGTTTTATATCAGTCCTTTAATTCCCCTATCCCAACAGTTAGCCGTCGCGCCATTCAAAGGTAGAACCGATGGTGAAAAGTTACATTGAGCCTCCACCACCCCCTTCAAATAATAGCCGGGTGTGTGCTCCGTGGTACACAGTGTGGATGAGCTATATGCCAAGTTTGTGAACCCTTGGCGGTTTCTACAAAGGACCCGATTCTTGTCACTGCATATCTTGACGGTTACGTCAAATGCCAGCGCCGTCTCCTTGCTCATAAAAGTAATCACTTGCACGCTCTGCTATGTCCTCTCAGCTCGATAAAGAGCAGCACAAGTGCACGTGCATGTATAACCAGCTTGGTCGTGTGGTGGTAAGGCGAGGGAATGGTCTTCCGCCCCGCCGCCCTTCCGCGGATGCAGCGTTCTCGCTAGCGACCCGCGGAGGGAACAAAGGGACAAAGGACGGGGGCGACACAGTGTTACTACTCGAATGCTATTTATTGCACTTGCAAATAATACAGAGCATGCCGGCTAGCTATAGACCAACACCGATCTGTGACGTAAGCACGATGCGGTGGCGCTTCTATCGCCAGCGTGGTTCGACTGGGGGTGAAAAATAGGCTTAGCGCCCATATGAATCCATGGAAGCGAAATGCTTCAAAGGAGTTTTCTAATTTCGCGGGTCATCTGTGATGTCGTTATTAGGTACAGAGCAACCATGAACATCCTAGAACAGATCACGAAAGTATCAAATCTCATTAATGAGGCGAAGTCTTTTTAAAACACCGCGAAACGTATGCGGGTGCGAGTTGGGAGGGCGACCCATAGAAACACATGTAAGCACAACTTACCGCAACAATTTACTCGGTCCAGCAGCGTTGAACCCTTCTCATTTTTTTGGTGAATGTCTTGTATCACGCCCTGACATGTTGCATGGCACACTACATTCCCTTGCAAGTACTGCAAGTCTGACGACTTGCGCGACAGTTCACAGCACGATAAACTGACCGCGCACAGTTGCAGACGACCATGCACCACCCGCTGTCGCTAGCAGACGCTCCGGAGCTGGAGGCGGCCGCGCTGGGTATCGCCAGATACGCTGTCGTCTGCTGCAATGCGCGAATCTCGTTTGGTTCATATTGTCGTATGGCGTTTGACAACTGCTTTTTAAATGTAATTCTGTCTAGCACGTATCACTGGAGCGACAGTATTATCAAGCTTATTTGCCCTATGCGGCAGCATATCAGAACGCGATTCGCTACACCCAGCTTGCCTTTTGGCGGTGTCTGGATTCATAACACAGGTTATTTGGGGAGTTTTAAAAAGACTGCCTCCGTAATGACGCACCCTACTTTATCACACACTTCTTCAAAGCGCTGGTCAACGTTTAACGACCGGCCACCACTTCTGATGCTCTGTGAAATGAGACAAATGTTCCGGTAAGTTGTGTTTACATGTATTTCTACGGGTCGCCCTCCCAACTTGCACCCCCATACGTTTCGCGGTATTTTAAAAATACTTCGCCTCGTTAATGAGATTTCATACTTTCGTGATCTGTTCTAGGATCTTCATAGTTGCTTTGTACCGAATAACGACATCACCGGTGCCCCGTGAAATGAGAAAACTGCTTAGAAATATTTCGGTTCCATGTATTCCTATGGGCGCTAACCCTATTTTTCACCCCCAGTCGGCTGCGACGCCGCGAGCATCCCCTTTGTTTGTAAACACGGTGTTGGTCTATACATCAAAGGTTTGCTTGGAAGGGCAAGGCTACGTAAGGACTTTTTACTCACCGGCTGGGGAAGGGGGGTGCGACTTCGGCGGCGGATATTTGCACGCGCCCTGAATATGGCGGCCGGGATCTCCCGTGCGCGCCGCATTCTTCAGACAAAGCCATACCACGGCATCTGCCGCGGGAGGCGGCGAGAGCGTGCGGTATTTACCGGTCGCTTCGCTGTTGGGAACCAGACGATGGGCGGTCGTGCACGACGGGTTCTCCCGTGTGCGCTGCGTACTCCGTGCCCGCTGTCCCCCGGCATTTGCCGGGAGAGGCGGCGGGAGACGACCGCTCGCGTTGCCGGCTGGATCCAGAAGCTCTCTTTCTTCGTCTCGCGGGTTGGTTGGTTGGTTGGGGTCTTTGGGTTATTCTCGGGGGGGGGGGGGGGGGGGGGATACCGGACACGGGTTATGCCGGCCTTAAATCGCGGCGGCACTCTTGGTGTCCGGGGGGAAGGGGAGATGGGATGTGTAGACGTCTTGGTGGCGCATCCATCGATGATTCTCCTTCCTCCAAGGGGAGGTATTTACCTCCTCTCCCAGCCGGCGCTGCCACGACGCTCGTCGGAGTGGTGGTGACCGGTGGCGGCGAAGGGGGAGGAAACTGGTTTTCCACAGTCGACAAGATAGCAGAAGTCGTTCCTTCTTAGTTTGTATTCTAGTCCTTAGTGGTACATGAGTGGAACCGCAAAAATTAAAATTGGTGGAAACGAGGAGCATAATCAGGAAAAAAGGACACGCAGTCCCACAGGAACCGTGTGATGGCAGTTCGCAGTGATGATTGAACGCGACGTGATGCGAGCGACTGTCTCCTTGTTAAGGTAGAACACTTTTATTTAATGCAACATAAAGGACCCATGGAAAGCTAATTACAAAAACCAGAAAACGTGCATGAACAGTAGGTATCCCATCAATCGTCACCGCAACGCGCAAATATTTAAGCTCCCTTTATTAGTACTGAAGGTATGGACGATCAGAAATGATGCTCCTCCTCTCCCCTCTCAACTCAAGCCGCGCAGGCCCGCATGAAGAAAAGAAGTGAACAAGTCGCCAAGACGCCTCATCCCACGCCCCGTTCCGCCCACGTAACTTGGGAGCATCGGACGCGCCCAGCAAGCCCGTGTGATGTAACATGAAATAAAATCTCGCGAAGATCGGTCGTAAGCAATCGCCAGGAGCAATTAAAAAAATATATATATATATATATATATATATATATATATATATATATGTGTGTGTGTGTGTGTGTGTGTGTGTGTGTGTGTGTGTGTGTGTGTGTGTGTGTGTGTGTGTGTGTGTGTGTGTGTGTGTGTGTGTGTGTGTGTGTGTGTGTGTGTGTGTGTGTGTGTGTGTGTGTGTGTGTGTGTGTGTGTGTGTGTGTGTGTGTGTGTGTGTGTGTGTGTGTGTGTGTGTGTGTGTGCGTGCGTGCGTGCGTGCGTGCGTGCGTGCGTGCGTAATTTATACACTGTACGCAAAGGTTTCAAATTTAACTCGAATGCTCATAAGGACGACCTCTATAGATTTCTTGCATTAAAATATTACCTCAAGTAGCCTTTCCGGGGCCCTTTAACTGGTATCGCAACGCAATTTGTCTGTTCCCCGATGTGCGTAGGGTTTAAAGAGGCGATTACTCATTTCGCAATAGTTTTACTTATATAGCTGATCGTTCAATTACGATGTACTGAGTGCATTTTGAACCGCCGATATAGTGGGGACAACATGGGCCAGGGGGCGCTGCGCCACTCTGCGCGTTAGAGTCACTACTGCGCGTCAGCGACCTCCGCGGAGACCTAGGCAAAACCTCCGCGCAGAGCGGCCGCGTCGTCTACTCCTCGTTGCGTTGAAATTACAGTTGAAACGCACTTTGTCGTCTGCTCCGCGCTGCATTCCAGCGCTTGTTTAGGCGCGCGCGCGCGGTTGTTTCTCTCCTCCTCCGGCCGTGTTGTGGCCGCCGTCGCGTTCCAACAAAGGGGGCAAAAAACAAAACAAAACAAAAAAAGAACCTGAATGAAAAAAGGAAAAAAAAAGAAAATGACGCCGCTCTTTTTCGCAAAAAGTATGTGGAAAACGGTAACGGGTTGGGTGTCGCCCCCCCCCCCCTCTTTTTTTTTTTAAGTCAATCGTTGTATCCTCATATGCGATCAGTGACCCAGGTCATTAGAAACCCCTCATCGTTAAAGGTAGATAGGTCAAATGGCAGCGCCACAGCATCGAACTTCCCCAGGCCGCCGTCAACATGAGCTAAAGTTTAAGGCGGCATGTTTTGTGCCTCTGTAGGGAACACGTCCAAAACGCGCCGAAAACAGGCACCACGGCGCCGGTAACATCCTATGTTGTCGTCACACTGCTGAAGCGAATGGGTCATTATGGGTGGCGACATTTACTTTCATTGACGGTGTTGGGGGGTTGCCTAAACATCTGTCCCCAAAGAATTGAATGGGCCCCTTTCAAGTCAGCAGTCACGAAGAGAAAGGAAGCTCCCCAACCGGCGCCCGGAGCACTCGTCGCTGTGTACACGCGTATCAGTTATTCTCCACGAGAAGGCTGGGCCCTTCGTTCTCTGAACAACACGGACAGAGACATCAAGGCCCCAAGTCCTTCATAATACCTGTCGCTTGCCTCTCGCCTTCGAGTATCGAATCCGCGTGTTTTTCTTTTTTTGTTTTTTTTGTTTTTTTTTTTTGTTATTTGTTTTTCTCAGAGACTGCCAACAAGCGCTCTTTGTAAACAATGTTCGCGGCGATCGTTTTTAGGACCTGAAGTGGCGCGCAGTGATGACAGCATCACGTAATCATAATTTCTTGTTTCGAAAGCACCGATAAGAAACACGCTTCCAACCAGCCTTCTTGTTAGCCGGGGAACCGAAAAAAGAAAAGATCAGAAACCCCACTGGCGAAGAGCGCCGGCTTTGCGCGTCTTTCCCCCTCCTCCTCCTGCTCCACGTAAAACATTTCAGGAGTTTAAACGCGTCGGGAGAAAGAGTGCGGCGTAGCCTCTGAAGATGTGGCTTTATTCGAACGTTAATGGAGGTCCGTCGTTCGCATGCAGCATATACAAAACAGGGGCTATAAATACGTGACGATTTTTTGTTTCGGGTCCAAGGGCCCTATTCTCTAAGGAATCAAGGATACATTATCCATTCGCCATTTCGCATCTATTTGGTCTTCTGGCGTCGGTCAGATATGTGGCGAAGCCGCGAGTTTCAAGCGTCAGTGGGAAGCAAGAGCACTGGCACATTGGCGACCGGACCTCAGCATTGGCTACTGCCAGTACTGCTAGCCGGTGCGTACGGCAAGTGACGATGGCTACCTCTTCTTGTGATTTCTGTGACTGACCATCGCTGCTTTCGCTTGATGCCACCGTCACGCTGACACCACGTCAAATAGAAAATGGATAATCGCTCCTTAAAGAGCATAGAACACGACTCAAAGCTGCGTTCAGCAGCGTTGTTATTCACATTACGCAGTAGCGTAACAGGTTCATGTTTTTTTTTGTTTTTTTTTTTTTGCACACGCACTGTGCTGAACCAACAGCGCTAAACCCTTGTAACGCCAGAGTCTGATCATATTACGCACGGGGCTACAGGGCAGTGCATGCGTGAGTGGGGTTTGATACCAGGCATTTCCTTTAGCGAACACTTCGAAAATTAAAAAAAAAAAGGAGAAAGGAATTCAAACTATAATATATATATATATATATATATATATATATATATATATATATATATATTGTAGTGAACTACACGAGGATATACGAAGACGAGGATTAAGTAGGCGAGAGTATCACGAAGACGAGGATAAGGACGACGAAGTGCCGCTGCGCTGCTCGTGCTCGCTTGTGGAGACTGAGACTGGCTGTGTTCTTGTGTGGTTCACCGTGAAACTTCGACAGGGCTATTATCCCTGTTAAAGCACAGTAAAAACCCCCTTTCACTTGGTGGAGGTGCTGGGTGTCGATCCCAGTACCTCTCGCATATATATATATATACATTTCCTTTAGCGAACACTTCGAAAATTAAAAAAAAAAGGAGAAAGGAATTCAAACTATAATATATATATATATATATATATATATATATATATATATATATATATATATATATATATGTTTGCAGCGACAAACTCTCAGCCCGGCAGACAGAATTTACTGCAAAAATTTCCTAATCAGAAGCTAACCGAAACCCAATTACTAACTTTTGATCAACGCAGTTCGGTAAATTGTCAGTGTCAGTGGAGAGAGTGAAGCTGTGAATAAGATGGTGTCATATCAGTTTTTGAAACGACGAAAAGCTAATTTTCTAAACCCATGCTACAGGAGGAATGCCGATGCTTTTTCGGCACAAAACCGAATTTAGGGAGTTTTAGAAGCGTGGTTTTTTTGGGCTTGTTGGTACATGATTCCAATACACTATAGCGCAGCAAAACACGAGGACACAAGAGACGAGAATTGAGGAATTGATACTGTAGGAATTGATACTGTTGGAATTGTTGGAAGGAATTGATACTGTTGGCACATGTGATTCCTGTTTTTCTGGCGTATAAATATGATGCTTCAGGAGAATAAAATTTGTTGGAAGTTAGCGCTCGTGGTGTTCGTCTCTCGTCTCTTGTGTCCTCGTCTTCTGCTGCGCTATAGTGTATTGGAGTTTTAGAATAGCCCCGCCGCAGTGGGGCAGTGGTAGACGCCCGACTACTGTGCCGGAGTACCCGGGTTCGATCCCGACCGCGGCGGCTGCGTTTTGATGGAGGCAAAAAGAAGAGACGTCCGCGTGCTGTGTGATGTCAGCGCACGTTATAGATCTTCAGGTTGGTTGGTTGGGAACTTTGGGATATTCACGGGGGGTGGGGGGGGAACCGGACACGGGTTATGCCGGCCTAATATCGCGACGGCACTCTTGGTGTCCGGGGGGTGGGGAAGTGGGATGTTGGGAGGGGTGGGGGGGGGGGGGGGGGGGGGGGGAGATCGCCTTGTCGTCGTGGCCCGCACCAAGCAAATAGCCCGGTGAGCATCGGCAGGTCGGTGGTCCGGTGCGCAGCCTCCGGTGCAGCAGCGCTTCTGGTTGTTCCAGACGAAGCCTGGTACTGCGCCTCTGCGAGGCACAGGAAGGACTGCTGTTGACAGCAGGACGCCACGGCGATTGGGGCAACCGCCGCAGCAGGAGGGGACCGCGATAGACTGCTGCCAAGGCAGCAGCGCGGCGGGTGGCGCTGAGGTGACCGTCAGTAGACAGCGCGCCGAGGCCCGCGAGCAGGGAGCCCACGGGGAGCTGTCCCGGAGTATCCAGGTAGCAGCAGGAGGGGGTGCCAGGATTCACGAGAACACGTGGTCCATGGCGGCGAGGTGGAGCCGCCTCGGTGCACACAAGTGGTGCTGCGAGGACGGCGGGTGGCTTGCACGTGGCAAGCATGCTGGCTTGGCTGGAAGCGCGAGCGCAGCGAGGACTGCGGCATCACAAAGATGTCAGCAGGGAGTCACCGCGACGATGAAGTCGGGCGGCAACTGGGGGGGCCGCCGGGAACTGCTGCAGCAGCAGCAGCGCGGCGGGTAGGTCGCCGGATCCACAGCAACACGTGGTCCGTGGCGATGGGGGGAGGCAGGGTTCTCGCGCCACGAGGGCGCAGCGAGAGTTAGCCAGGGTGCGTCCCAGATCCAAGGAGCTGCAGGAAGCCGCGGGCGGTTCTGCAGGCTGCTGTCCATGAAGTAGGGAGGGGGCCGTCGCCGCTGCAGCAAACGACGGCGGCCCCGAGGAAATCCTTTTTCGAGGAGTAGGGCGCCGCGGCCGCCGAAGCGGCCCGCCGAGCTAGGCCTCTAGGAGAGGTAGCGGGTGGCCGCTGACGCGGCCGACTGCTGGGAAGACCTCCTAGTAGAAGGAACTCGTCGGCGCTGGGGAGCGCGCGACGAGCGAGGACGTACGCCTGCCGCTACGGACGGTAGCGGGCGTAGGCGAAGGTGCTCGGCGGCAGCGAAGCTGGCGCGACGGAGCGAGGCGCGACGATATCGCGGGAGGCAAGCAGGGACACATCCGCACACCTCGAAAGTCTGAACGAGGTCTTCAGGTGGTCGAAGTTGCTTCGTAGCCCTCAACTACAGCTCCTCTTTCTCTCTTTCCACTTTCACTCCCACCTTCCTCCCTTCCCTCACGGCTCGGTTCAAGTGTCCACAGAAACAAGTGTAATATACTGCGCCTTTCCCTTCCTCTGAACCAATTATTATTACTACTATTATACTGGTTAACTGCGGGGTGACAATACGCGCGCGGCGCACGTGGAATTGTGCGATGAATGGGCGGAGGTGCGGTAATCACTCTGAGCATGCGCAATCGCGACCCGCAATAACCCTATTCCTAACTCATAGGATCACTATATTCTAAAAATCTATACTGAACGTATTAGACGCGCAGGAAGCTCTCTACACACGACATCCACTGATGACGCGTTGCCGTGACTGCGGCGCCCAATTCCAACTGCAAGTGTTGCTTTGTTCCATTATGCGCACAATTTCGCTTCGCAGCTTACTGGAAGAAAAAACACTCATTGCCAGCTACGAGGTCGTTGCATTATAGAGCGACTCAACAAAATAATGAGCATGGCACGGCACAGTAGAGCAGGCAGTTCGAATCGGGAGCCATAGCCGCTACAACTCGTTCAGTGGACGTCCCGTCAGCACCGACCGAACTTCCTGCGCGTCCAACGCAGTTTCGGTTTCGTAAGAAAAAGAAAAAGAAAAAAGAAAGCGCCGGAATTCCACCCATGGCAGGGCTTTAGAATTTTTTTTTTTTTTGTCGATTCAAAACCTCGTCTTGTCCATTGCTTCAATCTCCTCCTTGGTGCTAGGTTACTGAATGTGTTCATAAAAGTTAGGGAGTTTTAGTTGCCGATAGTCTGTTACCTAAAATATATTTTTTTTTATCTCCTTATAATTAGAAATTTTCGAAAATGTTTGCGGAAACAGTCGTTGTTACCATTTGGCGGAAACATGAGCACGTGGTCGTGCGTATAGTACCTTTCAGGTGGCGTAGTATGAGCCTCCACGCGAAGGCTGCCTTCATTCCGCAAGCAAGGAAAAAGCCCCAGAAGAATGCTATGAACTTCGCTTCCGTATTTCAGTTTAGCATCGGCACTGACGTAAACATGAAAACATCCGAGATAGTTATGCTGTTTACTTATTGAATTTTTTGTGCAAGGAATAGTATGGCGCGCACGGAGCTAAGAGTGGCTTGGTGTGTCGGCAGAAGCACTCCCTGCGATACAAATGCGTTCACCACCATAATACGCTAGATATTTATGACCAGAGCATTGTTTTTCGGGTATAGAGCTCACGCAGTATCGGCTTTGCTGCCAGCGTATGTCAAGGTCTTTGCTGTTGCCTTCCCAATCTAAAATACCTTACGCATCTGTTGACTGCTTTTTCGCCCACAGGATTCGCGAGTGGCCCCACAAGTCATTCTTCTGAGGAGGGTCACAGCCATTTATGAAGGTTTTTCATAACCGCGCGGAAGACCATGCACGCCCCAGCTGTTGGCCAGGTTTGTTAAGTATCATTGAAAGGTTTTATACTGAAGTACAGTGCTGCGCAAAAGTGGAGAGAGCACGTGATCCGCTGTGATTGCTGTTTTTCTGTATAAAAAGGCGCGCCTGACAAAAGTGCTAAGGCAAGCAGACACACATATCATGGAGGGTACCCTATGCAGATTTTGAAAATATCCGCTGCACCGTGAGAAAACGCTGGCACGGAGTTTTGTCGATTCGCTTGGTCTCTCCACTTTTTCGCAGCATGTACTACGTTATCAACCTTAGTGGCATAACATGATAGGACATTCGTGCGACTTTATCTGTAGTAATTGCCGTATGTGGCAATTTTACCTCTATTTTGCTAATAGCCGAAGAAGGGAATCTTTTGGGTGCAATAATTAAGCATTCTCAATGAAGCACAACGCCGTGTTCCTTGTTGACTTAGCAACGTTACCTGTCACGTGCCGCTTTCCCAGCCAAGAGTGAGCCTTCCGCTTAGCGATTAGTGTATGGTTGAGTTTGCGTTTGGGCACGTGTGTGCCGAGAGCTTAGCATTTGCGGCGCACCACGAACAGAGCTAACGTCTGGGTGATCCCCTACTCGGAGAAGGGCAAAGGTGGTTCCCGTTCGTGGTGCTCCTTCGCGGTGCATTTCATAATCATGAATAACAGGCAGCCGCCTCAAAGCCGTCAAATGCGCCGAGATAAATTGTCTCGTTTTCCTCTGTCACGGCGCCGCCATCATCTGCGCGCGCACGCGTTTCCTGTGCTCTTTCGGTTCCATACTCTCCAGAAAATCTTGTACTGCGCTTGTCGCTTTTGTTTCAGGCTCAGCGACCGTCGGGTCAAATCAATATTTCCGGGACGCTGAAGCACCGCACTGAGTGCGACTCTGGTGTGGGAATCCCCGCATTTCCCACTGCCGTCGCGCGGTCATTGCCCTGACTTTGTACTGTGAGGGGCTTCCCATCAAGGAGACGTCCTTTCGCCGACGACCGCGAGCGGCCACGAAGGTGACGTGGCACTCTCACTATGCGCTCGGTCCGTTGGCCGTGCTTCGAACTTTCTCCCGCGGGGAGAATTGAACACGCTGTCCATGTAGAAGGAGAAGAGCCAGAGTGTGTGAGGTGGTGTCGACTACAAGAACTGCCGAGCGCGTTTCCGCGCTGGGTCTTCTCTGCTCGGAGTGAAACGTGGCCCTCGGAAAGCGCGACGAGAGTACGGTGTGCTGTATTATACAGGATGTTTTGTTTTTGTTTTGTAAGAGGGTCTAGAATTCGCGCGTTCCACACTAATTTCTCTAACCGTCTTTTCTCTCTATATATTTTTACTTTTTTTTTTATGGCACCGCGAAGGAGTGTCCCTTAACGTTGCCGCCATTAATGTATTCTACACGGCAGCCTTCGTCTATGCAGGGTGTTCAAAATTAATTTTCCCGATTTTTTAAAAGGTGCAAAATAAATTGTGAGAAAAGTGTGAGAAAATTTATCAGCGTAATAACAGTAATTAATTATTTAACTGCAATGGTTAACCATTTATTCACTGCGATTAGCATGCAAGTCTATATTGAAAACCTGTTGGCAGTGGTCTTCGAAGGCTCTTCCACTTTGTAGAAGTTTAATAGCGCGCCTATTTCCTAAAGTTTAAGGCAAACATCGTCTAACTATGCATGCAATACAGCGGCATCGAGCAGGAAGGTTCTTTCTCAGTGATATGACGCAGCTGTTTCGATTCGGCCTAGAAAATAACCAGGAGACACCGTTGCCATTTTCTTCCTGGCCAGTTTTTGTTCTTGTTCCTCGAAACCGGCGAATCACTGCGCGGATAGGCGAGGGCTGCTTCTTGAAGCAGTTATCTGGCCAAGGAAGAATCATCGTTGGCTGTAACTCTCCATTCTTGTCAGCTAAAGCGCCATACGCAGAAACTCCGTGAGACCAGGGAGAAGCCTCTTGCCAAGTGCCGCATACGTAATGAGACGGGCTCGGCAGAATGTTTAAACACGCATATCGCAGGTTTACATGCGCGATTTTAAGACTGTGCAAAACAGAAACGTCTTATAGAAATTCACCGCCCATAAGGTTTCAACATAAACATGCACGTTAACGCAGTGAATTGAGTTAATTCGTAAATATTAGTTGGTTGCTGAACTTAAGAGGACAGTTTTCTCGCAGTTCGTGTCCACCTAGCCCCATAACCCATTTTTACTCAAACGATTTTTGTGTACTAGTCTTCGCGCGTTTAATAAAAAAAAAAAAAAAAAAAATCCGGAAATATTAATTTTAAACGCTCTGTTTAAGTAGTCAGATGCCCAGTTACCGGCACGGCAAAACATACATGGGGCAGGGGCGCAGCGAGGCGGAGTGTAACACCCCCGCAATTTTCTGAATACTTCATCTCCCTTCCTTTCGTTCTTCTTTTTTTTTTTCGCCCATTTCTTTTTCGACCAGAGGCCTAAACAACCCTCTAAATGTATTTCTGGCTACGCCACTGACGCGGAAGCCACCTTTCTTCCGTGCATATTGTCTTTTGCTCAGGCGGATGGAACCAGTTCCCCTTGTGTACTCTTGAAATAAGTCGCCAGTTAGTCTGCATTAAGCAGGAAATGCTTTAGTCCCTATTCTTGGTAAATTAACCATCTGGAAACCCCGACTAACGTGAAGCCAATCATGAAGCCAAACTTAATTGAAAATTTCAAAACTTTTTCGTCACAGTGCAGCTAGAAAAAAAAAAAAAAAAGAAATCACCAGCGAACGAGATAGAAGGCCAGCCCCGGCGATTTTAAAACTCCATTTTTAGATGGTACAGACCACTTCGTCATCACGGTATCCTCTCGAACTGGTGGCCATAAATCGCCACCTTCCTCATCTTATATCCCTCCGTTCTGCGCTTCCAAACACTTGGAGCCAATAATATAGCTCTGTCAACGCGTTGACATGCAAATGAGCTGCTCGAAGCCACTGGGGTCCCATACTAGGGACTCCACCTGTGTTTGTGAGGGAAAGGGCACTAAGCCTAACCCCAGAGCAACCTTTATGTAACTCTCTATTTTTATTAAACGTTTTCACCACCACCACCTCGAGTCATGAGGTACAAATGCTCAACTATGTCGCCACTGGCAGTTGTATGCAGCCGCACACGAAGGTTAGAAGGCTGCCACTCACGCAGCTAAGACCAATGAACGGGCGAGTGCAAGGGCACAGAAAACAGCGACAGCAGCAAGGGACGCGAGCGCGCTGCCCAACGCGCAAAAGAGAATTAAGCGGTGGTTATAAGTAAACCACCGAAAGCGGCAAAAGAAGACAAGCCCGCTCCAGTTTAGAGTAGCGGCTGATGGCCGAAGGTGCTCAAGCAGCTGGGAAGACCATGCACATTGCCCAGCTTGAATAGGGGGAACATAGGGCCTTGTGCGCTCAGGAGTAATCTCCTGTCATATACGAGTGTGCTGCTGCCATGGTCTATAAGGTATGCTATAGAATAGGCTGCGACTTTATTGTAATGCATTCCAAGCTTGCAAGCACTCTCGAAGGAGAGGGAGACTGCAGATATCTCAAAGCAGGTTGCACACGCTCTCACTCTGTGTCCTTTCTTTTAACTTCACTTAAGACTTTACGCCTCAACCACCCTATACCACACACACACACACACACACACTTCTTTTTTCCAGTAACCTAGGTTCGCTCTCGTACTTTGCTCACCGCCCATCGGGTTTGCCGTAGTTGGGCTTCACGAAAATATCCACCGATCGTGCGCCAGTGGAGCTTCCTCAGCAGATCCCTTCCTCTTCTCTATACTCCAGCATGAAGATAGTGCATGGCGGCATCTAGCGGGATCTGTACATACACAGATGCGGAAAATCGCAAACCTGGCTGCACAAATTGGCTTTGGAGGGGGCTTACTGAGTCTGTTCATGCCGAGAGCTTAGTACGCAGCTTACTTTGCAGAACGCCCGTCCTGCTTCCGGTATAGAAGCCTGATACAAAGCACAGTTCTGGCTTATCGATTTTGTGTCAGATCCGAATACGCAGGTCATTGTGCTTCAATTAAGACATCCCTGCATTGACGGTGCTTGCCAGCCCTGCTTACACGTTTTTTTTTTTTTCTACCCAGGATAAGGGCAGACAGCGTGAAGTGATATTATGTTGAAACTACCAAGGGGCGCCTCGCTTGAACTACAAGAAAAACGTACTTAAATAGGCGCGACTTCTCATCGGAGGTGGCGAGGGGTCTAATAGATGTCAACCTGAGTGGAAGATAATTATGGGCCAAAATGCGTGGCAGCCATTTAATGCGTTTGTATTCCCCGATGTTAATATATGTACTTGTATACAGAAGTCGAAGACGACCATGGGATGCCTTCCTGCGATGCTTATACGAACAACGGCTGCAGCTATATAATGAGGGAAAAAAAGAAACTGCTGTAACCACTCATTATATATATATATATATATATATATATATATATATATATATATATATATATATATATATATATATAATATATACTCCCGCTGCTCTCCCTAAATAGGGAATCGATAACTTGGGAAGACAAACTTGTGAAGAGAAACTGTGTTTCACATAGATTTCCTCAAGCGGAATGCTCCCTTTGATGATGCAAAATGTAGCGCCCCGTCGCGCGACAGTGTGCAATTTAGTGCACAATTCAGACGCCTGCGCTCGAGTAGGAAACAACGGGCAGACATGAGGTGAACTCGACAGGAAGGCTCAGAAAAGTATTTCTGCAACTCGCCTGCTTTTGGACTTCAAACTCTTCGCAGGCGATGACCCCGAACAATGACGATGAGAATTCGAAGCTTGCAAGAGTTGTGAATTGAGTGGATGGAATCGAAGGTAACTTCATTTGGGAGGGAGCACGGTGAGAGGCCAGAGTGAGCAGCGGCTGATAGTGCTGAATAATCTTAAACGTTATCAACAAGTAAGAAGATCCAGATGCAACGTCAGAGAGTATGGTAAAATAGTTTCCCCAGAATAGTCTACACCCGCCGGGGTGGCGCAGTGGTTAGGGCGCTCGACTACTGTTTCCAAGGATGCGAGACCGAATCCCGACCTCGGCGGCTGTTTTTTTGGTGGAGGCGAAAAGCCAGGCGCCCGTGTTCTATGCAATGTCACTGCACGTTAAAAACCCCAGGTGGTCGAAATTTCCAGAGTCGTCCACTACAGCGCCTCTCATAGCCTGAATCGCTTTAGGACGTTAAACCTCACAAATCAAGCCAAACCAAACCAAACCAGAACACAGTCTGAAAATTAGACGGAAAACTAACACTTTCGTGTAACGGCAGCATCATGCCAAAATTGGCAAAAGAACTGCGGCCCTGACAACCGCGGAGCGATAAGTAACACATCCTTTCGCAGTCCTGCAAGTATGATACGCTTATAAAAGATAATTGCACGCACTAGAGAGGAAGCCGCTCTCCCTAAAAAAAATACTATCATTCGGTATGTGTGGATGTAGATGACGCCGATGTAGGTGCCAGAAAACATCAGCCTTGAAGATCTCAGAACAGATGCATGCTTACGTTGTGTGTCGTGCATGGTTTTTCTCTTACTCATGGAAACAAGCGCCATGTAGACTCTGGTTGTGGGCCGTGGCTCTGCACAAGGCAATGTCGTTCCTTGCTCGATCCCCTTCTCTGTTTCATTGCGTGCGAACAGCGACGTGAGCAATGAAGAACACCTGTGGCTGCTCCTTTTTCCTTGTGCGGTGTTTTTGGGGTCATGCTGTGGAACACGAATAAAAACTGATACCAGTGGCTATCCTCATAATAAAATGAAAACTATAACTGCTAAGGCCTGCTTTATATTGTCGCGAGTCACACCTTTATCATTTTCGTTGTAGCGCGAGATGCACCGAGATCTGTCTCGAAGGTTCCGGCCACTCGGGTGTCTTTCCACAATGTTCCAGCCCGTGCTGGTAGCTGTTTGCGACGTATCTAGATTGTTCTGTGCAGCCTTTAAATTGAGCGTTGACGAGTGTGATGGGCATTCTTTGTTCGACGATCGACGAGCACGTTTGTTTCTATCGCCGCCGCCGAGTTGCTTAGTTCTTTTGCGGGCGCAAGTCAGCCCAAATAAAGAGTTTCTTTAGTGCAATCATCGACCCTTCATTTGTGTTGTCGACCTCGTCACCACTACGTGACAATATGCCCGGCATGATATGCGGATGATACCACTTTAATGGCGGAAAGTGAAGTGGAACTCAGGAGACTTCTGATGCGCGTACAAGAAGAGAGTGAGAAGTTTGGGCTTAAACTGAACATTAAAAAGACAAAGATGATGGCGTCTTGCCCCATCAAGTCCTGGAGCATCAAGGGACAAGAAGTGGAAGCTGTGGCAGCTTTTCTCTTCTTGGGCTCCATATTACCCCGGAAGGAGACTGCAGCCATGAAATTAGGAGACGCCTGCTTCTGGGAAAGAGAGCCATGGCTAGCCTTGACCGCCTAGTAAAGAGCAGACATTAGACTACCAACCAAGATCCGTATAACTCGTGCTATGGTCTTTCCAGTTGTGGTGTATGGATGCGAGAGTTGGACTGTGATGAAGGCTGACCGCCGAAGAATTGACGCGTTTGAATTGTGGTGCTGGCGGAGACTCTTGAGAGTTCCTTGGACGGCCAGAAGATCAAATCAGTCGATATTGTCGACCATAAGCCCTTACTGCTCATTGGAGGGTCAAATTCTAAAGTTAAAGCTCAGCTACTTTGGTCATCTGATGAGAAGAAAGGAGTCGCTGGAGAAAGATTTGATGTTGGGAAAGGTTGAGGGTCGCCGGAGAAGGGGTAGGCAGCGAACGCGATGGTTAGATGGCATCCTCGAGGCGATGCAGATGAAGTTATGTGATGTCAGAAAGATAGCGAGAGACCGGAAAGCGTGGCGTGATATGGTCCATAGGGTCACGAAGAGTCGGACACGACTGAACTACTGAACTGAACTGATGTAAACTGTATTAAAGCATCGCACGAGAGTGAGCGTGGATGCATGCTTTCAAGATGTCGTTCCTATCTTTGAGAAACATTGAAGGATACGATACGCTATCAGTTCTGGAGATATCCCATTTCATACTGAGAATAAAGCATTTAACATTCCTGGTTTCTTAACATTCTCAATTCTCGGTATTCGCTTTCCTTCCCCGCGTGCGGTAACCGCTGCAAATGACGATCTTTTGAAGTTGCTGCGACGTTTTAAATTCACCAATTGAAGGCTGCCATAGTGAAGATTAAAAAAGGAAAAGGGTGCGTATCACGTTCGAACAGCTCCTGGTATGACAGTACTACAGGTGTTAAATGGTAAGGTTAAATGAGGTTCAGCATTAAATGGCACCTGAACAACACCAGCACACACACACACACACAAAAATTCCATTGGTATATTGAAGCATGAACCTCCGTGGAAGCGCAGGGTAGCTCAGTGTCTCATAGTCTCATTCACGGCAAGCAAGCCGTGAATGAGACTCTGTAGCCTATAGTGCGACTGCAACGTCTCCATAGCTGCAGTCTGAAGTCGTCTCTATTCATATTTTGAGCAGGAAAGTTTTCTTAAGGCGCACAAATGTCTTTAACTTCTAGTAATTAGCCACAACTGGAACCATTAAAAAATCGAAGAAATAAACACTAAAATTGTACCGACACGCACGCGCACAGACATCTAACCAAGATTAAAGATATATTCATCTCTACTATGCATGGCCCACAAACAGCTTCTCGGCCGTTTTTCTGAAATTAATTTCGTGAAAAAATTTTAATGAGAAATACCTGGGCGTCCAAACGAGACTACAAACCACAAAGTCAGCAAATCAATGCACATAGTACACATACGTACAGTGCTAGAAAATTGTAAAGCGAAACGGGATTGCGTAAGGGCGAGCATTATAAAATGCGAAAGTCCGGAGGTTAAGCGCGGCACGTCGTGACTGCTGATTAGTCTCTGGTTACGGCCTGCGATACTGCTCTTTGTCATGAAGTCTGATCCATGGAATCAGTGAACTCGAGTGAATTCCTGCATTACAACCTGGAAAGTGGTTACTTTGAAGTGAAAATATCACACCTGCATTTTTCATAAAATGTACAGTGGATACTGTCAGAGTAGCACAGGGATTGGATTCGGTTTTGAGGTCTATTTGCACAAGAAGCTGTCTTATATGAAGGCAATGACATAAAGATGACACCGATTTTTAAACTACTAGTTGGTATTCTGCGAATGCTTTGCTTGTTTTATTGAGTGCAAAAAAAAAAAAAATAGAGAAGAAACTCTTGTCTACAGTTAAATATGACACCAGTCAGAAATGTATTTCCTGCCGGTAAATCGCCTGATATGTTCGCACTTCCATCTTGGCGCTGCCAACCAGTGCAATCTGAGATTCTCTGTTTGCGAAAAGGCTGCACAACCTAAAAAGCTATACTCTTCTAATATTAGCGCCTTTCAAGATTCCTTGTCCTCGCTCTGCGTGCAAAGATCTGAACGCGCACTGTAGCTTACCTGTTTGATTCAGCTTTATCTAGCTTGCTTTTTAATTTAGTGTGATAGCATTCTGCTACGGGGTCTAACCACCGCCTCACCATTCTCAGCGTCGTCGAACTGACGGCCACTGCCAACTCGCCAACTGCATTTACATTGCTCCTGGCAACACCATGGTCCTCTTCACGAGCATGCGCCTGGCAGGTGGTAGCGAAAAGATAGCGACATCATTTACATCTACGAAAATTAACTACGTCAAACTAGTACTTTCGCGCGTTATAGGCTCAGCAACGTTATACCTCTGAAATTTTCAGAACTATTTTTCATGGTGTAATTTTTAGTACATGAATAGCGTTCTTGATGAGTTTTTACTGCTTGAATTCCCGACCTTATTATTCACTTATTCTCAGTACTGAAGGTCCCATCAATACCCGGTAGCGCCTGATTGCCGTGCTTACAGAATGGCTGCCGCCGTTAACCGGCGAGAATGAACAGTGCCAAGCGCAGGCGTGGAAAGAGCAGCAAACCACGCTTATTGCGGATGCTCCTTTGCTATTGTGGCCAGTATACCTCTGCCACCGATTTTTCCGGCTTTCGGCGGCAGTGATTCTGGAAGCACGGCAGTGCTTTCAGAGTTCTAAGCATGTTTCAGAATCCTATAGGAGTGAAACAGCCTGCACATCCAACTAAAAGCTGTATCATGATAAGTACACACTAAAATCATATGGCAACAGAAGCAGGTCACTTACCAAACCAGAGACAGCGGCCGTGGCAGTGTTATAGAAGAGGAGCAACCAGAGCACGGCTTAGAGTGAAAACATAATTGTATTGTATTGGATTGTATTATGTCGCATTGTATTTTATTACACATGTGGTTTAATGTCCCAAGCCGACAATGACTATAAGGGACGACGTAGGGGATCGAGGGCTCCGATAATTTCGACCACGCAGGGTTCTTTATGTGCACACTTGTATACTTGCGAGCGGGCTAGTTGGCTATACGACTCCGACGACCTCTGGCGCTGCATGGTTATACACAAACACAACACACACACCCAAGAGAATTAAACCAAGACGTTAACACACGTCCACTGACATCTCACTGTACACGGTGGGCTTCGACTCCTAAACGCAGCCGGGATCGAACCCGCGTACGCGACCTGAGCACTGAAATACCCGAAAGATTGAACTACAGCGGCAGGTGCCGCGGCTGGGATAAAAACGCCTGGAGAGTGTTTTTTTTTTTTTTTTTCGAAATTAGTCGAATTCATCTCAACAAGAATATGAAAAAATTGACGGACGATTTAGTCCGATTATGAAAAATGGGACGTAAATGTGCTAGCACTTCGGTTCGGCCTTCGGTGTCCGGTCACACATAATGATTAGCGTGCAGTCGTATTATTCCTCATTTTGTGAAAGAGCCCCTGACAAAGATATCAAGCCCCGCTTCGTCCAAGCCGTACGAACGTTCCTGCGTGGTTTGGTTTGGTTTGGTTTGCGGGGCTTAACGTCCCAAAGCGACTCAGGCTATGAGAGACACCGTAGTGGAAGGCTCCAGAAATTTCTACCACATGGGGTTCTTTAGCGTGCACTGACATCGCACAGCCCACGGGCACATTGCTTTTCGCCTTCACCGAAAAGTGGCCGCCGAGGCCGGGATTAGATCCCGCATCTTTGGGCACGGTAGTTGAGCGCTCTAATCACTGAGCCACCCCGGCGGGTTGGCGCATTGGTTATGGAGCCGTTATGTGATATGCTTTACAAGCAGGCTGAAGAAGCTCTGCACCACTTCGTACAGAACAGTTATGGAAATAATTTGGTTACCATAAGGATGTAAACTTTGAATTTAGCTTTTTTCTATGGAAAACATTAAATCTGCACCCGTTTCGTTCCGAAACGTTTATTTCTAGACCATTAATACAAGCCCTATTTAAGAAAATAGTGCTTAAAATGATTATTTTGGGAAGTAAGCAATAAAGCGATTAGGGCTTTCAATGCGCGCAAGAAGGGCTTCATGAAAACAAGCGAGTAAATGCTAATAGCAGGCTTCCGTCGCAAACTCAGGCGCCACAGCTTTCTTTATTACACTCCCATTTCGGAAGCGGAAGAGCAAATAGCTAGAATGTATGAGATTTAGAATTTGCTCGACTTCATCGTGCAATTCTGAATTATTCGTATCGAAATGGTAAACGCAGCCAGTACACAGCGGCGAGACAATAATTCGTAGGGTCGTTTGCTATCTGCGTATGTCATATTGGGTTATTAATAATCAACTGTGACTTCGGGAGCCAATACTAACACTAGCCCAACTATACACTTCAAAGGGCAATCTAGGAGAGGCGCTTTTTTTACATTCCTCGTCGGCGGGGCTAATGATCCCGTTCGTTATAGCCGTTTCCTGCATGGTTCAGATCTTCCGCTGATTTTTTGATATCCTGTGCCGTCGATTGTAAAGTAAATTGGATGAAGAATAAATGAAGCTACGCTTAACAGTGGAAGTTGTAAATGTCAAGTTGACAAAAAAAAAAAAAGGCTCTCATGAGTGGATTTGTCTCATTTTGATACATCTGCAGGATATGGCTCATTTTTTATTTGACATGATTTGCGCGCAGGGTTTCTACACGCTACTAGGAAGCTTTCAAAATCACAGCTTTTGTTTTTTTTTTTTTTTCAAAGAAAAAATGTGCCGTTGCAGTTGCCACTGCGGTAAAATTTGTTGTATTCTGGCTTTAGATTTGGCTCATTTCGACAAAAAAAAAAAAAAAAACGTGCTCAACGCAAATGCAGTAAATGCACGCGAAACAAGATAAAGCACTGCTAAACAATACAAGTATCAACTACTAGTGTCAACTAAACAATAAAAATTGCTCGTTTATGCAGACGGAATCAATGCAAGTACATGTCCACTACGCAAACGCATGTATGCTTTTTGTCCGGAAAAAAGAGAAAGAAAATTTTTAAATATGATCAAATATTCGTGGTGATTATTCACAGCCCCAAGGCAGATTACTGATAAAATTATGCAGGTTTTATTGTGGCCTCTATCTTTGCAATAAATGTTTTCGATGTATGCCCTCGGGTAACCAAAACGTCCAGCTGATTTTTGTGGGGATCACAGCTTGGTAATTAAATCAAAATGTCATTCCTTAGTAGAAAATATCGATAGTCAACGCATTGTTTCAATGTCTATCATTACTTGGTTGATGAGCGTCCTGTACCTGATGTATAGATAAAGTGTCCACGGCCACTGTGTAGTTGTGTTTTATTCTAACTACAATACTTCAACTGCTATATAAATTGAAAGCTTATGTCGAGTATAATAGCAATAAAATTATTGTAGGTACAGTAGTTAATTAGTTAATTGTGAATAGAAATGAACCTTGCGCTACAATATCAAGTAATATATCGTTGGATACCTTGCGTCGACTATAATTACGCTTGGCTATTTGCAATTGTTAATTACTTGCCATTCGTTAATTAACTTTGATTAAAAATTAAACTTCTGACTTTAGCATCAAGTCCTATATTATTAAATGGCTTATACAGAGCATGTTTGCACTACACTAATTGCCGGTTTAGTTAAGAACTGTTAACTAGTTATTTGTGATTAACATTTGAATCTCCTTAGGTTAATTTTAGTTAATCACCGTTAATTAGATAATTGTGATTATCACTTGAACTTTAGGCTACAACGCCAAGTTATATATCAGAGGATAGCTTATATCTAGCACGATTGCAATGCACTGATTGCCAGTATTCGTTAATTGCCATTGTTTAATTAACTATATCATTGAAAGTCTAACTTCAGACTATAGCATCAAGTCATATATCATTGGATAGCGTATACAGAGCACATTTGCGCTACACTAATTGCCGATTTAGTTAAGAACTATTAACTAGTTAAAGGTGTTTAACATTTGAACCTGAGCTTAGTTAATGGTAGTTAATCACCGTTAATTAGATAATTGTGATAACACTTGACATTTAGGCTACATCAAGTAATATATCACAGGATAGCTTATATCCATCAAGATGGCAATGGACTAATTGTCGCTCTTTGTTAATTATCGTTATTCAATGAACTGTGATTAAATATTTAACTTCAGATTACAGCATCGTCATATATCATTGGATAGCTTATGCAGAGCATGCTTACACTGCACTAACTGCCTCTTTAGTTAAGAACAGTTATCTAGCTAATGGCGATTTTAGTTAATATTAGTAATAAGCGTTAATTACATAATTGTGATTAACACTTGCAATTTAGGCTATGCCAAGTCGCATATCATAGGATAGCTTATATTCTTCACAATTGCACAACACTAATTACCAGCCTTTGTTAATTGCCGTTAATTAGATAAATATGATTAACAACTGAACTTAAGGCTACAATGTCAAGTCATATATCACAGGATAGCTCACATGTGGCACGATCACAGTGCACTAATTGCCGGTATTTGTTAATTGTCGTTACTTAATTAACTTTGATTAAATATTGTAACGGGTATTGCGCCAAACGTCCAGGCAACGCCCTGAGCCTAGAAGACTGCCGAAGTCCGAGAGCGGTCCGAGCAGCGGTCTGAGCGCGGTTCCAGGCAACCAACTTAGTCGTCTACGCCAACTAACAACCACTTCATCGTCTACTTCAACTAGCCACTGATTCTCTCCGCTTCGTCGTCGATTATAGTTTGTATCACTGCCCCCTCCTCTGTAGCATCAATTCGATGCGACGCGGTGCTATTAGGAAGAAGTCAGCGAAAGGGTGCACTAAAGTGTCACAAGGAAGCGGCGTTGACGAAAAGTTCAGTCATGCACGATCATGATAGGGCTTCAGCCGAACCACGTGCACGACTTCAGGACGCTGTGCCTTTGGGATGGAGCTGAAGCTACGGGAACAACGGCTTAGGTGACGTCCCTGATACGGCGAACAATCTCGTAAAGGCCGAGGTATCGGCGTAGTAACTTTTCAGATAGGCCGCGATGACGAACAGGTGTCCACACCCAGACGAAGTCGCCCGGCTCTTAAGTGACGATTCTTCGGCTGAGGTTATACCGAGCAGCGTCATTCGCCTGTTGTCGGTGGATTCTGAGGCGTGCTAGTTGCCGCTCTTCCTCAGACGCTGAACAAAGATGTCGGCGTCAAGTTCGGGGTCAGAGCCGCAAGAAGGACTACTTGGCATCATGGCATCCAACGGCGTGCTCACTTGGCGACTGAAGACAAGTTGAAACGGGGTCAGTCGCGTCGTCTCTTGAGTGGCGGTATTGTACGCGAAAGTTATATAGGGCAAAATCGCATCCCAGGTGCGATGTTCTGCGTCCACATACATAGAAATCATGTCGGTGAGGGTGCGATTGAGGCGCTCCACCAGCCCGTTGGTCTGAGAGTGATACGCCGTCGCACGTCGATGGCTAGTGTGAGTCAGAGTCATGACCAACCGGATTAGGCGAGCCGTAAAAGCTGTTCTACGGTCAGTGATTACCACGACTGGGGCGCCATGACGTAGGACAATGTTATGAACGAAAAATTGAGCAACTTCGGCTGCAGTACCTTTAACAAAGGACGCGGTCTCTGCGTACCGTGTTAGGTAGTCTGTCGCGACGACTACCCAACGGTTGCCACGACGAGGACTTCGGAAAAGGACCGAGGAGATCTGCCCACTTGATGGAAAGGGGTCTTCGGCGGAGCAATAGGCTGAAGAAATCCAGCGAGTTTCAATGGCGGAGACTTCCGACGTTGGCAGTCACGACATGAGCGTGCATAAGCCCGCACCAATGGGAGTAACCTGGGCCAATAATACTTTTGGCAAACTCGTGCAAGTGTACGGCTCACCCCCAGGTGGCCGGCGGTGGGTTCATCATGACAGGCACTCAATATATCTTGGCGCAACTCGGAGGGCACAACAAGGAGAAACGTCTCTTCACTGTTAGCGAAATTTCGCTTGTAGCACGTTACCACGCAGAGTGAACGTTTGAAGCCCACTATGAAAAACACGGGGAATACGGGCGTCGGCGCCCTGCAGATAGTCGACAAGTGACGCTAACTCTGGGTCCATTCTCTGCAGCTGCGCCATTTGGGTTGTACTAATAGCCCCCAGAAACGGAAAATCGGCCGTTTCTTCTGGACATATGGCGATGGGCGAGAGCGACAGACAGTCAGCATCCTGATGCTTCCGTCCTGATTTGTATACGACTGTTACGTCATACTCTTGTAATCTAAGGCTCCATCTAGCCAATCGTCCTGAGGGGTCTCTGAGGCTCGCGAGCCAGTATAATGAATGGTGGTCGTTTATAACGCGTAAAGGTCGGCCGTATGGTCGGAACTTGGTGAGGGCCCATATTACCGCCAGACATTCTTTCTCTGTTGTTGAATAGTTGGTTCCGGAGCGGGTAAGTGTTCGGCTCGCGTAAGCGATGACCCGTTCTGCACCGTCTTGTCACTGAATTCATCATCATCATCATCATAAGCCTGACTATACCCACTGCAGGGCGAAGGCCTCTCCCATATTTCTCCACTTAACCCGGTTCTGTGCTAGCTGCATCCACTTGACCCCTGCGAACTTCCTAATCTCATCCGCCCACCTAACTTTCTGCCGCCCCCTGCTCTACGCTTTCCTTCCCTTGGAATCCAGTTTGTTACCATAAGCGACCATCGGTTATCCTCTCTTCGCACTACATGTCCTGCCCATGTCCATTTATTCTTCTTAATGGCCACTGAATTAGTACTGCACCAACCCCAACGTTGCTGGCATCAGTGTGAACGTCAGTTGTGGCGTTTTCGTCAAAATGACCTAGTATCGGAGGATTCCGTAGGCGGCAGCGAAGCTCAAGGAAAGTGGCCTCTTGTTCACTTCCCCACAGGAACGACGTGTCATCTCGAGTCAGTGCGGTTAGCGGTTCTGCGATGTGCGAAAAGTCTCGTACAAAGCGTCTGTAATAGGAGCACAAACCTAAGAACCGTTGAACTGCTTTCTTGTCAGTAGGGTGCGGAAAACCAGAAACGGCAGCTGTCTTTTCAGGGTCCGGGCGAACACCTTTTGCGCTGACCAAGTGACCAAGGAAGCGAAGTCCCTCAAAGCCGAAGTGACATTTCTCCGGTTTGATTGTCAGGTTGGCGTCTCGGAGAGCTTTTAACACAAGGCGCAACCTTTCTAGGTGTTGGTCGAAGGTGGTCGAAAATATGACGATATCGTCCAGGTAAACCAAACACGACTGCCACTTCAAACCGGACAGAACGGTGTCCATCATGCGTTGGAACGTGGCCGGTGCCGAACATAGGCCGAGCGGTAGCACCCTAAACTCATACAAGCCATCGGGTGTCACGAAAGCCGTCTTCTCCCGGTCTCTCTCATCCACTTCTATTTGCCAGTACCCACTTTTTAGGTCTAGCGACGAGAAGTATCGGGCATCTCGCAGTAGATCGAGTGCGTCGTCTATGCGAGAAAGTAGGTAAACGTCCTTTTTAGTGACGAGATTAAGTTTTCTGTAATCGACACAGAACCGCAGAGTGTTGTCCTTCTTTCTGACGAGAACAACCGGCGAAGCCCACGGGCTTGTAGACGGCTGAATGACATCGTCGGAAAGCATTTCGGTGACCTGTCTCTGAATCGCTGCTCGCTCCGTTGGAGAAACGCGGTATGGGCGTTGGCATACGGGACGCGTGGTCTCGTCTGTTATTATATGGTGCTTGGCGACAGGAATTCGGCCCACTTTGGAAGACGTTGCGAAGCATTCTGCAAAATCTGCCAAGACAGCCGAAAGCAGATCCTTCTGAGCCGGCGATAACTCGGTGTTTATTTCGACAGGTGGCAGAACGTGACGAGGTCCAGTGTCGTCTTGAAGGCCTTCTTCCACGGTGCACAAATGTGGACACTCCGCGACGTCTTGGAGGAAGGAGATCACCGTGCCTTTGACGAGGTGCTGAAATTCGTTCGAAAAGTTGGTGAGCAGAACGGTAGAGCAGCCATCCCGAAGGTGGACGAGGCCTCGGGCAACAATGAGACCCCTCTCAAGCAGCAGCGGGATATGACCCTCCGCCATGCCCTCAAAGTCATGAAATAGGTCATTCGGCACGCGCATTACGACACTGCACCGTGGTGGCACAGTGACATCATCCTCCACAATACGCAGAGCATGGCTACAGGGATCGCGGGTGTCTAAGCGTGCCACTGCCCGTTTGGTCGAGAACGTGACTCGTGCCTCGTGTAGGTCGATCACAGCACCGTTTGCCTGCAGAAAGTCGAGCCCCAGAATCAAATCTCTCGAACATTCGCGCAAGACAACGAATTCCCCGACGTAGACGAAACCGCGGATGCCAATTCGGGCTGTGCGCCTTCCGGCCGGGCTAATGAGGTGACCTCCAGCCGCGCGAACGCTAGGGCCCAACCATGGCGTCACAACTTTGCTCAATTCCTGGGCGAGGGCGTGGCTCATCACTGAATAGTCTGCACCGGTGTCAAGTAAAGCGATCGTGTCAGTTCCGTCAAGTGTCACGCACAAATCAGAAGTAGCGCATCGGATGCTGTCGCTATCCTGCCCCTGTGAGAAATCAGCGTATCGGTGTATCGGCGGCGGAGGATCTTCAATTTTTTCGACAGCAGCGGCCCTGCCTCCGGAGACCGCTGGAATTAGCTTTCCCGGTTTCGATTTGGAGAACGCCGCTCAGTATTGCTGGCGTCTCTGCGAGGGCTTGGGGAACGGTACCGCAGCGGAGATGACGATCCTGAGTCATAGCGCCTGTATCTCCCAGGCCTCTGACGGGCCGACAGATGAGCTTCAATTTCAAGCGGCCGTTCGCCGTTCCGTGGACAGGGCGCATCGGGTCCGAAGCCGCGAAGTCCCACTCGGCGATACGAGCATGCACGGTACAGGTGACTGGCCTCCCCGCAGTGGTAGCAGATTGGTCTGCGGTCCCGCGTACGCCACACGTCCGACTTGCGAGGGCATGGAACAGGCACCACAGCTTGAGCCGATGCGTCATACGGACTGATGTGGCTAACCACCGGTGTCGGGTCAATAGGACCATAGGCAGCTGCTTGACGTGCAACGAACGCGTACGTTCATTTGTCGTCGACCCGTGGAGGCATGGTAGCGACAGGATCGTAGGCAGCTGCCTGACGAGCAACGGATGTGTGCGTGGGCATTTCATCGACGCGCTGCAGTACGTTGGTGACCGGGAATTCACAAGCAGATTGGCGTACTTCATCTCTGACGACTTCGGTCAGTGATGTCACTGGCGCACTCTGAGGCAAACGGAAACATTGGAGTTCCTCTCGAACAACCGACCGAATGAGGTCACGTAAGGCGTCCGCCCCGCCTCCATGGCACGACGAAAAACATCTGGGGCCAGGCTGCTGACATCTCGGTTGTACTTCCGGGCCCGTTGTTGGAGCATCGTTTCCATGGTCCCACCGCGAGGAATTCAGCAATGGTACGCGGTGGACTGCGAACGAGGCCCGCAAACAGCTCCTGCTTAACTCCACGCATGAGGTGGCGAAGCTTCTTCTCCTCTTTCATATTGGGGTCTGCGCGCTGGAAAAGACGGATCGTGTCTTCACAGAACATGCGCACACTTTCATTTGGCCGCTGGTTTCTGGACTGAAGTGCAGCTTCAGCTTTCTCGCGGCGATCGGCGTTGGGGAAGGTGGTCAGAAGTTCACGGCAAAATGCTTGCCAGGTGGTAAGGGCGCACTCGTGGTTTTCGAACCACATACGCGCAGACTCTTCTAGGGCGAAGTAAACATTATTGAGCTTTCGCTCGTCACTCCAGCTGTTGTACCGAGCCACTCGCTCGAAGGTAGCCAGCCAATCCTCAGCGTCTTCGAAGACGTCGCCGTGAAAAGATGGTGGTGTTCGCGGCGGGTGGCAAAGGATCGGAGCTGAGTGCCTGGGATCAGTGGCCATGTCGAGGTGGCTCGAGAGTTGCGGCTGCGTGATCCTCTTAGGGGTGGAAAGGGGCCCAACCTCAGGCGAATGTCCGCGGAGGCGGCGACTGAGTCGCAGGTGGACCGGAGTCAGATCCGTCGTGAAGCGTGTAAACGTGGAAAAGCATATCCAGCGCACTCCACCAGACTGTAACGGGTATTGCGCCAAACGTCCAGGCAACGCCCTGGGCCTAGAAGACTGCCGAAGTCCGAGAGCGGTCTGAGCGCGGTTCCAGGCAACCAACTTCGTCGTCTACGCCAACTAACAACCACTTCATCGTCTACGTCAACTAGCCACTGATTGTCTCCGCTTCGTCGTCGATTATAGTTTGTATCAATATTGAACTTCAGGCTATAGCATGAAGTTATATATCATTGGACAGCTTATAGCGAGGATGTTTCCAGTACACTAATCACCGGCTTTAATTAAGAACTGTTAACTAGTTGTGATTAAAGCTTGAACGTTAAGTTACGTCGAGTCATATATCATAGGATAGCTTTTACGTGTTATATTCCAGTACACTAATTTCGTGTCTTAGTTATTAGCCGTTAATTAGTTAAGTGTAATTAACTTTTGTACTTATGGCTAAACCAAGTAATATCGCGGGGTATCTTATATCAAGTGTGAATGCAATATGCTCATTGGCGGCATTTGTCTCACCATCATCATCATAATCATCAGCCTGACTATACCCACTGCAGGGCGAAGGACTCTCCCATATTTCTCCAATTAACCCGGTTGTGTGCTAGCTGCATCCACTTGACCCCTGCGAACTTCTTGACCTCATCCACCCACCTTTCTGCCGCCCCCTGCTACGCTTTCCTTCCCTTGAAATCTAGTTTGTTACCCTAAGCGACCATCGGTTATCCTCTCTTCGCATCACATGTCCTGCCCATGACAATTTCTTCTTGATTTCTACTAGAATGTCAGTAAGTTGAGTTATTTCTCTGACCCAATCTGCACGCTTCCTATCTCTTAATGTTACCCCTACCATTTTTCGTTCCATAGCCCTCTGGGTTGACCTCAACTTAAGTAGAACCCTCTTAGTTAGCCTCCACGTTTCAGCCCCATAGGTGGAGAACAGGTAAGATGCAACTGCTGTATACTTTCCTCTTGAGCGATACCGGTAAGCTACTAGTCATAATCTGCGAGTGCTTGCCAAATGCGCTCCATCCCAATCTTATTCTTCTTGTTATTTCCTTTTCATCTGCGGTTAGTACCTGTTCTAAGTAGACATATTCGCCTACTACTTACAGTGCCACGCTACCTAACGTAAACTGCTCTTCCTTCCCGAAGCTGTTGAACAAGGTAGTCTTCTGCATATTGATTTTCAAGCCTACCTTTCTACTTTTCCTATCTAGGTCATCAATCATTATTTGCAGTTCATCCCCCGAGTTACTTAACAAGGCAATGTCATTAGCAAATCGCAGATTACTGAGGTATTTTCCATCTACCCTTATCCCTAACTACTCCCATTCCAAGTCTCTGAATACTTCCTCTATAGCCATTTGTCTATAACCGCCCAAAAAGGGAATTGTAACTAATAAAATTCGTTGAGTGCAGTTTTCGTTTTTATCTTTTCTACATCGATACTTAGCATCAGCAAACATTGGCTCTCCATTCTGAGCAATTTGACTCCTTCGAACCTTCTTTTTCAAGTTTTATTTTTCAAAGTATTTCAATATATTGATCAATTACACATTATACATTTATTAATCAGCATCAACAAGCATCCGATTTTCATTCTGTGCGTTTTGACACCTTTTAAACCGCATTTAACGATTTTCCTTTTGAGAATATTTCAATCATTAATGAAAATTAATTAAATTCTGTAAATATAATTAATTATTTTCCTTATATTAGCTTCACCAAGCATTGGCTTTTCTTTCGGAACACTTTCACACCTTTGACGCCCTTTGCCAAGTTTTCATTTTTACAATAAGTTCAATTACTTAATTGTTCAATCACAAAGTCTAGACTTTCTAAATGAGCCCCATCAAGCATTGGTTTTCATTATGAACATTTTCACACCTTTGAAACCCGTTTTTTGGCGTCTCATTTTTTGTTAATTCAATTATTTAATTCATTAATTGCGTGCTCTAAACTTTTTTATTTAGCATCACCAAGCATTGGCTTTACATTCTGAGCATTTTGACACCTTGAAGCCTCCTTTTCTAATTTTCCATTTCCTTTGAATCACTGCAATTGAGTAATTGATCAATTTCGCACCCTAAATTTTCATAATGAACATAAAACATTGGCTTTACATTCTGAGCATTTTGACACCTTCGAACCCCATTTTCTGAATTCATTAATTAATTACAGTTTATTAACTCGTTATCGCCTATGATACACCAATCAATCATCAATCACCAGAACCACAAATTACCATGATACAATATTTTAAGCGGCCCCCGATTATTTCCAGCACATGGTTTAGACTACAATAATAACTACTACTACTATTTCTATTATGCCGACGGCTTCTCTACCGAATGAGCTGTATAAAATGCATCACTTAATATTTACTGCAGTGTGCAAATATTTCATGCAGATAGTAGCGAAGAAAAAATCAGACCGCCGCAATGTACGAGCGCCAACGCTATCCTTCATGCGGAGCGCCTGGACGCGCCGGTTCAGTTGGGGACCAAAATGGCGCCGCTAGCTCATCTGGCAACACTGGTCTTTAGCGGGCGGCGGTCGCCTCTCGTAACGTCACGTGGCTCTCGCGCATGCGCATAACGAGCGGCGTACATTCACGCGAAACTCTGCTCTGACCCGCCTATTGTAGCTTCACGCTACAAAAACTTATGAAGCGCTTCTTCGGGCCGTACACAGTTGTTCGTCGATTCGGTGAACTTAATTACGAGGTGCTACCCTGTGTAACACAACCGCCATCATGCCGCTCCTAGCGTCCTGGCACTGTGTGCATAGTGCGGCTTAAACCGTATTGCCAGCAATCACATAGAACCCTTCCTTGTTTCTCCTCACTAGACTGATCATCTGCAAGCAAGACGTTCTGAGATTTTGTGTATTTCTGCGCGGTTAATTCATTTTGGGTTTAGCATCGGGAAGATGCTTCTTATCGAAGGGAGGCAGTGTAGCCATAGAAGAGGAAGCGTGAACGTTTTTGAAGAAAGAAGGCGCTCGTAAGAGCGACCTCGCGCATGCGCATAACGGGCGACGCACACTCACGCGAAATTCAGCTCTGACCCGCGTAGTGTAGCTTTACGCTACAAAACATTTCGCTTAGCGCTAGCGAAATTTACGCGCAGTTTGGTGCATTGGTGACGTACTCACCTTCAGGAAATGGATTTATATTTGCCATCTTCAAGTCGTCCGGCAGTTTTGACAAAGAGATATGTGGAATATTAAGTCGATGTATTTGGAGCAGAAATTCTTTCGGTATGCCTCCAAGCTCCTGCTGGCTTTTTTCGTATAGAGGTCCGTGAGAAGACTATAAATACTGCCATTTCCTATGTTCAGCTCTCTGATAACGGGCCTTCCTGTTGTTGAAGTCTGGGGGTATAATACCGTGCAAGAATTCTGAATTCCAATAAAAAATCAGTTGTGAGTAAGCGCTCGTATGTGTATCCCTCATTTTGTCCTTGTCTTCTTTTGCGCTACGTTTCCTAAAAAGTATAATACCGTTATGTATGGTGAACACCGACTGAAAATAGTTAACCTTTGCTGTCCTTTCCTCTGATGCCAGCTTATGTCATACTGTGCTATTAGCGCGGAAATGCTTCCGAAATCTGAGCGGATTACTAGTAAGATAGTCGGGAAGTCTTAAACTGAAGTAATATCCTGTTATACCCTTATTTTTATTCTTAAAACTTGTGATGGCGTTGGTAAGTTCGTTCTCAAAGCCAACTTTAAGAATCACAAAATACTAAGGCGACTGCGTCAGGTTATTGATCAAATATGATGATTTCAAGCGGGTCTATTTTGCTGAGTATAAGTCTACATCTATTTTTAATCATTTCATTCATTCTTTGACTTGTTATCGGTGCGCTCACCCCTTCAATATTTTTTCTTTGCAGGGCCCACTTTGTCTGCTTTCTTTTTTTTTCATAGTCCTTGAATATTGTTTTCTCACTGATGTATAATGAATTTTTTAAAAAGTGTAAGGCTTCCTCGTATTTCTCACGGGGCTGTTCGGTGCCGTCCCATTGCTTTTTGTAAAGTCTCTAAATTTTCACGCTGAATTTTCGCCAATGGAAACGTCGGTATACTTACGTTTGTATCCTCTTTAATGTCGATACTTCATATATACAGCGTGGAAATGTTAGAATAACAGCGCTCATTTCGTATTTCGGTGAACACATTCGACGGCACCGGCTTGGCGCTCAGGTCTGCCCCGAGTGATTTTCTTATTTACGCTTTACTCAGGAATGTATCTGGTCTCTCCGCGCTGCTCTTCTCAACCACGCATAATCAAATCGAGCCTTCTGCTTTGGTCCCCTTAGTCGTCTATTCTTCCGTATACTTTTTTACGACTTGGTTCGTCAGAGCAAACCAGTTCTTGCAGAAAGGGAGTTAACTTTCTAGTCGCGACAGAACGCCGAGCTCAATACCGATGCCAGTCAGCTGATTTTATTTTATTGAATTGCATTTTCCTCTACATCCGGGACCATTTGCGTCAGCTGCTTAGCAATCTGATCAAAATCCTATCCGGGATTGGTTTCGACATTGCCCTGCTGCAAATATAACTTGCTCAAGCGTACGCCAGCACGGCAGCACCAAAAAGAATGGATCGCCAAACCGAATTCAAATCCAGCAACGTTTTCTCACCTCCGCAAGAAACGAGAACGGATTGTTGGCGAACCGCATTCCGGTGGCGTTGGCCGCATCTCGCTCTCTTCGTGCACGCTGTTCGATTCAAGTGTTTTTCTGTAGCTCTCTGGGGTGTGTATTTTTTTTTTTTCGCTATGCCCCTAGTTTCCACTTTTTTTTTTATTTCTTACAACCCTTCTTTATTTTTATAGTGATTTCTTGTTTTGTTTAACTTTGTTTTGTACCACTATTATAATTACTTTCAATTTGGTGCTGCGTTCGAACCCGCAGGCCCCACTATTGTACTTATACACGCTAAGTACCTATTGGTTGATTGAATATTAACAGTTGCCCGCAGAATATCAGCAAAACTAAGAACATCGAATGCATTAAGGAGCAAATATACGTATTTTGTCCCGAACGTTCTGGGCAGCACCACCTTCCCGTATAGCGAGATTCCGTTCTTACGGATGGACGGATGGATGGACGGATGGACGGGTGGATGGATGGATGGATGGATGGATGGATGGATGGATGGATGGATGGATGGATGGATGGATGGATGGACGGACGGACGGACGGACGGACGGATGGATGGATGGATGGATGGATGGATGGATGGATGGATGGATGGATGGATGGATGGATGGATGGATGGATGGATGGACGGACGGACGGACGGACGGACGGACGGACGGACGGACGGATGGATGGATGGATGGATGGATGGATGGATGGATGGATGGATGGATGGATGGATGGATGGATGGATGGATGGATGGATGGATGCATGGATGGATGGATGGATGGATGGATGGATGGATGGATGGATGGATGGATGGATGGATGGATGGATGGATGGATGGATGGATGGATGGATGGATGGATGGATGGATGGATGGACGGACGGACGGATGGATGGATGGATGGATGGATGGATGGATGGATGGATGGATGGATGGATGGATGGATGGATGGATGGATGGATGGATGGATGGATGGAATATAGGAGCGTCCCCTTTGGAAACTGGTGGTAGCAGTTGCTATCATGCTCATTTTTCCCCTATATCGTAACTTGCATTACCTGTTAAACCGTGGTTGAGGGAAGAGGGTATCTTTGTTCCGTGGTCGGTTGACTGCTTGATTTGCCATATAAGCCAGAAACCATAGACCATATTTTTCTTAACTGCTGGGATGCAGTCTTTCTGTGGGATATCTTGCAGAGGACTTTAAAAAAAGGACTTGCCAATTACACCCTACGGTATACGGTTCCTGCCGGTCCATAATCAAGGGGGTGTGCCAGATGACTTATTCATGTTGCTTTACCTCCACAGTGTATGGAAAACGAGAGTGGCTGTGAGATACGCGGACGTGGATCCTCGCTCAGCGAGGGAGTATTTCATTGAGAGTATCAACAACCTGGCCGCCATCTATAATACCCAAAGTGAGAAACCTGAATGGAATGCCACTTTTGAGTCAACTGGCTAACCTAAAGCGTTTTCGAAACTTTGTGAACCCTTACATTTGCTAGAGCGCTTCGTGACTTTGCCCCACTATAAATATCATTGTTAACAAGAAATAAAGGAAAACAATTTGAGTACCGCAACGGGTTGACACTTCTTACCTACGCACTGAGCAAATAAAACATCTGTTCGAATCCTGTAAGTGCAACTTCGATTTTTTTTTTTAATTACAGCGTTAAAATAAGCTACCAATATCTTTCTGGGGGGCTGTTCTCCTTTAGGATGCATTATGTGATTTTTTTAAATTCTTAATAGTCGCAAAATGAACAGAGCCACGAGGTGACGGACGGCATGGCAACGGTAATACTATTCAATTAGCTTCACCGTAATCATTTCCTGCCTTGAGTGAGTGTGTGTTACCTTTAGGTTGCGTTCAGAGACACCTCTCGGTAACAATTGCCGTTTAACACGCTCAGAGGCCACCAGTGAGAAGAACGAAGTTGCGGAACCCTGCCGTTGAGGAGACGGAATTACGCTCCCGTATATCTATTTACTTGGCTTTGTAAAGACTTGACGGCACAAACAGCACGCATTTACAGCAGTGACCAGTCACAGAATTTTCACCATCTCACGTCCACGTAAAAGAAAAATGTCAGCGTGGAAAGCAGAAGGTTTCTAAGCTCGCTGGTTTCTATGCATTACTAAACTCTACTTGACTTTGTATGGTTTTTCCATCACACAGTAAAAGAGCATGAATGTTATTTCACGGCTTTCAAGAGGTCCCGCAGTCAAAGTAGTAGAAGTAGAACATTCCTACTCCTATTATTACATCCAGCCTAACGAACCAAACAGAAAACTCCGTAAGCCCCGGCATATATAGAAGAACAGCACTCGCCCCCCATTTTTCCTGCTCCTCATCCCCCCCTCCTCTTTTGCCCTAGTTTTTTGGTTATCAGCCCAGCCTACAAAAGCTTAACGATGCTAACTATGCGTCAGGTAAGCGGGATAAGCCGGATGCACATTTAGGCCGCTTTCCTATGTGCCTCTGCTGCATGCACGCGCCGCTCTTTCCGCGTTTTCGTCGCGGGAGGCTTCCCGCAAAAGGAAAGCGCTCGTTCTTCAGGCCACCTAAACATCAACGGCGCACGCAGAAAGAGCATTTCTTGACTCTCTGAGATGAGACTGCGGATTGTAGTTGGAGCGCGCACGTGCTTAATGGTTATGTGGTCCCCACAATCATCTCGTTTTTTCTTCTTTTTCACGCTACGCCGACTGGAATAACTAAGCCAGCCAGCAACGGGGCTGTTATCTGTTGCGCTCGTAAGTCGTAACAGCCCCCTGTCGTCCTCCCTCCGGCTGAGTGACTGCGAGCGCTGGTCTCGATGCGAGGATGACACAAGGATAGCTATGGGTCTCCGGCATCTCTGACGTCCCTTAGGCAAAACGGCCCGCCCCAGATTATTACTGTAGGGAAACCTTTGTCGCGACTGTTGTGCAACAGGCCTCTTACGATTCTGTATTGCACACAAACCCGTACACGGCGAGGAACGCCTACATAGGCGGGAGAGCGACCGCGCGTCGCCGGGCAGCCATGTCCGGTTCGTGCACCGTACCTAACTGAGTAGACGTAATGCACGAACTAATCTGCGGATAGAAAACGAGGCTCTACCTCTCAGTGCAACTAATCTCTCTAATGACGTAAAGCCAGCAACGTATGGCAGCACAGACATTTTTTCTTTCTTTGGTTTTCGTGAACCTTTTGTTCTTGATTGTGGACGCATTCTTTTTTTTTTTTTTTTTTTTTTTGAGGCTGTTCTTGCATGAAGCGATGGAAAACGCCTTTCTGACACGCTGCATTCCTTTCACTTGGTTTTCAGTGTCTACACTAAATTTTGAGAGAAAAAAGAAAGCACTTAAAATTACAACGATACGTCTACACAGGTCCTAAAGTGCAAAATATTAAAATAGTTTGTGACTGGCTGCAAGGTTAACAATAAGTGCAAAAAATTACACGACTGTCCTTAGGTCTGCTTAAGAGCGGAAATGACGAAAGCCACTTTACGGAACTGTCTTCATCAACTGCATCGTCATTGTCATAGCAATTACTATTATCCCTCTTACTATTATCATAATTATAAACTAAATGCACAATCATTGTCATCGCTATCATAGATATCATCGCTACATCGTTTTCATTAACCGCTGCGTCATTATCATCACCACTGTCACCATTAACACTAAATGCATTGTGATTGTCATCCTCACTATCACTATTATCATTATCACTAACTACATCGTCATTGTCATCGCTACTATCACCCTTACACTGCACAAGAATTACGATCTGTTTCATACGAGCCCGGTGTCGACGGTAAAGAAAAGAAAAATGCCCGGCGTGGTGTAGTTATCTGCTCTCTCGGCGGGTGATAAGAGGGTTAGTGGTTCGATTTCCGGTGGGCAGAATTTTTCTTTTAGTGCCTAGTGCAAAGGAAGGGCATTTTCTGGCCACACTTCCTGTGCACGCCACGCATGCTGCAAGGAAGACTCTCGCGTCAATAATGCGCAGTTCTGCTGACAGCTTCCAAAGCCTACTCCAAAGTACGTCTGATTGGGGTGGCGCAGATAGCGCACGTTATTTGCTGTTCTATCAATCAGTAGAAGGAACGTCCATTTCTTTCCTGGAAAAAAAAAAAAAAAAAAAGTGAAATTTATTTCTTCTTCTGCCCTTTTGCCTTTTTCTGCGCTCTTGAAGCATTTTATTCGTATTGTTTGTGCTCGACAAACTGCGCCCAACAACTTTTTGTACTTTCAAGCTCAAAACTCGTTGTAAGTTTAAAATCTTTACGATGCAATCAAAAACGAGACTGCCACAGTTTCTCAGCTTTTGTGCGTGCGACACAGTATTGAGCCTACTCAATACTACGAACGATTATCGGATTCAGTTGAAATGGACACCGTCCTTGCAGATTGCGAAATATCATTGAAGATGTCATCAATACATGGCCACTAGCGACGTAGTACTCTTGCAAACGTTTACTGCGACCTTCAGCAATATGTCCGCACCTTTGCGACCTAGCTTCCAATGATCGCACTGCCCTTGCCAGCGACGCGTTGGGCTCCAATCTAAATTTTCTGCATATCGATGCGCATGCTATGTGGACAGTGAACCACGTCGGAACAGCATGCAGGCAACGAAATGATCGATCAGTTAGTGAAGGCGTAACCACATTCTATAGCCCTGTCAGAAAGCCAGCGCCGTTTCGCTCGTGGTCATCCTATCGCAGCTTTGAACCAGCGCTTTCCCGCCTCACAGGAGACCGGCAACGCATCCGTTCCCTTCTTTCTGCCTGCCACAAGCTCATCCCTGCACCCCAAGAGTACAGTGGCTGGCCATCGCCTCGTGACCAGTTACGCCGTTACTTCCGCTCGATTGGCACGCAAGAGTATTCCTCCTGAATTGGACGCCACGCGCTCCTGCTTTATATAATCCTCTTCAAGACCCTCTCGCATATATGCGGGGATGTCGTTCACTTCCCCGTGCACCAGTCGATGTACAGACCACCCACTTTCACCGTACCGAATCACCGGCTCATTGCCTCAGGATGATCAGAAAAATGTATTCTCTTTACCACGTCGCTAAAAGGGCTGACATCCGGTAGACATCCTTTTGTTCGTTTATATTTATGCCCTCTTTCTTTTGAACAGTAAGGAAATAAGAGTTTCCAAAAACAACAGCCAGCAGACCTTGCCATGCCTGGAAATCGACCTAATGTCGTGCACGGCGATCGCTCCGAGGGCACCCCCTCGGTGTTGCCACTCCAGAAAGAGTGTGGAAGAAGATTCTCTTCCATTTAGCAAGTAACGACGCATGTCTTTGCTATTCGCGGTGTTGTTTCAATTCTGTTTTAACGAGATAGCTTATTAAAGACGACGTTATCCAGAAGATCCGGGGTCGGCGTTGCCGTTGTTTGAAGTTGAAAAGGGCAAAGTCCCGAGCATGCCCCTGGCAGGTGACGGCTTGGGTATACAACGGGAATTTATATCTATGCCACGTGGATTTAAACGAAATGCGGCAGCTTTAGACTGCATGCTAATGAGTATAGTGGGGGCCTAAATTAAAGAATTAGTGACGAAGCGAGTAGCAAGGCAAGTTGTGCGCGAACGAGAATTCGCAAGCGGACCCGAAGGTGGGAGCTTTGTCTGATATGTCTAATCGTTCGTTAATACTCGTCGTTAGGAAGAAAAGCAAACGATTGAACAAACAACAACTGAATTTACTGGTAATAGAAAAGGGAGCACATTCAAACGCGTCCGTTTCGCACCAAGTTCGTTTAGCGACTTCTCGCCACTGTGTCCCACTCCCGTCTTCTCCATTGTCCCCGCTCTCCCCGTCCTCGCCCCGAAGACCCCTCTTTTCTCCCCACTCGAGGCTCCGGCGTTGAGCGGGGCCTTCCAGGAACAGCGAGCGCCTGGCGCGACCCAGGGGGTCGAGCAGCGTCCTCCTCGAAGGGGCCAGGAGGTCATAAATTAGACCGCCCGAGTGTCCGAAAGAGCGTGGGTGGTAGGTCGAGTGTTCCCCGCGCGGACGAACCGTTCTTTTGCGAACAACGTTCACGACACATTCCCGCCCGAAATGGCACAGGCATTTCACAGACACGCACTCACTGCACAAGCTCCACTGGGTACAGCACTTGTAGTGGACGACGCAGGGTGGTTCCTCCAGGAAGCCTTACGGTGCAGGATCGAATTCGCCCGTCGCGTCCGGGGAAGGTCGTATCGACTATCGCCATCTTCCAGAGCTGTCTGGGCTGTAGAGTCTCCTTGAGCAGCACAATGTCGCCTGCCTGTAGACTCCGGGTTGGGTTCCTTTGGTGCAGCTGCGTGGTTTGCAATTCTTTCAAGTACTCGTTCATCCATTGCCGCCAGAATCCGCGCAGGAGTCGTGCTCTGTTCGTGAACATTTGCCGTAGGGTCGCTCCAGTAATGGCATTCAGTTCGGCAAGCGGAACATCTGGCAGTGCGGTGAGCCTCCTGCCGATAAGAAACGAGGCCGGGCAAAGAGGATGAGGCTCGTTCGCTTCGGTGTGCACGTGCGTTAGTGGACGCGAATTGAGGATGGCTTCCACTTCCGCTAGCGTCGTGGTGAGCTGTTCAAAAGTGAGACAGCTTCTTCCGAGCACCTTTTTCAAGGTTTGCTTGGTCAAGCCGACAAGTCGTTCGTAAAAGCCACCCCACCACGGTGCGCGTTCCACTATGAATTTCCACTCCACTCGGGTGTTTGAGAAGTAGTTTTTGACTTCATCGCTTCTGATAATGTTCCAAAGGGTAGCCAGGTCCTTGCTGGTCTTTTTGAAAGTGAGTGCATTATCGCTGTATATGGTATGAGGTATACCTCGACGGGCGATAAATCGCCGGAAAGCCAAAAGAAAAGACGGTGTTGACATGTCACTCACCAATTCAAGGTGGAGCGCTCGGGTGACGCCACAAGTGAACAGAGCGATGTAACACTTGCAACCCTTTGACGCACCATTCTCTTTGACAAGCAAAGGACCGGCGAAGTCAACCCCGGTAACTTGGAACGGATGGGCCTCGGTTATTCTATCTCGCGGAAGTGGCGCGCACACCTCGTTAGCTGGTTGCGCGTGGTAGCGTTGACATATGACGCACTCCTTGACTACCTTCTTCACCAGCTGTCTTGCACCAATCACCCAGAATTTCTCTCTGAGTTGAGTCAGAGTATCGCGGATGCCTCCATGCAGCACTTGTCGGTGGCACTGTTTGGCAATGAGCTTGGACAAATCGCTGTGCTTGGGCAGAATGATGGGGTGCTTGCCGTCGTAATTCAGTTGGCTCTGCTGAAGCCTTCCGTGCACCCTAAGAATACCGTGCCTGTCGAGCTGCAAGGACACATTCTTTAGCGGCGAGTGTGATGCGATTCTCCGGCTGTTTCGTACGCACTCCACTTCGTTGGCAAATCTAGCGCCCTGCTCATGCGGAATCCAGTATTCCTCTGCTCTGTACAATTCTTCTGATGTTAAAGGACCGGATTCGCCTTTCTGGCGTCTTGCTTTAGCGACAAATCACAGAACCCAGGCGGTCACTCTATTCAAGCGTGAGAAGGAACTAAAACGTTGTATTTCTGTCAAGGCATCCGTAGTCGGTGCGGCTGCGGCTGCAGCGAGTGCCTTCGCTTCCTTTTTTTGTTCCAGCTCCGCCTCGGTGAATGTCGGCGCGATTCCGCTCTGAGGCCAGTGGCGTTCATCCATGCAAATCCATCGTGGACCTGTCCACCAAAGCCCGTTCTTCGATAACTTCTGTGCAGGTAGACCGCGGGTGAGGAGATCTGCCGGATTTTCTTTTCCGGGGCAATGCCTCCAAGTAAATCCTCCGGTCAGTGTCTGAATTTCGACAACGCGGTTGCGTACGAACTGCTGCCAGCGATCCGCGTTTCCATGGATCCAGTGCAATGCAATAGTTGAATCTGTCCACAAATAGACGTTTTGGGGAGTGTCCTCTAACTGGTCGAGAATGTAGCGGCCCAGCCGTGCAGCCAGCAGGCATGCCATCAGCTCCAGTCTGGCAAGGGTAAGCTCATTAATTGGGGCAACTCTCGATTTGCTAATTACTACTGTCGCGGTACCATCCTCGCCATCTGTCGTCAGGTAGGCAACTGCCCCGTAAGCCACTGGACTCGCATCCGCAAAAATGTGCAAACTGGCTGTCGCGTCTGTGCCTGCCCTGGCCCTGTAGTATCGCGGCACCTTGACCTCGGGCAGGTAAGAGAGTTCCTCAGTCCAATCTGCCCACTTTGCTGCGATTCCTTCAGGCAGGGCATCATCCCATCCTATGTTCAGGCGCCAAAGTTGCTGAAATAGCACCTTCGCTCGCACGATGAAAGGGGATAGCCACCCTAGGGGATCGTAAATCCGCGCGGTGGTCTGCAGGACGGATCGTTTGCTGGGTGGCTCGGTCGTGGCGATTCTGTCAGTGCAAGGGCAGAATGTCAACATGTCCGTACTTGGTTCCCAAGTGAGTCCCAACACCTTAAACACACCTGACAGGTAGCCAAGAGGCTTTGCCCCCTTTGAGTCCTGCTCAAAAATTCGACAAAGCTGTTCGCTGTTAGATGCCCATTTGTGCAACTTCATCGAGGCTGCTCCGAAAATTGCGTTTGATTCGTTGTACAAATTCAGTGCGGCCTGTTCGTTTTCGGCTCCCATCAGTATGTCGTCGACATAAAGGCTGCGTTGTAGTCGGCTTGCAGTGATCGGGAACTGCTCCTCTGCGCTCTTTAGGTGATGTTGGAGAGTGGCAGAGAGCAAGAACAGACTGGCAGTCGTTCCGAATGGGACTCTCTTCATACGCCATGTCAAGATTGGTGGAAGAGGGCCACCTGGCTCAGGCTTCTTTTCGAACCACAAGAAACGCAAAGCGTCTCTGTCGTCTGGTCTCACTGCAATTTGCAAAAAGGCCTGTTCGATGTCCGCTACTAGAGCTACTTTGTGCCTGCGGAAGTTTAGCAGCATGCCCACGAGGTCAGCCGTTAAATTTGGTCCACTTTCAAGATTGTCGTTCAGAGATTTTGCTGATCTATTGTGGGATGAGGCGTCGAAAACCACGCGCAGCTTGTGAGCCTCGCGGATGACAGCCTGATGCGGCATGTGGTATGCAGGGCTTGCGCCACTGTCATTTGTTTCAACCAACTCCGCCATATCAAGTGCGCTGCACTGCCTTATAGCCACGTCATACTCATCTAGTAGCTCTGGGGATCTTTGAAGACGTCTTGTGAGCTGATGTAGGCGCTTTAGGGCAACCTCCCTGTTATCTTCCAAAGCTGTCACAGGTTTCCATGGAAGGGCCACCTCATAACGACCCTCCTTCATCTGCACGGTGTCCTCAAAAAACTCCACGACAGCATTGGTTACAGTTTTTGATTCATTTTCATTTATCCCAATCGATTCTAAGGTCCAGAATTTCATTAATATGTCCGTTGCGCTTCTTTCTGTGACCGATGTTCGCAGGGCAACCGTTTGCATGCAATAGGGTCCTTCGTCCATGCCCTGAACTGGTCCCTGAAGGGTCCAACCTACAGCTGTCTCAACTGCTCTAAGTCTATTGCCGATCTTGGTGGATCGGCCGGTCGTTAGATCCCAAATGTGGTCGGAGCCTATGAGGAGCCCAATATCTCCAGGCCCTCCGTCGTTGCTGGAATCGGCGGGCTCATAACCGAGCGTTCTCAGCCTGTACATCAATGCCACGGGTGGTTTTGGGATATGCTGATCGCAAATGACGTCTGTCTCCAGAACCTCCAGTTTGCATGTTTTTCCTTTTTTAGTTTTAATTTCGACCAATACTCTCCTGAACACTCGTTCTTCTTGGTGACCGCCAAAGACACCGACGGTTAGCATTTCTTCACCAAGAAATTTGCATCCCAGTCTTTTTGATGCTTCAGATGTCAGGTACGAGCGTTGGCTTCCGCCGTCGAAAAGTACTCGCAGTTGCGCCCAGGCCTTTAGGCCACCGCAGTTAGCTGACGCCGTTTGAAGCAGGACAGTTTTCGCGGGAGCGGATTCTGTTCCTGCTGCAACTTCAAGGCTAACTTGCGCGTTGGTGACTCCGCTAGTGGCTTCCCTCTGGCGCGCTACCGCATAGGACGGATCACAAATTGCAGTCGCGTGCTTCTTCCCGCACTTCATGCATTTTAGGTGCACATTACAATTCCTTGATCGATGCCCTTTTCGCGTGCATTTGAAGCATCTCCCTGCCGCTTGCAGAAGCCGTTTCCTTTCCTCCACGCTTTGTTTGGCATCGCATTCCTGTGTCAGATGCTCCTCGGCGTTACAAAAGAAGCAACTTTCCTTGGTTGCGTTTTGATGCAAGGTTGCTGCGGTTGGTAAGGGCTTATGAGATTTCCAAGGTGGCTTCGGCTGATCTTTTCTGATTTCCTTAGAGTTTTTGACCAAATCCATGCTTTTTAAGGCAGCCAAATTTTCTCGACTCTCGACTTCGATTTTGAGGAAAGAAATGAGACGTGAAAATGACGTCACCGTACCTTTGACACTTGCGTTTGAGCTTTCCGAAGTGCCGTTGGTCAATTCCTCGTTCCCGCCCATGGAACTAGTCTCGATGACACATTTGCGGCTGTAGTCGAGTAGGATGTCCGTTGGCAGTGCTCGTTGCACAATCGGCATGAGAAGCGTGGTGTAGGAGTCCTGCTTTTGGCCCAGTGTCTCCAAACCCTTGATGTGTGCAGCCAGGGTGTCGTAGAGGCGGCGAAGACCGCGTAAATCGTCTGAGGAGCGAACTGGCTGGACGTCAATAAGCTTCTTCATGTGCTCTTGAATTAGGAGCTCTTCGTTCCCAAAGCGTTTTTTGAGGAGCTCCACGGCGTCGCTGTAGCAACGTGCCGTCGATGGAAGTCCGGCGAGCGCAGCGGCGGCGTCCCCGGTGACAGATGCCTTGAGGTAGTGGAACTTGTCGACAGATGAAAGTTCTTCGTTTTTGTCGACAACTTGTTCGAACACCTCCCAGAAGGCCTGCCAGTCATGACGCCGTCCGGTGAATTTTGTGAGCTCCAGCTTTGGTAGCTTGACCCTAATCTTCGAGGTGGTCGTTGTCTGGGCGGCGTTATTCTCCCGCTGAGTCGATGATCTTCCAGTCAAGTTTGAGATGCACTGTTGCAGCTTGGCCAAGACAGTTACGATTCGATCGTTGTACTCAAAAACTTGTTCGTACTCTGTCTCGGCCTGCTCATCTTCCAGTAACTCCTCGAGCTGACTGTTCACAGCGTTTAGCTCAGCATGAAGAGACGTTAGTCGAGCGTGCACGACATTAGCATCGCTCTGTGTTAGCTCATCGAGTCGCTCAATGCATTCCTTGATAACTTTGGTAACTTGAGTGCGCAGTACCTTTCTTTTCTTGAGGAGGCGCTCCATCGTTGCACCAGCGTTGCTGAGGATCCTAGAAATTCAGTTAACCAGGGGATGAGACGACTTCATGCGGCCGCGTTGGGTAGACTTCTTGTCCGTTGCGATGAAAGACCACAATGAGGCGAATATCCAGGGTTCGTTGATCTAAATTTCTTCTCTTCGCTTTCTTCCCGGGTTTCGGCACCAACTTTTGTCTGATATGTCTAATCGTTCGTTAATACTCGTCGTTAGGAAGAAAAGCAAACGATTGAACAAACAACAACTGAATTTACTGGTAATAGAAAAGGGAGCACATTCAAACGCGTCCGTTTCGCACCAAGTTCGTTTAGCGACTTCTCGCCACTGTGTCCCACTCCCGTCTTCTCCATTGTCCCCGCTCTCCCCGTCCTCGCCCCGAAGACCCCTCTTTTCTCCCCACTCGAGGCTCCGGCGTTGAGCGGGGCCTTCCAGGAACAGCGAGCGCCTGGCGCGACCCAGGGGGTCGAGCAGCGTCCTCCTCGAAGGGGCCAGGAGGTCATAAATTAGACCGCCCGAGTGTCCGAAAGAGCGTGGGTGGTAGGTCGAGTGTTCCCCGCGCGGACGAACCGTTCTTTTGCGAACAACGTTCACGACAAGCTTAAAAGCAGAACTTAAGTGTCCTCGAAAGTTTTGGCAAAAACCGGACCATCATGTTAGCAACGAAAAGAAAAAAAACGCCATCTGAAAGGAAATGCCTAGCATCACTGAAGTTTGTGCACATCGTGCGCTGCCGACTTCGGACAAGAAGCGCGGCACCGGTGTGGAATATGCACATGGCGAGTGCACGCGTTTGACGCGTGTCGGAATTCCGTGGGTGGGCGAGTGTTTTAAAGGGCCACTGACCAGGGCATGGCATCTTAAACGAACTCCCCTTCGAAAGCAAGTTTCCCATGACCCTGACCAAAGCCCCGCCTCGAGGCCGTTCTGTGCGATGCGCAATTCCTAAAGCCTAGCGATATTGTCGCGAATCATTCCAACCTTTATTTGTTCTTTTTTGACAGCCACCGGCAAGCGGACTTATCCCTCTGACTCTAGCGCAAGGATAAGTTCTTCATTCTTTGTTTGTTCATGCTCGTTGTCGCGAGACAACTTTTTCATTTTCTTTGTCGCGCAAGATGCTCCGAGATGCATCTCGAAGATTCCGGCCGCTCGCGTGTGTTCCTACAATGTTAGTTATGCTTAGTCGCCGTTTGCGGCTTTATCTATATGTTTTTCGCTGACTTTAAATTGAGCGTTGGCGAGTGCAACGGGCATTGTTCAACGACCGACCAGCACATTTGCGTCTATCACCCATGTCATCGCCGCTGAGTTGCTCAGTGTTTTTGCAGGCGCAAATCAGCCCAATAAAGAGTTGATTTCAGTGTTATAACGGCTGTCTTTTCATTCGTGCCTGCCGCCTTGTCACTACCACGTGACAATTACAGGCGCCACGCCAACCGCCAAATGCGGAGGAGGAAGGAAATGAAATTTGGCTTGCAGAGGCATGACGAGGCCGTCAGGCGTACAAGCGGGAGAGGGAAAACCCTCTGTGAGGAAATGGGAGGAGAGAAACACGACAGAATTGCTTGACTGCGTTGGCCGTAACTGCGCTACCAATTACTGTTTTCAAAAAAAACGTTTGCTGCTTTACGTTCTGGGAGCAAAGCCTCACAGTCGCCGAGGAAGAAAATATTTTCCACCGGAGAGTGAACCGTGGCCCTTTAAAGCGCAAGCTTCGCTATTGTACGTTCCGCGAGTTTCGCTGACTCAGTCGCGTTGATCTTCAGTGACCTTTAACCGCTCCGGAGCTGCGCTGGCTCGACCATGTGAGTAGCACGTCACTCGCTGTGGTGGTTCTACCGCCGGCGCGAGCTCTCTCAACCGCCGCAGCTGGAGGCGCCGCGAATGCGCACTTCAGCTGTCAGACCACGTGACTCGTAGCGAGCTTGGCCGCGGTTTAAAGAGGAGTGCACCGCTTGCCCAGGCACACAGGAAGACCCCCTCCACCTCCGCCTGAGGGAGAACACCATCCTTACCCTCTTCCTTTTACCCCAGCTACGCCAAGCGGCCTCTGGCCACATTCTTACCCCTGGGCTCTCACTAGGCAGCCTGGCTGACAGGGCGGCTGCGTCCTCCCATTGTGACCCTATCCAAGAGACCCTTCTCCCCAGGACCTGGCTCTGACTTCAGGTTTCACCGCCCGCGGCTCGTCCCCTCTTGACCAGCATGTGCTGGCCTCACCTAGTGATTCCACCCGGGAGGAACCTGCTGCCCGAGGGCTTCTCGTGGTTCATGGCGGTGCGACTCCAGTTGGGACCCCTGACCGGGGAGCAACCTGATGACCGGGCGGCCTCGATCTCTTGCTCTAGTTACCGTGTCCTGGGGGGTCACGCGACCCTGCCCCCCCCCCCTGTTGGATTGTCCCAGGGGTCCTTGTCCTGGCAGCAGACCCGGGCTAACGAGAGCTTGTCCCACCCGCCGGGGGAGGCTGAATGACAGGTCCAGGACCCACGAATATGGCGCCGAAGGTCTCGCCAGCACCTACCTCCGGCGCAGCCTCCTGGTCGCATGGGCACGTCCCTGTTCAGGCCAACGCAGAAAGGGCACACCTTCCTCAGCCGCTCCAGGGTGGCCATTACCGCGGACCTGGCCACTACACCTGGGGTCCTGGCTGTGAGGGTTAGCCCTTCACGGAACATTGTGGCTGTGGACGCAGCCACCGAGGAGGCCGCTCTAACAACACTGTTGGAGGTTCGGACCCTGGCCGTGGTCATAATGAAGGGCCGCCCCGCCTCTGAAAGAGGCACCTCGATTGGCTATGTCCATGTAGTCCCGGCGGACATCAGGGCCGAGGATCTGCCGGTATCCTTGGAGTCCCCCGTCGTTGTCTTTGGGATCCACCGGGCACGGGGAACTGTGCTCCTGGTGCGGTTTGGGGTCCTGGTTCCTCCTGCCTGAGTGGCAGTCACCGGCTGCGACTCCCCGTCCGATCGGTTTTGCCGCGGCCAATCCAGTGCGGTCGCTGCGGCCGTCTGGAGGCGCTGCGGCCGACACCAGGAGACTACTGCCTGCAATGCTGCGGTGCCCCGCTTCACAAACTGCGGTGGACCGCATCCTGCTGACACCCCCACCTGCCCCCGCTGGCAGGAGGAACGGCCCGTGGTAGCGGCGATGGCGGCGTCCCTAGAGCCTGTTTTTCGGAGGGATGTGAGGGCCAGTCTGCGGGGAAATTAGGGGGGCCCACTCGTATTCCCAAGCCCTGACAACAGATTCCCAAGTCCCCGGTGGCTGATGTGATCGGTGTCAGGGGCCCAGACTTCATTACAGTGGGACCATGGGGAGGCATGAGGAAAAAAACGGAGCTCTCTGTGGAGACAATTTCCACCGCTTAAATACGGTCGGTTGCCCCACTTCCCTAGCTGGGGAAACAAGTTCAATCGGAGTAGTCCATTCAGTGGAGCACAAGAGATCACTCGATGTGCCGCCCACTGTCAAGGGTGGTGCTCCAAACTCCTCTCATATTTTTCGGTGGCGAGGGTAAACTTCTCTGGTGTCAATGACGATGTTGTACGGGTGGTGGAGATCCTGCACCAATGCAAACATCCCGCGAAGTCGCCCGCTGGCGGCGGTCATTTTCACCGCGTAATTTCAAAAAGGTCACCCGCCTTCGAGAACTCGGCGATCGGGGTCAAGGCTGCTCGGTGACGCGCCTCTGATCCATTCAACACAAGGACACGTTCCCTGCTGTCGCCGCTGTGGATGGCAAGGGTGATTATAAAGCCCGAAAGGCAGTCTGTCTCCGTCCCGAAGGGGGGAAGCGGGGAGGGTTGGCCGCTGCAGCAGTAGTCAAAAGGTCACTCCCTCACCGGCGCCGCTGCTTAGATGCCTTTGGCAGCGGTCGCTCGCCAGTGTCCGCTAGACCCGTTTCTGTCTTCAGCTGCTGGAGACTACGCGAACCTCGGCTGGAGACCCATTCACAACATGGCCGAGAACCGTCACCGAGCTTCGCCCTCAACACCGGCGAGCAGGACCTCGGCCATGCCGCTGTCCCCAGCAGCCCGAGCGGGAGGTTGGAAGAGTTGTCCGATTACCGGACGTCACGCTCCGGGACATCGCCTCCATCCTACCTGCACCCATTTTCCAGCAGTTCGGCCTGCCAGGTGAGGCTTACCATCAACAGCAACATCATAGCTAGAACCTCCCTAGAGACACCTCGTCCACGAATCCTCGAGTGGAACTGCGGGCACTCCGCTCTCGCAGAGCAGAGTCCATAAGCCGTCTCAAGGCGGAATGCTATCCCTCAGACATTCTGGCCCTCCAGAGGCCAACGTCCGCCCGGGGAAGTGCCGCCTGCCAGGCTACATGACTTACCTCAGCCGGACGGCCTGCCAGCCAGACACATTCGAGGCTGACCCCTGCCCGAACCACCTCCATCTACCGGACAGGTCCAGGGCAGCCCTCTGTCCGATCATCCCTTCACTAGGCCGAAATTTTGGTGAGCGATGCTGTAGTGGCCTCCAAGGAGTAGGTCTGCGTCAAGGTTAGACTTAGAGGAGTAGACACGGCTATGACAAAACAGAACTGCGCGAAGGTAACGGGACAAGAAGGCACGAATACACGCACAAAAAGCGCAGACTCATGACTGGCATGTTGACAGAGCAATGAGGTTGACATAGGTGGTTGCCGCTTGACCCTTGTTGATAGGAGGAGTGGTAGTGGTAGAGCCCATAGTAGAAGAAATGTAATCCAGTAGGACGTGATGTTGGGCTAGTCGGTTCATGGTTATAACAAAACAGAACTGCGCGAAGGTAACGGGACAAGAAGGCACGAATACACACACACAAAGCGCAGACTCTTGACTGGCATGTTGACAGAGCAGTGAGGTTGACAGAGGTGGTTGCCGTTTGTCCCTTGTTGATAGGAGGTGTGGTAGTGGTAGAGCCCAGAGTAGAAGAAATGTAATCCAGTAAGACGTGATGTCGGGCTTGTCGGTTCATGGTTATAACAAAACAGAACTGCGCGAAGGTCACGGGACAAGAAGGAACGAATACACACACACAAAGCGCAGACTCATGACTGGCATGTTGACAGAGCAATGAGGTTGACATAGGTGGTTGCCGCTTGTCCCTTGTTGATAGGAGGAGTGGTAGTGGTAGAGCCCAGAGTAGAAGAAATGTAATCCAGTAAGACGTGATGTTGGGCTAGTCGGTTCATGGTTATAATAAAACAGAACTGCGCGAAGGTCACGGGACAAGAAGGCACGAATACACACACACAAAGCGCAGACTCTTGACTGGCATGTTGACAGAGCAATGGGGTTGACATAGGTTGTTGCCGTTTGTCCCTTGTTGATAGGAGGAGTGGCAGTGGTAGAGCCCAGAGTAGAAGAAATCACGTCTTACTGGATTACATTTCTTCTACTCTGGGCTCTACCACTACCACTCCTCCTATCAACAAGGGACAAATGGCAACCACCTATGTCAACCTCATTGCTCTGTCAACATGCCAGTCAAGAGTCTTCGCTTTGTGTGTGTGTGTGTATTCGTGCCTTCTTGTCCCGTTACCTTCGTGCAGTTCTGTTTTGTTATAACCATGAACCGACTAGCCCAACATCATGTCTTACTGGATTACATTTCTTCTGCTCTGGGCTCTACCACTACCACTCCTCCTATCAAGAAAGGACAAGCGGCAACCGCCTATGTCAACCTCCTTGCTCTGTCAACATGCCAGTCATGAGTCTGTGCTTTGTGTGTGCGTATTCGTGCCTTCTTGTCCCATTACCTTCGCGCAGTTCTGTATTGTTATAAGACACGACTGTCGCAAGTGTATATGCCCGTACCGTAATCCACTCGGATGCCATTTCCTTGCCACAGCTAGTTAGCCTTATAGGTGGCGACTATCTGCTCTGCTCTGCAGGGCGGACCGCCGTGGCCGAGATCTGGTCGCTGCCCTCCGCGGTACTGCTCTCAATTTTTTGAACACAGGGATTCCCCCCTTTGTTCGGCGGGGGGGGGGTGCGTAAATACATCGACCTGACCATCGTGTTTCGCTGATGTGTGTATGAGTGGCACCCCTCTGCGGACACGTGGGGTTCGGACAAATACCCCATCGCTCTTACTCCCAAGTAAAGGAAGGGGTGACGGGTGGGCTGTGCAGAGTGGTTCATTGGGACCGGTTCCAGAGCCTCGTGCAGAACCCCTTCCAGGGAGACATCATCGCACATGTCTCCCGATGTGACCATGCCCCCACGATTACCTGCGAAGTCCAGTCTGGCCAGCCGATGTCGTACCTCCAGCTCCGGACCCCGAAGAGTCAGGTGCAGAGGAGGGCCCTGCGGACGGACAGGCCAAATCACTGGACGGATTAGACCCGCCTAGACGTCCAGTGCTGGCGGGCCCAAAACCGTCGCCACAGAGTCCTGGGAGGGGATCTGCTCCTCCCTGGTCGCAACGCCGAATACTTCCAGGGCCTGGCGTCTCTTCTGATCTCTCCTGTCAGAGCCATCACGCTCAGACCAGACCACACCTGGCCATTGCCGTCCTCCACGGCTTCTCCTTCGAGGACTTGGGCGAACGAATGGCAGAGATGTTCTACTCACCTGAAAGCTTCCATCCTCCCTACCCCGGGCCGACACCACCCTGGCCCGAGCCCCACATCTCCATGGATCCAGCAGATCTGGAAGCCATCACCACACCCCTATTCATTGCCCAGGAGCTTACGGTGGTCCTCCAGCAAACCAAATGCCGCAGCTCCCTGAGCATTGATGGGGCCACATATTAGATGCTCCGAAAACTGGACGAGGCACTCCGGGAATACCTCCTGGACTGCTACAACCTGGTGTGGAGGACCTCCCCGAATCCTGGACGACTGCTCTGGTCATCCCCATACTGAAGGCTGGAAAGTCGTCCGCAGAGTTGGCCTCCTACCACCCGGTCTCTCTGACATCCGCACCAGGAAAGGTCATGGAGGCCATGGCCATCGAGTGCGTCACGTGGGTCGGTCTGGCAGCAGGATACTTCCCGGAGCAGCAGGCGGGCTTCCGGCAGCATCGTTGTACTGTAGATGTCATCTACGACCTTGTGTCCACCCTAGAGTATGCCCGGCACTCCAGACACGATGTCTGCCTGGCCCTCCTGGACATCTGAGGGGCTTTCGACAGCCTCTCCCGCGAGACCATTCTGGAGGCATTGGCGGTCCTGGGCATCCACGGATATATGCTGGCATATGTACCTGTCTTCCTTGCCAACCGCAGAGTCCAGGTACGCCTGGGTGATGTCACCAGCACTCCCCGGTTCCCGTGAAGAGGGGTCCCATAAGGACGCGTGCTGAGCCCCTTCGTTTTCTATCTTGCCCTGGCCCTCCTGCCCCACTTTCTGCCACGGGATATCCGGCATTCTGTCCGCATTGCCATTTACGCGGATGACATCGCCATTTGGTGCCGGGGTCCCGCCGCCAAAGGCCCTAGACCATCAGGGGTGTGCAGAGGACCATAGACAGGTTCATTACCTTCCTGCTCACTGTGTGCCTGCCCTTGCTTACCTGGGGCTGGGACCATGCGGAACACGGTTGCTGCGGGCCTTCAGCAGGAGGTCACCTGCCTTCTGGAGGAGGACCTTGCTGGGGCGGTCCATCTCTCCACTGACGGCTCTGTCCTCCCTGGGCCCTGTCCGTTGGCGGAGGCTGCCTGCACCATCCCAGCCCTCGGCGTCTCCAGGCAGGCCAGACTCCCATTCGTGGCCTCCTCCACCACTGCCGAGCTGGCTGCCCTACACCTGGCAGCGGACATCCTGGCGGAGCAGGCGGACGTCCAGAAAACGGCCATTCTCACGGACTCCCGCTCTGCCCTCCAGCTCCTGCAGAGACCTGACGGGACCCCCTATGGTGCGCATTCTGGCCTCGCGGCTGACCGCCATCAGACAAGGGGCACTGCCCTCACCCTCTGCTGGGTGCCAGGCCTCACCAGAGTGGCGGGCAAAGAGGCAGCCGACTCTGGCCAGAGCTGCCAAGACCCTGCCACCCCCATCAGCACTGCGGTGGAGCCTCTAGATGAGGTGAGGGACGTCATCCACCGCCACCTGATCCTAGAACACCCGGATTCTAGAGGGGCGAGCGGGTGTCCCACACGCCCGCTCCCTACCAAGGGCCTCTTCTACACCGACCGGGCCTTCTTTTTTCATCTCAGAGTCAGCTCCGCTTAGACGGCTTCCCGAATCCACCGGTTCGACCTCATCCCCTCCTCCACAAGCCTGCGCTGTGGACATCAAGATGAGACTCTCGAACATCTCATCTGTGAGTGCCCATCGTTCGCGCCGCAGCGTGCCACCCTTTCCCACCGGCTTTCGCCGTCTTGGTCTCCCCTCTTCCACCTTGGATGAGGTTCTTTTCCATCAGGGCCGCATCTCCCAGAAGCCCTTTCACCTACTCCCCGCTTTCCTGGCGGCACCGGCCTGGCCCACCTTGTATAGATGACCTGAGGGGCTTGGCGCCACAGCATCAGCGCAGCGTGACGCGAGCAACCTTCTCCTTTCTCAGATTTCTCTCCTCCCCTTCTCCCACTATCCGCACGCAGGTTGTGGCGGTGTCGGTTCCACCGGCAGTCAACAGACCTGTGCACCCCCTTTTTCCCTCTTCCTGTTCGTCCATACCAGCCAGCCTAGGCAGTGCGCTCTTCGCCATGGATCCGAGTGAAGCTGGGTCATCTCAGAATGTTACGCAGAGGACCTTGCAACATCATCAGCAAGCGACATGCTTTCGCCTAGTATAACTAGGTTTAGTAGAGAAACTTCCTCTAAATTTTAATAACTAGATTGTTGGCATAGAACTTGCACTTGGCTTCTTCCAGCCTGAGCGGGTGGCCAGCCATACATCAGAGCTGCGAGATCAGTAGATGGAGTCAGTTTTTCCGGCAGTGGGATATCAAATCGACTCTGGTCCCCAACGTCGTGCCGAAGCTGAACAATTCGTAGGAAAACATCTGACGGCTGCCACCTTCCGAAACACGAAGCGTTCGTTTCAAGATCGTTTTCGATGCCCTGGAAAGCCATTTCTGACGCAGCAATAATAAAACTCGTCCTGCTCCCAGCAAACCGGCCAGTTGAAAAGCATATTCATGTTTGCTTCCCTTCAGGGCTCTTTCCATTCTTTCAGCTTATTTTGCGTGAAAACGATATGCGCTATTGTGTAGCAGCAACGTACAAAAACTGTTCCTAATTAGTAATTAATCATCGCTTTGAGCCAGCGGGAGCCAAAGTTTTTATTTCAGTAATCGAAATATATAGTTTGAACGGTTTGAACGGAAAGATGAGGCAACTGTGGAGTATTGTAAGATATTGATGGGAATAGTCTCACCGATGCTTAACAAAACCTTGCTTTTCGGTGCACGTTATAGCACCTCAGGTGATCGGAATATCCAGCGCCCTCCACTACGTATGGTGTCTCTCATAGCCTGAGCCGTTTTGGGACGTTAAATCCCAAAACAAAACAAAACCAAACCGAAATCTTGCTTTTAAGGTTTGTCATGCACCAGCTGCGAGTAAAGAATGTCCTAAAAAACACAATGGTATGCATTTTTAACAATAAGTCGCATTAAATGCGAACGTCCCTAAAGGACGATCTGTGAATATATTAATTGCTATTGGAGTAGTCTTGAGAAATGAGAAAAAATGCGTTCGTAAAGAACTTCTCGTTCAAAAAAGCGTTTTTCAAGAATTTCTGGGTATATGATATCCCTGCGGTATCTTGAGATTCAACAGGTATGCCAGACAGGAACCATATTATATACACGCTTATCAGGAAGTGTTTGGCAGGTTAGTCAATAATTCAATACTGACTTAGGTTGAAAGTGCCGTTTATCTTATGAGTGGAAGATAACAAAGTTCAATCGAAAAGTGTAAGTGCCGTTCAGACTTAAAAAAAAAAAAAAGATTATTGCAATACTAAAATACAGTGCAGTCTGCTTTCTTGCACGTTCGCTCCCTAGTCCTTTTCTACGTGAGAAAGCTGCGTGACTAGGCGTGTGCACAAGTGATAAGAGAAGTTATGACGGCTAATTACGAGCCACACTAACGAGTCTCGTGAACACCCGCTATGAGGAATTCCGAAAAAAAAAGAAAGGTTGCAATCAAAAATGGATTGACTTCATCACGAGCCGGAAATACAATGTAACTGCAAATGGTCTCACAAAACTGGTTGAAGCCGAAGTTAAAGCTGCAGTTGGCGTTAGCAGATCGGTGATCGAATCCCGAAACCATCAGTGATTTTTCTAAGCTCCCTCCAAGACGGTTGTATGAGAAGATGACGAAATACAGAGAACGGTGCTTGAAGAGAGAGCAAAGAGATTAACTCAAAATTTATGCACAAAACTTTACAAAATATACAACATTTACATCAAGTTCGGGCAAAACATGAATCTGGATACCCCGGCCAAGCCGAAGATGTTACGCTAAGCGACAGCTCAGAAAACTCGACTGGATCCTCGGGCTCAGTTTTAATGCCTCAGGGCCCAGCGAGCAACACCATGATTGCTTACTTGCTGCCTACCACAACCCTTTTAACTTTATTAAGTGTTAGCACGTTCCCCCAAGGTATATGTGTAAGTAAAAAAAAAAGCAACAAAACAGGTAAAACATACAAATGACAGTGACCTGAGCGACTACAATCTGTCTTCCGAATTCCGGACCTTGCTCCGCAACCTTAACCTCTACGCGCGCCCCTTCCTTACAGAAAGAGGGAACAGCAAACCAACACTAGACGTTTCCTTTCGCCCCGCGTCTCACGCTTCGACATCGTACCTGGTCATTCCAACGCCACGGTTTTCAATGCTGATTTGGTGGTGTCGTTTCGACGCATCCTTCCTGTACGACCTGGCGCCATGCACTGTGATAAGTGGCCCTCCGATTTTCCGGAGCTCTGTCCCGCAGTGACTTTCTACCGGCGAGCGAGTTCGAAACCACACACAACGGGTCCTGTCCCAGTAGTTGCAAGACTCTCCTTTGTGATATACGGGCCTGACTAGTCCAGCCTCGACGCACCAGTTGTTAGACCCTGTTACGCCTGTCACTCCAACGGCTGATTTCTTCTATGCTGTTAGCTTGCATCGCGAGTATACCGCAGTGCCGACAGGTGCCTTTGTGCTATGTGCACATAAGGAACCACTGCTATAGGGGGCTGACGCTTGACAGCGTCCGCCACGTTACTGCGTGCTACACAGACCTTTACGTCATCTGTCGCGTCGGAGCGGCACCACTGAGACCTTGACAAGCCAGCGCACTCCAGCAGCTTACGTTACAACTAGGGAAGGGCGATCAAGTGCCAGCAAATGAAGCTGCAAGCGCAGATCTGATTCGAGTCACGCGATACCCCTCGCCTATTCACTGATAGATAACACGTGCGCGGCGATTCATCTGCTGATCCTTTAACGATCACCCAGTAAACGTAACGTTCGCCGCGGGGAAATAAGATGATGCACCGGCCTTGTTGAATTCTCGGTGGTGACGGTGGCAATGATATATTACGGGTTTGCACCTTCAACTCCTGCAAATTGATTACTAGCCGCATTTACCGCATATTCAAGGCGCCAGCCCGCCAGCCATTCACTGATCATCGACTTTGTTAACTTGGCTCCTGGTTGGCCGACTCCAGGTACGGCTTTCCCTTTAATGTGGGAAAATTGTGGGACCGGGTATAATCTCAAGTTTTCTAGCCATGTACTCCGTCTTGCTTAACAAAGGCCTTTTGTTTTTTACGATCCGCCGAATTGTTCAATTTGTATACTTATTCAGCGCTAGCGGGTGCAGACGGGGCTGAACTAGTTTATAGTGCTTAGTTTGTCGTTGCATGTAATAGACGCTTTTGGTTTAATATTTGACCTTTATTTTTTTTATTTTAGCCTGATGGTGCACCTAATCATTCAGTTTTGAAGTAAGGTTAAGTATCGCAGAAAACATTTGAGAAATTGTACTCGAAACGTAAAGATAAATGATGTCAGGAAAGCATGCTTATGAAGTTGGTGTGTGTGTGTGTGTGTGTGTGTGTGTGTGTGTGTGTGTGTGTGTGTGTGTGTGTGTGTGTGTGTGTGTGTGTGTGTGTGTGTGTGTGTGTGTGTGTGTGTGTGTGTGTGTGTGTGTGTGTGTGTGTGTGTGTGTGTGTGTGTGTGTGTGTGTGTGTGTGTGTGTGTGTGCGTGCGTGCGTGCGTGCGTGCGTGCGTGCGTGCGTGCGTGCGCGTGTGTGTGTGTGTGTGTGTGTGTGTGTGTGTGTGTGTGTGTGTGTGTGTGTGTGTGTGTGTGTGTGTGTGTGTGTGTGTGTGTGTGTGTGTGTGTGTGTGTGTGTGTGTGTGTGTGTGTGTGTGTGTGTGTGTGTGTGTGTGTGTGTGTGTGTGTGTGTGTGTGTGTGTGTGTGTGTGTGTGTGTGTGTGTGTGTGTGAATGCGTGCGTGCATGCGTGCATGCGTGCGTGCGTGCGTGCGCGCCCTCGTCCAACACACACACGCACATACACTAAATGGTTGCCGCATTGACAAAATACGCTGGATAGAAAATTGAAACGTCTTGTGAGAAACCATTTCGGCCATGGTCCAGCGTGAGAAAACACAAATGAATAAGCAACGACCAGGCCTTTGTTGTTTGCCTTCATCCAGGAACCACCAGATAACACTCGATGCAATATTTCCGATATTTTCACGCTACCATCCCGACATTATAGTGCACCATGCAGCCCCCAATACAGTGTGTCTCGTGTTGCGTCTTGCACAGAAGACGCCAGGGGAAAAAATAACTACCAATTTTCCAATTAAATTTGGGGCGATCAGCAGATGCGAAAGCATGCAACTGTTCGGCTCCGCCTAAGTAGTAGCGAGAAGCACATTTTCGTTATGTACAAGTTTTTCATTGTAATCAAATTTTTCGTTACATCCGAGTGTTTCGTATCCACCATCCTCTCCCCTGCAAGACGAAATGAGAGTTTCCGCGCTTCATATTCTGCTACCTGTCAACCGTCACAGGTGCAGGTGCCTCTTCAAATTCAAATTCAATTTACTTACATCATAGGGGTGGATAGGCCCGCGTGTAAAAAAGTGATTAGTAATCAATCAGAGAACCCCTCCCCCCCCCCCCCCCACACACACACACACACACCTCCACTCCCCTTTCTTTTAGAAGGCAACACAGCGCAAAATATACACAGTCCAGAAAATCAGAATCCATTTTGGTAGCACTTTTACACAAATACAGCATATGCATACTTGCACACATCAATATAAATTACACTTACACAGTTTCACACCAATGTTACCCCGTTAATGGGACCCAAAAACTCCTCGCAACCTACTTTATTCAAGGTCTATGTTAAATGATAGCTGGTGATTAAGCAAATTGGTCTTTTAAAACTGAGCATGTGTTTTTCATAGTTGGTGCTGCAAAAGGGGGTGAACCATTTATCTGTATTTCGGAGAGAATAAGCCGGAAGTTGGCGCGAGGGGAATTAAGTCTAAAATCCCTCGTTGATTACAACACAGAGCTCTTTCATATCTGGTTTGGTTTGGTTTCGGGGTTTAACGTCCCAAAGCGACTCAGGCTATGAGAAAAGCCGCAAAGGAAGACGCCGGAAATTTCGACCACCTAGGGTTTTTTAACGCGCACTGATATCGCACAGCACACGGGTGCCTAGATTTTCGCCTCCACCGAAAAGTGGCCGCCGAGGCCAGGATTCGATCCCGCGTCTTTGGGCACAGTAGTCGAGCGCCGTAACCACTGCGCCACCCCGGCGGGGCTCTTTCATATCTGGCCGCTAAACAGTATTAATAGAGGTTAAGAACTGAAATGATGTTATAACAGGAAAACAGGTGATCGCCACGGGAATGGTAGTCAATATTGGCTACTGAACGTAATGCCTTTTTTAAGCATGTACATTTCACCTATATTTGTTTTCATTGTGGTACTCCACAACAACGAAACTAGTTTAAATGCGATAAAAAATAGATATATTTTCCCCTTGATTTAGGTAGGAAGAAAATAAGAAAATATAACTTAGCAAGAATGCCAGCGTACTTTGATACACGAGATATTACCGATTCGGCCTGATCATTCTAGCTCATACGGCTGTGGAAAGGTATCTCAAACATTTCTATTGCATCCGTGCATTCTACTTTAGAGTTTCTATTTTTATGTCGAAGTCCTGGGTAGTTGTATTTTCCGAGCTGCACAGAGCATATTTAGTTTTTCTGTATTTAAGAGTAGAGCGTTGCTTGCACTCCACGCTTTTAAACGATTTAATGCTTCATTAATGATCAGAAGAAGGACTTCCAAGAGGTTTCCCTGAAAAAAAAAAAAAAAAAAAAAAAGCTTGTATCCTCTGCATACATGGTATATTTTGGTTTTTTGTGAACTGTTACTATGTCATTAATGAACAGTATCAAGAAAAGTGGCCCCAATATGCTCCCTTGTGGTACACCAACAGTAACTGATTGCAGTGAGGAGAGATGGGGCCCTATTTTTCCTTTTTGGAAACAATGTTTGTGGTAAGATTTTTTAAGCTCCATATAGTTTCAGCTTCTGTAGTAGAACAGCGTGACTGAGGCGGTAAAAAGCCTTTGAAAAGTCTACAAAGACTCCAATGTAGACTTCTCGATTTTCAATTGCATCTGAAATAATTTCTTTTCGCCTTAATAATGCTGTTTTTGTTATTTGCCATTAATAAAGTCATGCTTTGTAGGGGAAATAAGTTCGAATTTCAAACAACAATTAAGCAGTCTTTTGTAGATAATGTTTTCTAACCCTTTAGAGAAGACTTGTATGATTGAGTTTGGGAAAATCTTGGACGTGTCATTCCTCGTCTCTTATTTTCTTATGGGCAACAGTAACGTTTGATACATACATTAATTTCGGGAAAAGACTAGTGAATGATGCTAGGTTACAAATACGGGTGAGGATGAGAGCTATGCAATCAATGACATATTTTATAGGTGTAGTTGGAGTGTTCTCTATGTCACGTGACATAGAGAACATTCGAACTACACCTATAAGCTCTGCTGTTATTTAAAAAGGCAAAATAGTGCAAACTTCATTTTTATCGGTAGGATCTAAGAAAATAGTAAATGAATTTGCTTTTATATTATGGTTTACGCCTTTTCGTGGATCATTTTGCATTACAGCCTGTTCAAAACTTGCTGAATTTTTCTGCAAGATCTGTTCCCTCTACTTTGCGTCCTTCAATAGAGGGTTTGCAAAAGTACGTCTGGCAACCGTGAGCGGCACGCTGATCCCGCGCTGGCCGCCATATTTTGTTCGCTCCATCCGTTCGCTTCGTGTCCGTCCGTCAGTGCTCGCCGTTCTGTTCGCGCTTTTCATGTTTTAACCTAGTGTGTTGTGCTTGGACCTCTCTTCGGTGCCTGGCGGTTTCTGTTAGCGACGCCTAGAAGCGCATTTTGACAGCCGAGACGTGGCGGGGCCCACCGGCCGCGCTGCCGAGCGCAGTTACAAATTGCTCTACGAGTCGTGCGTGGGCCCCTCGGCAATCCGCAGCGTCATCCCTATCCAGGTACAGCATCCAGAGTTCTGTAATGTGGATTTTTTTTTGTCTCTGCGCCTTTGCAGTTTACTTAAACACCTATGAGAGATCATCGCGAGTTTGTTTGCTTGGTTTGCGCAATCACCGTGGCTCATCCCACTGGAAGATACTTGGTTGGTGAAATGAGCGAGGATGCATTTTATTTTATGATAAAAGGATCGTGCGTAATTTGACGTAAGTTGGACTGGCGCTTAGCACTTTTCTTCCCATGACGTCGACGCGGTAGTTGGCATTAGTCTCGGAAATAATCGGGGGCTGCGTAAAAAAAAAAAGTGCCATGGTAAATTGTGTTTCCAGTGATTGAATATTGATTGGTGTGCGATATGCGATGACGAGGTAATAAAATATTTCTAATTAATTAATCAATTGATGAAATAAAAAAACGAAAAAATGGAAAATTGGAAAGTAAGAGTTTAAAGGTGTCAGAATGAAAAACCAGTGCTTGGTGATGCTAAGAAAGAAAATTTAGAATGTGTAATTGATTAATTGAAATAATTGAAGAATGTGAAAGAATTGAAGAAATTAGAATGTGTTCAAAACTGTCAAATTGCTCAGAATGGAAAGCCGATTGTTGCTGACGCATGCGTTGTATAAAAATATAAAACGTCAAATAAAATAAAGATACAGAAATGATAGAAATATAATATAACAAACATAACATAGAAATATAACATACATAACAACATATAACATACTAGTGTGCAGTATGTTACTTTTGATGAATTCATATTTCACTGCATTGTATTCTTTTGCCCCTCCTGCTAGGGCAAAAGAATACAATGCAGTTAGGGCCTGCAGTATTTTGTAAATAAAATAAATAAAAGAGCTAAAATATAAACGTGAAGAAAGAAAACATCGTGCGTGTGTGAGTACGAGAGAGAGACACTATAGCGTTATACCTTTAACGGCGGAGCTTAAGTGACCCCCTAATTTTTCTATAACGATATGATATAATATAAATCTTATTTTATGAACACAGCCAGTTGCACAAGGCACAAACACTTCGCAGTAATGTGAGTTGACTTTTCAAATTTCTTTTCGTTTCAGCAGAGTTCCTCCTCCTCCGAGTTCCTCGAAGCTTCCAATGTCAGCGCTTTCATATGAGATTACGGCTTCAAATGTTTACTTTCTGACAGAGGGAATAAACAAGAAATCGACATATTTAAAAATTCCAGTGAATTTCAGGTAGCTGTGAATTAGCGAACCATCGGGTGACTCGAAAAAACACACGAAAGTGAAGCGCAGGCTTCGTTATTTTATCGGCCGCGCTGGCAGGTACAAAACCTGAGCTGCGCGCTCTGGACGTGGACCGGTCAAAACGGGCTGCACGTGAGCATGTTACAACACACTAGTGGGATGTCATCTTTTCTTGCTTTTCTAGACGCCGCGGGTTTGGGCGCCCTGCTTTTGCAGCGTGAAACACGCACTTCGGGCGCACTAGACAACCGTATTGCTCTCTGCACCAAGCACTAGCATTTCGTGCGACTGTAAAAAGTAGTTTCGGTAATCCTGCCCGTGTCTTAAATCCAATACACAATGGTAAATGCAACCTACGTACAAAATGTTTCTAAGAACGTATTTGCACAATAGCGTTGCAATGTGCAAATACATGCATAGCTCCTTCTCCCGTGTCCTCCATCGCAGCATAAGCTTATCCTTCAAGTTCACAAGGCTCCATAGCGAGCAAAACAACCTTGCTGTTTTAGGTGATAGCACATTCTGTGAGCTAGCTACCAGTCGGAGGGACGTGCAGTAATGCTTTACATGATGCAAGTGACCCTTGTAAAGCCGATTAGGACTGCAAACGAGCGGTCGCATACACGCGTATACCTTGATTCCGTGCGCTTCTACGACGGTGCGCTGGCTGCAGAAGGGCACGAAACAACATGCTGGCATCATTCCGAATAGAGCGTGAAGCTAACAGCGACTGGTGTGATGTTAAAAAATGAAACAATCGCTTGTGAGCATTCCAATGCACCTTTCGGTGCATGCCCGGCTTCTACGAAGGCGCACGTTGACAGCGTACTCGATGGCAGGCGCGGGCGGACTGAACAAAACATGGCCGCCAAGCACAGTTTCTGTTTCTTTCACTAGATGGCGCTAACTTTTGTAAAGCCTCTATAGTAAGCCGGGTAAATTATGCGTATTACTTGAGGTACGATGAAGTAGTTTGCTAAGTTTAACCCATACCTGAGCACCACCGTCAGAATGGTTGGTCATAAACTCGTTATGCGGGCATTTCCTCCCCCCCCCCCCTCTCCACCTTCACCTGTTCCTGCGAGGCTTCGTCAGCAAACAAGACGGCTTATTCGATAATGAGGCCTTGGTCCAAATGCGAATTCGGTGTACAAGCACTTCATTCCTGATTTCGGCTCTCGGATCCACTGTGCGCGGATGGAGGTCGATAAAGGCGATGACATGCACAGCGTGGGGAAATGTTCGGCTGTGGTCAAAGCGCACAAGTCTAATGGGATGGCCAGTGAAGCGGACCTGTTCATGCCGCCTTGAATTAGGAATCCACTCGCGGCCGCAGTGTTTTACTTCAGTTTATTTTCTTCGAGGCTTCAGCCTCCACATGCCGGCTTTGTCGCTATCACGGCACTTAGTGCTAACACGCCAAACCGTTCAGGCCAATGGCTATAAACATTTCGACAGTAGGCCAGAAAGCAATATATTCGGAGGAAAGCCCCTTTTCACACGAAGTGCATTGAAGTATGGTCAGGTCACGCCCTCTTTAAAAGCGTTGGCAGCTGTCGGCCTTTGCACAAGACGCCCCATTCTGAAATGCATTTTCGAGCTCACGCGTGTAGTTCCGTAAGTACTGCGCGGCTAATTTTTATTTATTTTATTTATTTATTTTACATACTGCAGCTCCATCCGGAGCTATAGCAGGAGTGGGAGATGAACATGATATAAATAAAATAATTATACAATACAGTCAGTAGAGCAGTAACAAGAAAGTATATTTAAAACAGAGCAACAACACTAATAACGGCTAGAGGTTACTTAAATGTGTGAAATAGTCAGTGTGCGATGGCGTCAGTAAAATTTTGTAAAGGAAGGGAGCGAAGTGAGCAAGGAAGCTTATTCCAAGCTGCAATGGTGCGAGGGAAGAAGCTGTTTTTAAATGGATATGTCGAGCAAAGTAGGGGGCAATATTAAGCTCATGGTAATGATCTGGAGGTAGTAGGCCAGGCTGGAGTAATGTAACTGTTAGGTGAAAGGAGATAATGAGCATGAATTATACAATACAAGAATTTCAACGATTCCAAATGCCGGCGACGTGATAGGGTAGACGGCTGTAACGAAAGGAGGGCAGGTAGGTGAAAAATCACATTATACTGGTGACAAATGAAACGAATGGCTTTCTCTTGAACTCTTTCGATCTTGATAGTATAAGTTAGTTTGTGAGGGTTCCATACAACGCATGCATAGTCTAGTACGGGACGGATTAATGATTTATAGATTAGTAACTTTGCACCACTTGGAGCTTGAACTAGAGTACGTCTTAAATATCCTAATTTCATGAGGGCTTTGCTACAAATGTAATCAGAATGCTTGGACCAAGATAAATTGGTACTGAAGACAACTCCCAAATATTTATAATTAAAGACCCTTTCCAGTGACATGCTATTACGTGAATAGGCGAAAAAAGAAGAGGAGGAGCTGTTAGAAACTGTCATGACTACAGATTTACGAAAATTAATACTCATTTGCCAGTTATTGCACCATTCAGAAAATGTAGTTAATGAACTGTTCAGTTGATAATGATCCTCAGAGCAATTAATGATGTCATAAATAACATAATCGTCGGCATACATGCGAATCTTAGATCTGATATTATTCGATAGTCGTTAATATAGAGTATAAAGAGTAAGGACCGTAAAACGGAGCCTTGCGGCTCACCAGAAGAAACCGGGGCCACATAGGATTCACCTGAAATCATCATCATCATCATCATCAGCCTGATTATACCCACTGCAGGGCGAAGGCCTCTCCCATATTTCTCCACTTAACCCGGTTCTGTGCTAGCTGCATCCACTTGACCCCTGCGAACTTCTTAATCTCATCCGCCCACCTAACTTTCTGCCGCCCCCTGCTACGCTTTCCTTCCCTTGGAATCCAGTTTGTTACCCTCAGCGACCATCGGTTATCCCCTCTTCGCACTACATGTCCTGCCCATGTCCATTTCTTCTTCTTAATTTCCACTAGAATGTCGGTAACTTGAGGTATTTCTCTGACCCACTCTGCACGCTTTCTATCTCTTAATGTTACCCCTACCATTTTTCGTTCCATAGCCCTCTGGGTTGTCCTCAACTTAAGTAGAACTCTCTTGGTTAGCCTCCACGTTTCAGCCCCATAGGTGAGTACAGGCAAGATGCAACTGTTGTATACTTTCCTCTTGAGCGGTACCGGTAAGCTGCTAGTCATAATCTGCGAGTGCTTGCCAAATGCGCTCCATCCCAATCTTATTCTTCTTGTTATTTCCTTTTCATGGTCCGGATCTGCGGTTACTACCTGTCCTAAGTAGACATATTCGCCTACTACTTCCAGTGTTTCGCTACCTAATGTAAACTGCTGTTCCTTTCCGAGGCTGTTGAACATTACCTTAGTCTTCTGCATATTGATTTTCAAGCCTACCTTTCTACTTTTTCTGTCTAGGTCATCAATCATTACTTGCAGTTCATCCCCCGAGTTGCTTAGCAAGGCAATGTCATCAGCAAATCGCAGATTACTGAGGTATTCTCCATCTACCCTTATCCCTAACTGCTCCCATTCCAAGTCTCTGAATACTTCCTCTAAACAAGCTGTGAATAGTACTGGGGAGATTTTGTCTCCTTGCCTAACACCTTTCTTTATGGGAATTTTGTTACTTTCTTTATGCAGAACTATGGTTGCTGTGCAGCCACTATATATATCTTCCAGCACTTTCACGTACGGCTCGTCTACACCCTGATTTCGCAATGCCTGCATCACCGCCGAGGTTTCAACTGAGTCAAATGCTTTTTCGTAATCAATGAATGCTATGTATAAGGGCTGGTTATATTCCGAGCATTTTTCTATCACCTGATTGATGGTATGGATATGATCTATAGTAGAGTACCGTTTCCGAAACCCTGCTTGATCCTTTGCTTGATTGCAGTCTAAGGTTGTCCTGATTCTATTAGTGATTACCTTAGTAAATACCTTATACGTAACAGACAGTAAGCTGATTGGTCTGTAATTTTTAAGGTCCTTAGAGTCCCCTTTCTTGTGAATGAGGATAATGTTTGCGTTCTTCCATGGTTCCGGTACCGTCGATGACACCAGGCACTGCGTATACAGGGTGGCCAGTTTTTCTAGCACGATATCCCCCCGTCCTTCAGCAAATCTGTAGTTATCTGATCCTCTCCAGCTGATTTCCCCCTTTTCATAGTTTCTAGTGCTTTCTTGACCTCGTCCTTCGTCACTGGTGGAACGTCTGACTGTTTTTCCCTACCGCCAATCTCATTACTGTCCTGACTACTTTGGCTACTGTAGAGATCTGTATAGAACTCCTCGGCTACTTTGACTATCTTGTCCATATTAGTGATGACGTTGCCCGCCTTGTCCCTTATCGCATACATCTGGTTTTTGCCTATGCCCAATTTCTTCTTTACCGCTTTAAGGCTTCCCCCGTTTTTTACAGCATGCTCAATTTTGACCATGTTATACTTCCTTATATCGGCCACCTTGCGCTTATTGATTAGCTTTGATATCTCGGCCAATTCGATCTGGTCTGTTGGATTGGAAGCTTTCATACTCTGGCGTTTCTTAATCAAATCTTTCGTCTCCTTAGACAGCTTACCGGTATCCTCTCTAACTATCCTACCGCCTACTTCTACCGCGCACTCAGTAATGATATTTCTGAAATTATTGTTCCTTGCCTCTAGGGTAATGTCGCCATTCTCAGTTAGAGCTGAATACCTATTCTGTAGCGAGATCCTGAACTCTTCTGCCCTCCCCCTCACCGCTAATTCGTTGATGGGTTTCTTTCTTACTAATCTATTGCGTTCCTTCTTCAGATTTAGGCTAATTCGCGACCTCACCATCCTGTGGTCACTGCATCGCACTTTCCCGATTACCTCTACATCCTGCACAATGGCGGGGGTTGAACACATTATGAAGTCGATTTCATTTTTAGTCTCTCCGTTAGGACTTTTCCATGTCCATTTCCGGTTCTTCCGTTTGCTGAAGAAGGTATTCATGATTCGTAAGTTATTGCGCTCTGCAAACTCAACTAGTAACTCCCCCCTGCTATTCCTAGAACCAATGCCATAGTCACCCACTGCCTTGTCTCCTGCCTGTTTTTTCCCTACCTTGGCATTGAAGTCGCCCATTAGTACAGTATGCTGCGTTTTTACTTTTCGCATTGCCGATTCTACATCTTCATAGAAGCTTTCAACTGCCTGGTCATCATAACTACATGTAGGTGCATAGGCCTGTACAACCTTCAGTTTATACCGCTTATTAAGCCTAATTACGATGCCTGCAACCCTCTCATTAATACCATAGAATTCATCTATATGACCCGCTATATACTTATTGACAAGGAAACCTACTCCTATTTGTCGCCTCTCCGGTAAACCTCGATAACACAGTACATGCCCATCCTTCAGTACAGTATATGCCTCATTCGGCCTCCTAACCTCACTAAGCTCTATGACATCCCATTTCATGCCCTCTAGTTCCTCTAACAGCACTGCTAAACTAGCTTCACTAGCTAGGGTTCTAGCATTAAACGTTGCCAGGGTCAGTTTCCAATGGCGGCCTGTCCAGCGGAGCCATGCTTTCTTAGCACCCCCTGCTGCGTCACAGGTCTGACCGCCGCCGTGGTCAGTTGTTCCGCAGCCGCTGGTGACTGAGGGCCGGGGTTGTATGGAGCTTATCATAGGAGGTTGTGGCCAATTACTGCACCAGGGTGGCCAACTCCTGTTCTGGTGAGGGAGTGCGTTGCCGGAGGTGTTCACCGGCATCAGGTCGCACCCCAAACCTGTGTATGCAATTCCATCGACACGCGGATCTTTTTTTTTTTTTTTTTCCGGTGGAGAATTGCGCGGCACCGGGATTTGAACCCCGGTCCTCTTGCATGCGAGGCGGATGTTCTACCGCTACGCCACCGCTGCACCTCTACGCCACCGCAGCACCTGAAATATATGGGAGCGGGCTGAAAGAAAATGAGATATCCAATTAACCAAGCACAGATTCTTTAAAATAAGGTTTAACTTGAACAGGAGTTTAGAATGAATAACAATGTCAAAAGCCTTAGAGAAGTCAATAAATATTGCATTAATTTGATTACCACAATCTAAGTTGGGAGAAATATCATGTACAAAGTTGGACAGTTGTGTTATTGTGCTAAAGCCCCGTCTAAAACCATGTTGAACATTAGACAAGATAATATTAGTTTCTAAATACTCTGTAATATGTTTATGAATGATATGTTCTAACATTTTACATGGTGAGGATGTGAGTGAAATGGGCCTGTAATTGCATAGAAGCTGTTTATCACCAGATTTGAAAAGAGGAAGAACTTTCGCCAGCTTCCAAGAAGCAGGAACAGTGCTCGAAGTGAGTGATTTTTTGAATATGATGTGAAGATATATAGCGAGCTGCCCATAATGAATACCGCACTAAAAATGAATTTGGAATAGCGTCAGGGTCACCACATTTCTTAGTGTCTAGGGAAAGTATTAGGTTGAGAATACCCTCTTGAGAAACTACATTGTTAGAAATCGGAGAAGTATATTAGTGAATTATGGCGACACTCGGTTATCATGAGTAAAAGCGGACTGAAAAAAGGTGTTGAAAGCGTCTGAAATTTTTTAGGGCATTGGATTATCTCGTTATTGTCTAGGAATGTATTGGGATGGAGTGGGCTTAGGAAAAATACTAGACCAGAACTTTCTAGGATTAGTGGTTAGAACGTTCTTTAATTCAACACGAAAAAAGAAGTCCTTCGCTGGTTTGGTAGCAACATGGAGCTCGTCTTTTGCTTGCTTAAAACGAATGAAATGATACTGTCTGGATTGTTTATTGATTTCAGACGCCTAAGCCTTCTTAAACGCGCATTATACTTGTAGCAAGCCAACGGCGATACTAGAAACTATTTTCAAATAGCTCGGGAACTATTGCAATGCAAAGGGAAAATGTTCCGCTTATATCGAACAGACATCTCCACCGTACATTCAACACTCCCCTGAGCACTATACTCCTTGCCCCGAGCTTCCCCAAGGGCTTAGGGCCACCTGGGAGACGCTATCTTGTGGTGGATTACGTGGACCGTTTTTTTTTTTTTTTTTTTTTTTTTTTTTTTTTTTTTTTACGACATACGACGCCGCGGACACCCCATGTTCCAGACAAGTTAATCATGCAGCCACTATGTAATAAATGAGAACAAAAAGAGTTCTTTGTCGCTCCAAAGCTTTCGGAAGCCAGCTTCCATTATTGTTTAGCGCGTGACCTCCGGTGTTTTTCAACATCGTAGGTTTGGGATAACAACCGCCGGGCGCATCCTGCGGCCCAGAGCGGAAGCGTTGTACGTGCTCCTCTTTCGCTTCAGGCCGCGGTAAAGCGCAAGCCGAAGCGCAACAAAGCAAACCAATTCGCTTAGCTATTGTCTGTGGAAGAAAAACTGAAATAAAGAAAATTCACTCTCAGGTAATTCTGGAATCTAGCAAGTAAAGTTTAAAACAGAAATCACAGAGGTGAAAATGCTGTAGATACGGAAATTTCATTGTAAGAGGTGAAACGCCATCATTTTTCTCCAAAACACGACTAACGATGGCAGGGTTAGCAGAGAGGATAAATAAAATCCCTGTCGTGGAACCAAACAATTGTTGGAGGCACTTAATGCAAAAATATCATCTTGTGAGCGTTTCCACTCGTTGCGAATTCAAGTAATGTCATTAGTGTTTATTCGTAATAGTAAATACCGTATTTTCCGATATATAAGTACCTGTTATTTTTTTTTTTTTTTTGAAAATTTCTTTAGTGCGTCTTATTCACCGATGCGACTTATGCATGGAATAACTTCCGAGCCGCAGCGACCGCGCCTGGTCCGCGCCCGAAAAGGTGCTTGTTCGCTGCGCGATATCAACGCAAGTTAAATAACCCAGGTGCTCTAAATTAATCCGGAGCCAAAAACTACGACTTCGCGCATAGCCCATATGTCACTTCGGGACATTAAGCCCAACAATTAAAATTTTAGATGGCAAAATATCGGGTCCTTAGCGCAGGCATGCGCCTCAGCCGTGAAATGACGCGCCAAACTACGCGCCATCTTCTGTCATGTACCGTAACTGCATTTCGAAAGAACTCAAAAGTACCATCAACTTATCTTGCAAAAACAAAATGCAGCTTATATATTTTGATAGACAGTTTAGTTCTTAAGACTTTGTAGAATTCCAATGGCAGATCGGGATCAAATTTTTCTGCTCCGTTTGGGGCAGTCGTATTCCAATGCAGAATGAGAGCGGGAGCTGTCTGTTCCAATATCAGATTGGGATCAGGTGTGGATCCCGGATCACTCCGTGGAGCTGCGATCTGTTCCGCCGAAATCGGGGGATTTGACAGGAAGCCCGTATGGCGTTTCTATCGTTTCCGAGAAGCTCCCTGCCGTACGACCGGCGCATCCTCGCTTCCTCGTCGCTGCATGCGCGGCGGTCCGAGCAGTTGCGGATGACAAGAAAGCTGCGCCTGCACGCCGACCTCCAAGGAGTAAACGTTCACTGCGAAATCCTCGCGGTGAAAAATCTAGCGCGGCGGGCTGCACCGAAATCGTGCAAGGAGCGCACACCGGCCAGCAAGCACCGGCATCAGAACTATCGCAGTGAGCAGCCGTCGCAGCGGCTGCCGGTCGTAAAAGAAGCTGCTACAGCATAAGGCGGAATAATGTATCTGTCGTTAACTTTTATTTGATGTTGACTTTGCAGAGCACGCCACATGAACTGTATGCATGATTCTCAATGTTTTCTTGCACACTTCGGCATCAGCATGACGACGAAACCCCGCCGGCTGCCATGACAACGTAGACATTCGAAGCATAATGTTTTCGCATTCGGATCTGGTAAATGGTTCCGCATCATCCAAATCAACTTGAGAAAAGTGTTTGTAAGCATTCTTTACATTATTTGTATTTATGCGAAAGCCTTTAATGGCTCACACTCCCGGCGTCCGGTCACACTATATCGGTCAATCAAATGACGTTATGATGACGTCATCAGAAAAAAAAAAGGCACATCTCCACCGGGAATCGAACTTCCATCCCTCGGATTCTCAGCCGAGCGCTTTAACCAACTACGCCACGCCCAGGATTTTTTTTTCTTTATTGCATGGAAAAACTTCCGTAAAAAAAAAAAAAAGAAAACACTCCACTCATTTAAACTTGTCCATGTCTGATGTTACCGAGCTGCTTAATACGAGCACACGATATCCCTAGCCCGACAATGCACCATAATAAAAACATCAAAATTATGGGAGGCAAACACATGCATCTAGATACGGCGCCCAGTTTGGAGGTTCTTCACGTGCAGCCTACACACTCCTCACCAAAGCACACTGCTCCAGAAAGGCGGATTTGGACGATCTTGATGGCTCTGCATACCTGTCCATCATGCGGCTTTTCCAAAGACACAACACAAATAGATCCATATCTATAACACAAATAGGTCCCATCAACACAAATAGATCGTAAGGCACGACAAAGGTTTTGTCAGGAAGCAAAAATCTAATTGTATATGGGGTAATTTCAATGTCCTTTTTAAGAGTTCTTTGTAGTATGTCCCAAAAGAGCATAGCATCACGGCACAGAATAAAGTAATGATCATTTGTCTCAGGCATGTTACATAGACGACAATTCACCGACCAATGCACAAACATCTTATCGCGAAGAAATGTCTTGACAGGCAACGTCGCTGTGTGCAATTTAAAAAAGAACGTTTTTGCAGCTGCCTGAACGCACATTTGCCTAACATGCTTTAGAACAGTGGTGTCCAAAAACCCCAGATAAGGCTGCCGATACAACGTTGTAGGGAACAAAGACTCAGTGAGAGCCTGGGTCATCTGCTTTCTCGAGAGGCTATACAGGTAATCTACAGAGAAACGCACAGTGAGAAAATTGAAAGTGTCAGCAACCTCCTTAAGGAATCCCCATAAACGCCCCTCACGAGCTTGCCCAGTCGGTGCGAATAAGTAAGGCAAATGTGGGGGATTAAAACGCCTAATGAGCACAGCTACAAGAAACGGAGGGTTTGCCGATTTGAAAAAAAAAAAAAAAAAAGGGAAGTAAGTTGATGCACAAACAAGTGAACAAGGCCCACTCCACCCGACTTTAAGGGAAGGAACAAGTTGTCACGCCGCATAGGCTCCCATTGAGAGCGCCACACAAATGTTGCAAATATTCTGTGTATAACTTGTACCTTCCTCCTCGCACAATGCAGGACTTGAAGGACATTCGCAAGCTTTGCAAACAAAAACATGTTACAGACCTGTGCCCTAGCCATCCAAGATTGTGTTTGTCGACGAATAGGTACGATTTGTGAATCCCAGTAGGCTGCGCTGTTGCGAACTTGGTGCAGCGGAACCCGTAGGTACTGAAGAGGACTACAGTCTCAGCATATGCCTCCAAACTGGCTAGGTCTAGTGCCCCAATGACCCAACTAAAAGTATTTGGATTTATCTAAATCAAGAGCCGCGCCTGATACATCGCAGAACTGTTCAGTCAAGTGTAAAGCCTCAAGTACACTCTTTTTGTCAGAACAAAAGAGAGAGATATCGTCCGCGTAGGCTAAAATCTAAACTTCACATTGAGCCTGAGAGAAACCACAAATGGCTGCACTGTTAATTATACTGAGACAGAGAGGTTCCAGGTATAGGGCAAACAAGAGTGGAGACAGTGGACATCCTCGACGAACAGATGATTCTAGCGGTATTGGTTTCGTTAGCTCCTGATTAGCAATTAGCTGCGTATACGAGTTCGAACAGCACAGCCTTATGCCTTTGAGCAAAACGTCGCCAATGTTTGCATGCTCCAAGATCACGAACAAGAAATCGTGCCAGGCCAATTTGAATCAGAGCTACTTGGCCTGTCTCATCTGATACTGTCTCGATTACTGAACGTGCAATATGGATGTGTGTTTGAACACTACGCCCTCTGATACCACATACCTGATGCGAACCTATCAAGTTCATAATGACCAGCTGCAGACGACAACAAAGGACCTTGGCAAAAATTTTGTAATCAACATTACAGAGAGAAATCGGACGATATCATTTAACAGTTTTCAACCGATTAGTATTTTTGCTTTTGGGAATTAATATTGTGTAGCCTGAATAGAAAGTGGGAGGCAGGAAACCCACATCATAAGATGCTTGGAAAACTATCAAAACAGACGTTAGACAAGGTGAAAATGTTTTATAGAATCCGCTAGTAATACCATCTGGACCAGGAGATTTTTGGCTCTGAAGGTCTGAAATGGCTGATTTAATTTCGTCCAAAGCGATGGGTCCCTCTAATACAGCACACTTCTCATCGTCTAGTCGAGGAAAGTTTTCAAGTAAGGAATTATAATCGGAACCTTGATTTGGGTCTTCACAACTGCCGAACAGCTTTCGATAATAGTCATAGAAAGCAGCAAGAATACTAGGAGCATCGCAGTATGTGCAATCACCATACTGAATTTCCAATATTTCCTTTGTAAGGGCATTCTCTCTTTCATTACTCAGGGCTCGACGTGAAGGTTGCTCGTCAAGAAACTTTCGAGTCCTAGATCTTATCAGGGCCCCCTTGTATCTTTCCGTCGCATATTGTTGAAGCTCTGCCTTTACGTTATTAATTTCTTCAACATAGGCACCCGGGCTAACCCTTTCGTCAAAAGCATATCACACTTCTGCTTGTCTACCGTGAGGATGATAGTATCGATGGCAATGACGCTGAAATTATACTTATAATGACAATGCGGACAGTAGCGATGATAATGACGGTGCATTTAGTTGATAACGATAATGAGAGCAAACGTGATGCACCCTGTGCAGCAGCAATGCTCAGGCTTTCGCATTTCTCCACTGCATATTCTTCGGTGATCTCGGAATTATCGTGTACGATTCACGAATCGGGCTTTAATTAAGTACTTACATGCAAAAAAAAAAGAGTTTCTTGGCGTGGCACAGTTGGTTAAAGCGCTCTGCTGGGGATCCCAGGGACGGAGGTTCGATTCCCGATGAAGCCAAGATTCTTATTTTTCTGATGACGTCATCAAGATGATTGACAAGTGACAGATCTCGCGCACAACTCTCGCGCACGGGATTTCGCTCCATGAGCCTAGAAATATTTTTGCCTTAAAAGTAAAGATTTCACATTTCCACGCGAAAGCATTCTTAAGTGCCTTAGAAATTTTTTTAATCTATTCCGTTGCAATAACACCACAGCTGGTGAGTGTTTCTGCAAACACTTTCAAAAATTCCTAAAAATAAGGAGTTCGAAACAGAAAACAGATATTTACAGGTGCAAACCCTCAGCCGCTGCGAACGTAATTTAGCTTAACTAATCTCCGAATTGAATTGATTATTGCAAAAAATAAATAAATAGCTTTTAATTACTGCATTTGGGTGGTTAGCGTCAATGGGAAGTTTTAAGCCGTGGACAAGACAGTGCAAATCAGTTCCTGAAACGAAAAATTCCTTTTTGAAAGAAACCGCCGGGGTGGCGCAGTGGTTATGGCCCTCGACTACTGTTCCCAAGGACATGGGATCGAACCCTGGCCTCGGCGGCCGCTTTTCGATGGAGGCGAAAAGCAAGGCGCCCGTGTGCTGTGCGATGTCAGTGCACGTTAAAGAACCCCAGGTGGTTGAAAAGTCCGGATCCTTCCCCGAAGGCATCTCTTCCCCGACGGATCCTTCCCCGACGGCCACACAACCCACCCACCCCCTTTTTGAAAGCCTTGGAGGGCTAGAAAATCCGGAACTTTCTTTTTTTCCCACGAAACTAGAACTGAGCGCATTAGACGGGCAGGAGGCTTGGAGGAAACGTCACAGCTGATGATGAAGTGCGCCGGCGAGTAGGAGTCACCCAAGTTCCCATGCCTGCTCTAATGTACCGTGTACGGTGCTTTTTTCTCTGCTCAGTCACTCTCCAAAATGAGATCACGCAGTCGGCAATGATTGCCATTTTCCGGCACTAAGCGGCGGAGCGAAAGGATGTACAGCCGTGATCAAAAGTGGTAAAAAGTGGTAAAAAGTGGTAAAAAGCTCGAAAAACAGTAAAATTGCCTTGTGACGCCATCTATCAATAGCTATCTGGGATCGGGACAATCGTGCCGCTGGCCCATTTTATCGACATGCGTTTGTCGCTGTCGCTAGATGACGTTTCGATGCAGTTTTGGAACGAAGACGGATGGCTTCCACAGAATACAGAAAAGCAAATAAAGCGCAGCTTTCTAAAGATGAAGTATACAGAAAATGAAAATCCTATCGGCAAAAAAAGCTGTAAGTGCATATACTTGTGCAGAGTAAAACAGCACACCGATCGCTAGATGACCGAAGTGCGCGACTCAACTAAAGGGGCGGCAAAGAAATTCTGAAGCCATATAAGCTGCTTGGGATAAAAGGAATCAAAGGGGGCAGGAAAAGATTCAGGACGCCGCGAGAAAATGTCTACAGGGGGACGACGCTATAAGACACACTACACAAGTCATTGCCGAATAATTTAGGCGCGATTATCGGGTAATGGCCCGGAGTGAAGAAACAGTATCCGACAGCATAAAGGAAAGGAGCTTAAAATTGACCAGTCCTAATCGGAAGAAGGCAGAGACACATATCCCTGTACGCACATCCGCAAGGATAGACAAAATTCCAATCAGGAGAATTAATGAACTTGGTACAAGAAGCAAGGCAACGTAGTTTAAGGCATTGGAAATAGTCATAAAAATAAAGCAATTCCGAACGGCTGGTGACAAAGTATGATGAAAACGGAGCTAGGGAGACTATTAAATAATTTATACCGATCACGATAACGTCAGTTACGTACAGGCTATCAATGCAGGCAGTGAAACTAAAAATTCAGGAAGGGATCGAAAGTAATAATTTACAGGGCGAACTGCAGAACGGGTTCAAAAGGAGTGGGCGCCTAGATGATTGCATTTTCGTAATAACCCAATGCATAGAACTATAGCCAGGGCGGAAAATAGACCGCTGTATTTAGCTTTTCTGGACATGAGCGGTGCATACAGCAGTGTAAGTAGGAAACTCCTGTCGAACATACATCTGAAAGCATCGGTCAGAAAGTAACTTATATATATATATATATATATATATATATATATATATATATATATATATATATATATATATATATATATATATATATATATATATATATATATATATATATATATATATATATATATATATATATATATATATATATACTAAGGCAATAAAGTTGCGATTGCACGGGAGGGGTTAAGCAGTACTTCTGCTGTGGAGGTATGCAAATGACTAAAGCAGGGTGTCCGCTATCACCGTTGCTGTTCATGATTTATATGAAGAATATGGAAAAGAGTCGGCAGGAAAGCAATCTTGGTTTCATTCCCTCGTATAAGCTACATATAAGGAGGAACGGATGTAAAACAAAGGTTTCCAGGATTGATGTAAGCGGACGACATTGTTCTATTAGCCAATAGCCAGGCAGATATAAAAGCATTGGTCAATATATGTAGATACGAGGGAGATGTAGTTGGCTTTACCTTAAGCTAAATTAAGTCAGGTCTGATGGTATTCAACAATTTCACCGATAAAATTCTTATAGTACAAGGGAATGAGATACTGATACTGACGGAGTATACATAAATATCTCGGGGTATGGATATACGAAGGAGAGATATACATTAAAAACAGGAACAGACCACCAGGCCGAAGGGACGGAAGGATGCCGCGATAATGAAGCACAGAGCATTAGGGGAGTACAACAGATATGAAGTACTAAAATGCATTTGGAAAAGAATAACCGGTAGCAGGGCTTACGTTTGGGAAAGCGGTTTTGTGCTTAAGTGCAGAAGTCTAGCCGCGATTATAAGTAAATCAGAGCTCTGCGGAAAGGAGCACTTGAAGCCCATGGCAAGACTACGAACGAAGCAGTACATGGAGACATGGGCTGGACGTCTTTGGAGGCACGAGAAGCACAAAGCAAAATATTGTGCGAAAAAACACCTCAGCAAAATGGACCACATTAGGTGGGCAGCCTAAGTATATAAATACTTATATCGAAATTTTATTGACTCACAGTGGCGAAAAAGGACCACAAAACTAACCAGTAAGTATCTACGAATACAGGACGGAGAAATAAAGAACAATGAACAACAGGTAATGAACACGGAGGCTGAAAACTGGAATACTTCACTACAAAAGAAGCCGACCCTAGACGTGTATAGAAAAAGGAAAACTGGGATTAAGAAGGAAACCTTCTATGACAATTCAGGAGGCAGAGGCCTTCACTTTGAAGCTAGATCAGGATGTCTCAGAACGCGAAACTATACAAGAAAGTTAAATCATGTAGATGAAGATGAAACTTGTGCTATGTGCGGTAGATGCCCGAAAACAATTGAACATCTTATATTGGAGTGTGGCAGTATCCATCTAATGTCGATACGGACACAGTCACTCTGCCGAGGCCCTGGGGTTTGAAGGCAACAAAAGAAACGGGAATGAATCGGCGGTAGCGGTTATCAAAGGCGTTTGGAAGGAAGTGTGGCTAAGTAGAGGGCGGCTACACAAGGGTGCTAAATCGAAAATAAACACGGATAATTAAAGATATCCCATGTCTAAAATTAAATTAATTAAAGTTGAAGAGTTAAATTGAAAAGCACAAAAAGAAAGGTTGAGCATGGTTACAACTATCACCACAAAGGGGACGCTTTTAACGCGCGCGCACGCACGCACGCAAGCACGCACGCACGGAAACACACACACACACAGAAGCACCTCCGTCCGTCCATCCACGTCCACGTCCACATCCATCCATCCATCCATCCATCCATCCATCCATCCATCCATCCATCCATCCATCCATCCATCCATCCATCCATCCATCCGTCCGTCCGTCCGTCCATCCATCCATCCATCCATCCATCCATCCATCCATCCATCCATCCATCCATCCATCCATCCATCCATCCATCCATCCATCCATCCATCCACCCATCCATCCATCCATCCATCCATCCACATCCATCCATCCATCCATCCATCCATCCATCCATCCATCCATCCATCCATCCATCCATCCATCCATCCATCCATCCATCCATCCATCCATCCATCCATCCATCCATCCAACAGTGAACGGTGTTAGGCGCTGTATAGTCACTGCGGCACGCCGTCAGCGGACGTCGTGTTTCCACTGTGCTTCCTGCGCTTTCTGGCAAAAAAAAAAAAAAAAAAAAGAACGCCGGATTTATTCCAACTGCAAGGCATTAGAAAACTTTTTTTTTTTTTTCAAAAATTTATATGGTATTATCTTGTTCACAGCTTCAAACTTCTCATTAGCACTTTCCAGCCACATGTAGAATTTAAAAATTCGTCTAGTGAGTTTTTGCTTACTATCAATGAAATTAAGAGATTATTTATAATAAATTATATCCGCCTCGGCTGAAAGGTTTTCCCTGAAAATACTTTTTTTCCCATTTTGAGCTCCCTATTTATAAACGTTTTTGAATGTGTTCGCTGAAACACTCGACGTATGTAAGCTCATAGTTTTCGGCGCAACGACACACGGCCAAAGAAAAGGAAGAAGGAAGAGAAGGAGGACGAACGTAGCGCTGAGTGAGAACTGCTTCTTTAGCGTCGCAAAAACAGCTTAAACACGCTCAGACCAGAGTAAGCGCATACCGTAGAAGAAAAAAAGAGGCAAACAAACAAACAAGCAATGCATTACACCTTTATGTCAAAAACTTAAAAAAATGACCTTCCTGCGCTGTACACTATAGATGTGAAGTGTCGCTGGGATATTCTGAACCAGCTTTCTGGGTATAGTATGCCTCTATCATTTCACGTGTATTTTTGATGAAACACCTGATTCTGCTTAGACTCTTCACGCCTGAAAATGTGGATGTGAAATCCTTGAAACTGCTGCACTGCTTGACATGGATGACAATTTCCTTATTCTTTAGATCTCGTGCGTGCTCCCTGAGCCGGTCGTTGACGCAACGCCCTGTCTGCCCGGTGTACGATCTGCAACACCTCAAGAGATTTCGTACACAACGCCTGTGGCGCTTTCTACAAAGCGGTTCTGGTGCCTCTTTTTACGCCCACTTTTCTTTTAATCTTTTTTTTTTTTTTTAATCGGTGGTGCATCGGGCCAACTGGCTGTCCAAGCTTCCAAAGGCCTGGGAACACTAACGGCACGTTGTAACGGTTGGCCACTTTTTTTGAGGTCGTGGGAGATTTTGTGCACGTAAGGCATCTGTCTCTTCAGGCATTACTTTAACCTGCGGAGGGGTTATTGCCTCCTTGTCAATTCCGGGCTTCAACCTCTTCAGGAGCTTCTGATCGGCAGCCAGATTTCGAGCACCAAAATTATGTTAGTCAACAACGCCACGCAAGATTGAAAATTCGTCGGCACAGAATAGAGACGTTAGGCCCTCTGCAGAGTGGGTAAGAGAATTAACTCAAGTTAATGACATTCTAGTGGAAATTAAGAAGAAGAAATGGGCATGGGCAGGACATGTAGTGCGAAGAGAGGATAACCGATGGTCGCTGAGGGTAACAAACTGGATTCCAAGGGAAGGAAAGCGTAGCAGAGGGCGGCAGAAAGTTAGGTGGGCGGATGAGATTAAGAAGTTCGCAGGGGTCAAGTGTATGCAGCTAGCACAGAACCGGGTTAATTCGAGAAATATGGGAGAGGCCTTCGCCCTGCAGTGGGTATAGTCAGGCTGATGATGATGATGAATGGTGGCCGGAATCATGGGCTTCCCGTGACTCACGCTACGTAGGACGGCTACTGCTAACTAATTAAACTCTTAAAATTAAAGGGTGTGTGGGGGGAGAGGGGGACTTGTAGAAGCTGTGGAATAAAACTGAAACTCCGTTGGAACAGTGCTGACGTAGAGCAAACGGAAGGGCTTTTCCTTTTGTACTTTACAAAATGGAGCAATTTCTGAAGAGACAGCTTTGCTGTAAGCATTTTTTCCACGCTCTAAATGAAGCACGCGAAACGCCGGAAGAGAGGGGAACAAATTGTCGGGCGTTCGCGGGAATCTAATTGCCTAGCAACTGCGGGGACTCGGTCGCGCCATGTCGCAGGAATTGAATGGCAGCGCTGGGAGAAGCGAGGTGCTCTAAAAGATGTTCAAGACACGCCCGCCCTCTGCCGCGAAGGTTTTTCCGTTGGACGTGATTTCCACGAAGCAAAAAAAAAAAAAAATGTTTTTTAATTGTGATAACGTTGTCGAAAACAAATTACACCTTTAGTTGTTTCTCTCCCGAAGCTGTATGGCTGAGTAAATAAAGCGTTTGGCGTATATTTAGTGGCTTTGAAGTGATTCATTAATCTTTGCTGACTGTTAAGTGAACATCAATAAAAAAAAAAGCTCCTTCCTCCGCCTCCAGGTGACCACTGACAGCACTACTTTTGTTCCACTGTAGAAACCCGTGCCATATTTTGTTTTCAAACCCTGGCTAGCTCTAGTGAGGAACACCTTTCGCGTGAGATTAAGGTTCTAAGAAAATCGTTGTGAGCTTTGAAATATATACAGAAAGAAAAATTAGTAGCTGAAGCAAATTAAGCCAGACCTCGAAAGAACGATGCCCTCCATGAAGACTTGGCGAAAACAATCGTTATATTCAAATTTTAGCCTTACATCCTGTTATCAAAAGCCTAAAACAGCTTTCACGTGACTTTATTTCTGGTTTTTTTTTTTTTTTTTTTTTTTTTTCAAAGGGAAACCCTGGACTCAACAACAGATCGGCACAGCGGTTTGCTCCCACAGCTGCCAACACATCGGCCTTCTCTCGGGCAACGATTTAAGGCCCTCCGCTTTGAATCACCTTGGTGGCAAGGCGCCTGAGCAACTGCTGCCCCATATGCAACGAATCCTCCGCACAGTGCGCCTCGGGGCCAGCTTTGAGATAGCCCCGATGATAACGTTCTCTAAGAGTCAGGGAGATCGCAGCTCGCCAACGGATCTGAACCTCTGAAAACCTGCACTGCCAAGGAACTGGGTGAGGAAAAAAGATGGGAATGATTGTCTGCAAGACCCTGTAAACAACACGCCAAAAACGGCCGTCTGTAATATGCAAGCGGCGAGCAGGGGTATAGCAAAGGCGGAGGAGGAACAAAAAAAAAGGGAGGGGGGACGTGCAGAAGCAACTTTAGCGACAGACATGGAGCTGAAGCTGCTTCCGTATTCCGCCCTACGCAGCCGTCTTCGTTTACCCACAATCTGTATTTTACGCCGCGCCTTGCCAAGGTGTCCAAGGCGGAGTGATACATTTGAGGCAAGCGCTCAGAAATCCATACCTTGAAGATTAAGGTACACGCATTTCCTTTGGTACTAACCTTGCGGTTGTGTCATAACGAAGCAAGGATAGATAGAACAATGATTCTTACAAGCGTATACATGGTGTCCAAGCTAACTTTAGCCAAGGGTTAAAAAATAAAACGTTTGAGGTAGGCCAGAGAAACCACTTGTGTATATCTGCCAGCCATTTGCCGCTCCACAGGCAATTATATTTTTATTTTTAAATAAACTGATCAGTAATTATTTTTTAATTCACTAACTATTGCCTTCAGAAAACAAATGTGATTTGCAGAGTTGGAGAGCATCTTCTGAAACCCCCATTCCATTTATTTTCGATGAAAAAAAGCCTCACGAGTACCTTTTTTCCAAGCTTTAATGAAAGCCCGCGAAATACAAAAAAAAATATCACGCGACTGGCGCATTAGCGCGCCATTGTGCTGCTCTCAATCGTAGTTTGAGCGACCGAAATCAGCTGCGGCTGTGGCTCCACGGCCCCAATGCAGCGGCAGGCCGATATGTCTGCGTTGGTTTCTTCGCCCGCGTTAGCCAGTAAGCGCGCGTGATGGGCTATCAGACTACCGCTGGAACTAAGCTGTCGAGCCACAGCCACAACTAATTTCGTTCATTCAAACCACGATTAAGAGCACCACAATCGTGGCACGCGAATGCGTTACTCACGTGATTTTTGGATCGGAAAACATTTATTGTCAGCATTGGGTACTACACTTAGATGGCCTCGAGTCCGTGGCTCGACCTTATGAGACCACTCAGTAGCCCGAACTTGCGTCAACGAGTCTGAGCTGGCCAGTATAGCCTCCCACCGCTCAAAAGAAGGGACTGGTAGTAGGTCCGCTGGTGGCGGCGCTTTTTTGCAGCTCCATAATATGTGATCGTACCCGGCTATCTCGCCGCATCGTTTAAAATTTGGATTGCCACTGTATTGGTTACATGTGTGCTAATTTAGACGGGCTAAAGAAGGCTCGTGTCTGGAGCCGACGCCAGATTACTTCTTTCCTTTTGTTAAGTTTCTTGTCTGGTGGATGATATATCCGCCTTTCTAGCTTAAAGTGATTTCTATAGTCGTGGAGGGATATGACTGCATATCTCGAGAAATTGGCGCAATCAACCTGGCTCACTGCTCGGCTGAACCATCTCCTTTCCTCTGTTCCCCGAGTGTGCCGGCACGCATATTATTTCCACCTCTTTTTGGTTCCAGTCTTGATATCTTCCAATTCAATCTGTCTCCTTGGAAATCATGCCCCTCGCAAAATTGTTTGTAGCGTCTTTGGAATCGGTAATCATGGTAACAGCTTTGGTGCTGACCATGGCCATGGCGATAGCCGCCTCCTCCGCCATCCCTGAGTTGTTTGTTTTTATCGAACCTGCCATAATGTTCTACCCGAGCCGTTCACGCCCACGACCGCTAAAGAGCTGCCTCCTTCGTATTCCGCCGCGTCTACATAAACAATGTATTCAGAGTCTTTTAACTTGCCCTCAAGGGCCTTTGCCCTTGCTTTTCTCCTGCCTTCGTGAAAAGCAGGGTGCATGTTTTTTGGTAGCGGCTTAATAGTGAGTGCGTTCCTCACTTCGGTCAGCAGTTTTACTTGCGCAATTCTTTCCGGGATTTTATCTCGTAGTCCTAGGTTGCCCAGGATCTTCCATCTCGTGAATATGGTGCCTAGCCTCCTTAAATGTGTTTTTATATGTGCCCCGCATAGTACCGTGATGTTATTGTAGACCCTCAATTTAAGAAGTCTAGGGGTGCAGTGGGGTAGCCAGTGCTGCTTTATATGCCTGCCTTAATATTCCTCCTATGTCGTTCTTTTCTGCCATCCCTAGCTTGAGGTAGGGGATGGCATGCACTATTCTGCTTATCACAAAAGCCTAAACAATTCGGCACAAATCTTTCTCTTTCACCCTCGCCTTTTGTTGGCTATTCGCCTTATTAACCTTGTTGTCATGTTGATTGTTGGCTTCAGTCTATTTATTGTTTCTATGTTCTTTATGTTGTCTTGGATTATCGTCCCAGGACCCTGATTTTGTCCACTTTGCTTACCGGTGTGCCATTTAATTCTACCAGAATGTTTTGTGCGTTGATACTGCGTTTTTTGTCCTCCGGATTACCAGAAGTTTGGATTTGCTTGGTGAGCATTTTAGCCCTGCCCATGCCGCGTATTCTTCAAAGAATGTCGATTGCCTATTGGAGATTTTCTTTATTTCCACATCGTTACCCATGTGTGTCCATATTGCGACATCATCAACATATAGCGTATGTTCACCCCTTTAACAGTCTTCAATGATGGTGGAAGGTTCTGTAATCCATGTATAAGAAGAAAGGAGAGAGCACTGAGCCCTGTGGGGTGCCATTGTCTCCTAGCTTAATTATTTCCGACCTGATGTCGCCAAGGCTTATTTCTGTTGTTCTTTCGGTTAGAAAACCCCTAACGTAATCGTAAATCTTCCTGCCAGAGCCAACCTTCTCCACATTAATTTTGCGATATCAATACTGCACCAGGTTTCGAGCCGTCGCGTGGTCCCGGTGGAGGCCACGCTTGACCTTAAATAGCCGAGGAGGAGGAGGAGGAGGAGGAGGAGGAGGAGGAGGAGGAGGAGGAGGAGAAGAAGAAGAAGAAGAAGAAGAAGAAGAAGAAGAAGAAGAAGAAGAAGAAGAAGAAGAAGAAGAAGAAGAAGAAGAAGAAGAAGAAGAAGAAGAAGAAGAAGAAGAAGAAGAAGAAGAAGAAGAAGAAGAAGAAGAAGAAGAAGAAGAAGAAGAAGAAGAAGAAGAAGAAGAAGAAGAAGACTGGTAACTTACGCTCTCGCGTGATACTCTTAAAGAACGAGCTTAAGTGTCCCCAATAATGTAGCACCTTACACTGATAGGGCATGATACGGGAATAATGTAGCAGGCAAAAGAAGCTTCTGCCGTTGCTATCGCAATTTAACTAGAGTTAACTAGAGTTAAACCACAACAAATATTTTTAGTATCACTTCGTGTTTAACATTGTCAAAGGCTTTCTGTAGATCAAGGCCCAGTACAGTTTTTGAACCCCATTTATTGGGCGGGTCAATGATATCTGCTTTGAGTTGTATCATTACGTCCTACGTGGACAACTTGCCCCTGAAACCTAGCATTGTTTCGGAAAATGCCTCTCTTTCCTGTGCATACTCCTGAGGTCTGCTTATTATTACACGCTCCATCAGCTAGCTTCCCCAGGCACGACGTTAGCGATATCGTCCTGAGGTTGCCTACTTCATGTTTCTTCCCAGATTTTGGAATGAAGATCAGTTTAGCATGTTTCCACTCTGAAGGTATTCTTCCTCGGTTCCATGCCCCATTAAGAAAGTCTGTGAGTGCCGTGACTGATACTACATCTAGGTTTCTCATTATTTTATTGGCGACTCCATCCGTTCTGGCCGCCGATGTAGTTCTTAGCTGACTCATTGCTCTCCATACCTCCGCTATTGAGATGTCTCTATCTAGCTCTGTGTTCTCACGTGATATTTCATCGAGCCGATGCCGAGCTGCGACGGCTTAACACGCGCGACACCTCTCTGGTGCTGGAGGACGTCTTGCTCCCTGACAGCGCCGTTCCCCTCGTTTGTGATAGGTCGACCCGTCGCCCTCACCCCTATATATGCTTCCATCGTACCGTCGAACCCTCTTTGATGCCCTCCATCCTTTGGCCCATCCTGGCAGCATCCGTGCAACCCAGCGCCTCGTCACGACTCGTTATCTATGTCTGGCCTCGCATCAACGTCGACGTTCTCCGCTCGTCGCGCACGTGCCTCAGCTGTCAGCCCATCAAAGTGCATCGACACACTGCGACTCCTCTTAGCACCTTCCCGTCCCCTGATGCCCGCTTCAGCAAAGCCACCTAGGCTTCAGCCACCTGCACATCAATATTAAGGCGAAAGTCTTTAATGGTTCGTCGTTGTCGTCAGCAAAAGCGGCTGTGATAATTAAAAATTATATTAATAAACCTTGTCTCCCAACGGGGAATTGAACCTCCAACCCTTGGATCCCCAGCCCAGCGCTTTACCACTGCGCTAGGATAGAAAAGGCGCAGTATCTGTCACAATTCTCCGCGTACACATGTACCATGCCATAAAGGAAGGGAGGAAGGTGAAACAGTAGTCACCCTCTTTACTCGAATAATCATTCACCGCCACATTCGCAACAAATGCGTAGCAGAATTCGGCACTCAGGCTTTCGCCTTTCACCACTTTAGTCGCCAAAGCGTCTGGTAATTTTTGTCGGTTCCCCTTCCTCCCTGCGGTAAGCACCGCTACCTGCTAGCCTGCACTGACGTCCGTCTCGTCTGAGTCACTTTTAGACGTTAAACCACATAAACCAAACCAAACTGCAAAATGTGGACCGCAATGTTGTTTTTTTAATGTGAAAGCATTCTTGGCTTACGGGTGACGGTGAGCAGGTTATGACCACCAGATGTCTACAAGAGATAAGGACGATAACTATTGCTAACTAGGCGATTAACAAACAGGAAATTATTAATAACAATGAGTAAATCATATAAACGTTGTGTACAGGTTACTAGTTAGTCATGATAGCCATGATAATGAGATAAGATAGTTAAACACGAGAGATAACGTAACTTAGTAGAAATTTAGGTCAACATTAACGGTAATGATATGATGTCATCAGATTAGATATAGGTAATTTGATAAGATTGCTGATAAGATAGTGAGAGTTAATGATAGTGCAATAGGAGACTTAAGTGCATCTATGAATTTTCAAAATTATGGTTTCGAAAAACAAAAATGTCTACGCCTTTTCTTCAGCTCGTATCGAGGAATAAGTCTTTAAATATTGTCATGGGGATAGGCGTGATTTCATCTATAGATCTCCATTATGGCTCCTGGGAGGTCATTGCAGATGACATTATCGTGAAAAGGTCGAAATTGTTGCACGATGGCCTCTGTCGTATCGCAGTAACCCCATTAGGACTTTGTAAGGCTGTGGCCACTTTCGGCTTCACTTACCTAGCTACCTCGACAATGCTGTGGCCGTCACACCTGCGTTTTTAGTAGACCTTCAACAACTTCTACGGTTCTTGACATTTTCCGTCAAGCGGAAAAGCGATTAAATTTTATGGAGTGCGGATTCTGCCGCCGCCTGCTCACCAAATTTTCCCATCCGTGCGATTCCTCATGGACTATACATACGATGAATGCGCGCCCGCAAAGGACTTCTCTGTTTCCCGATCAACGGAAAATATGCGCAGCTTTGTCGACCTTTGTTGGCATTCCTCCGTTTTGTTTCGCTGACATAGCCTTTCCACTAACACAGCACCGCATAACATATTCTCCCACAGGCATCGTCCAGGTGGACGAAAATGACGTTCGTTTTATACGTGGGACCTTTTCGAAGCGGCAGCCTTTAGTGGCTCGTCCCGCTGCTAACCAAATGCCATTATTTTTTTATCCATTTTAACGCATCGTCCCACAACGATGTTCGCTCCAATGCCAGCGTACACGGGATCGGTGCTACCCAAGAAGAACAGGGTCATGTACGCACTATTAATGCCAAAGGCAACACGATGCTCTACATGCGCCGAGCTCCGTTACCAAATTCCCTTGTCATCTGTTCAGTCGGCATTTCACACTTCTGACCAGCCATGCTCCTTTTTTTTTTTTTTTTTTTCCAACGCTAACGATCGACTACAGGTTTTCGGGCTTAGCGCCTGCAACAGTTTTTTTGACCATCATGTACAGCTACGGGCGTCTCACTATACGGCGCGACTTGCTTTTGTCGGCACCCCGCACAGCCACCTAACTGGAGTGAGATTGACATTGGAGCTCGTCTCACTGTCGTTTAAGGTTTTCGCAGCATCGCCGAAGAACTGCGCTGCGACTGGCCGTACGATCACTGATCGAAGAGCCTCAAATCAGCGAGTCTGAATGCTTCTCTATACGAGTATTTTACTTTACGCGACAACACTGTATCGCGGTAATGCCCATTCTGATGGTGCCAAGTTTGCTACTTACTGTACCGACGCAGCTTTAGTCAGGCGTCTTCAGAGAAACTCCATCACCTGCCCATCACCAGCCAGCGTTGTCGCGCAAGTGCTACCAAGCGCGTCACCGTATCTTAACCCGATTTACTCCCAAACTGAAACCGCTACGGCGTCTGCACCAACTTGTGGGAATGCAGAAAAAAAAAAAAAAAGCCACCTGGGACCTTTAACATAGTTGCATTCCCCCCGAACCTTTTTGTTTATCTTGTTGATCCCGACCTGCTGAGGCCTTTTCCAACGTTCCGCTCAGGAAAAAGTGTATCGCCGTTATCAATGATCAGGCATCGTCGTTACCCAGAACTTATACTACTAGAGCTGCATATTCTCTTCTGCAAGACAATGTACTTCATCCAAGCGCTCTACCAGTTATTCACTGTCCGAACTCCTTCTCAAAAGTCGTCGATTATATCCTGACACGCTCGTGTTCCAACCTGTACAAACATCCTATCGTCCTCAGGCCAACGGTATTAATGCCTGTACCGAAAATTCACCGATACGTTCTGTATTTAGCCTCTAGCAACCATAGAGGTGGGGATATGACTCTTTCCTATTTTGCCTCTCACCCGTTGCTTAGCAGGAGCCTTACAATTCGGCATTCGGCAGCATCGCGGTAAAGCATGCTGCCCCCGTATCCACGTGCACAGTATATGTATACTCCGCCGCGTCACAAGCCTACCACAAGTCGGTTTAGGACCGCCGGGATCGTGAAGTGTACATTTCTTGGAAGTGTTTCATACCCATGGTGTCCCTCTCGCTGTTTCGGACTCGCTGAAAAGCTCATTTTCTCGTGCACTGACTCTGCAGCAGACAGAACAGAAAATGATTGTGTACCGGCGACTAGAATAGCATCGTTCATCCATCCGTTCAACCCTTTTCCGCTACCGCAGGGGTAGAGCAATTAGCCCTTGGAATTTCCACAGGACTGCCTCGACGGCATTTAACCCTTTCTTAGACCAAACGTCGAAACATGTTGTCTGGGGAGTAAAAGATGGTTGCTACGACATTAAATTTGGGACGAAAATTCGTAAGTGTGTATCTCGTGCTCCGTCAGGTGACCGACGTGGCCAACAAAATTTCCCCGTTGAATTTGCTGACATCGCCCATCAGCCTCACGACTGACGCTGTTCACGTTGCGTGGGTCAAGTCGTGCAACGCATCTAATCGAGTTTTCAGCCATCGAGGAGGTTCTTCGCCGTCGGAGGGCAGTGTCACGACGACATTCTCGTGCTGCGCTAAGCATGCCACTAGCTGCAACACAACGTTATTTTAACTATAAGTAGCTTTTCCGTGTGAGACAACCAAGGGACGGATGACGCGAGAGGCCATCGGGTACCGTTCCCTTAGTAACACGACTGCTCTTTGCCGTTCCATTTCCCTAGCTATCGCGGTGACCTAATAGCGAGGAGGTGCCTGTTTTGCATCCGGCGGCGAGATCACCGGTGGCTGCCGGTCGGTGCCAAAGCGACCGGAATCGGCAGGTGCATTTGCCGTCGCCACCAGGCGCGCCTGCCTGTCATTTGCTGTTTTGGGGGAGAAAGAGGAGGACCGGTCGAACCGTGGCGCCGCGAACAGTTTGTTTTCTGTGCGCGCATGGAAAGAAAAAGTTGCTTCAAGTAGAGCAGCAGTCAATCCGTGCGTTTAAAAGTCGCGCGTTAACTGCGCCCTCGGAAGTTGAGCTGGGCCGCAATGATTCAAAGTATCGCACGTTGGACCCCTGAGCGCTCAGCCCCTGCGTGGTGCTCTACCACGAGATGAGCGCCAAAGGTGCCCGAAACAGCACGTCTTTGTTTATGCTGCCCGCGATGCGGAAATAGTTGACCACTGCGGCTGTTTACCGCTGTGACGACTGGGCGAGCGTGGAGGGCCGCGCGGCCAGCCGAGGGAGAAAAGCGGTCAAAACTTCCGGCCTGCATCGGCACGGCCGGTCTCAATAACGGCCGCTCACTTTCACCGCGCGCCGACACAGAAACACGAAAGAAGGAACGGCAAGCGTTTCCTCCGCCATGACCTACAACAACGCGCGTGACGCAACCCGACGTCGGGCAGAAAATAAGCCCCGGCGGACGAGAGGGAACGCGCCGAGGGGGGCCCCGCGAAGGAAAAGCAAAAAGCGGCCGCCCATTGGAGCCCGGTTACGTAGTGCCTGACGTAACTTGTGCTCGCGCGCGCGGCCCCTTCTTTCCGGCGGCACAAGTTTCGCTCGCATCTCTGCCGGTGCGCTGCCGGGGAACGCCAAGGAGAGCTAATCCGCCTACCAAGCGCCGGGTCCCGGCGGAAGACCATGTGGCCGCCCGGGCTGCCGGGGCACAGCTGCTCGTAGTAGCACGCGCAGCAGTCCTCCGTAGTCATGAGTGTGGAACCGCTGCCACCCGGCCACCATGCGGATACGTCCGGCCACAAGGTAACGTCGCCGCCCCCGCTCCTTCGTCCGATGCCTGCCGACGGCCGAACTGTGCGTCGGCAAGCACCCGGTACAAGGGCGATACTCTCGTGGGATCGCGCGTCGGGCTGCCCCGGAGCATGGTATTTCTCCAGGGCAGTACCAAGGGGGTGTCGCTTACGCGATCGACCGAGGCGCCACTTCGTGTCTCTGCCAAGAAATTAGAGCCCGATACGAGGCGTCGAATAATCAGGATGCAATGGGCACGCACTGCTCGCGCGTTCGTTTTTCTATCTTTCGTCCGTTTTCGCTCGCTCTATATTTTATTCACAAATGGCACGGCCTAACGTTGAGTGCACATATATGCAAACGATATAAAAAGGAACTCTTTGCTCGTTGTGGGATACCAGTTTTGTTTTTACACTCGCATAGATTATGAAAAACTGAGGGTCATTAGTTCACATGAAAGTAGGTCATAAAAACAAAGCATGCTTGTTCCTCATAACTGTTTATCGCAAGTATACCCGGTGTTCCCTTTCATATTGCATCTCCCTGCACTTCTGCGGTACTAGAGAGCCAGCGTTACTCCGCAGTTGTAATTCTGCTTTTATGTAAATAACACAATACGGCCCAGCAGTTTCCACGTTCTCAGAGAGTGGCTGCGCGCGGTATGTGTTTTAATCATATTAGTATGCTTCCCGCTGGGATCTCTACGTCTAATTTTACCCACCGGGAATATTGAAATCAAGTCGATGTCTTCAGTTTTGCGCGTCTTTATAAAACCATCTTAGTAGTTCGGCTCATGTGACCTGCACTGTCTCACAGAAGTTATAGCTACGCACGTTGCCAGTCGATCATAGACTGAATATTCAAAGCAACTCGCGAACCCAACAGAAGCCGTACTCTGCAACATTTCGCTTCATTTTCTATTCTCTTGGTCCCCAGTCATGGGTGTTGTCCGCCACTTCCTACGTCATCGCGAAACCAGTCCAGTGGCAGAGGACCAAAGGAAAGTAAAGTGAAGCGACACGTTGCGAAGTCGGCAGCAGTTTGTGATTGTCTCGAGTCCGTTCCTTGGGCGCTCGTGACAGTCGGGCACGCACTAGCAACGTAGGAATAGCGCCGAGAACTCGTCCCCCGATTCTCTGACATCGCATGGGGCTTCCACTTCGAATATATAGCTAACATGATTGCCTTATAACTTTGCGCGCAGCGACGAATTTTGAATCGATACAGGATCATGTGGGATAAATTGGCCCTGGACAGTGATTTCCTCTCACATTCCCTAAGGATATGTACGCCCCCTCCCTCCCTCAGTTTTTTTTCTGAAGGGACGCCCCTAATTCAGGCTGAATTATTTCTTTGTTGTGATGACTACCAAAAAGAACTGCACTCTTTCTTTTAGCATCAAGGGCGTAGTCCTGCCTACGTTTCTTATGTTCTTGTTTTTCGCTAACTTTTTACCGTGGGATAGTCCACTAGCAACAAGTTTTACTCGAGAAAGCTCTCCTAACCTAGAAATTTACCCCCCCCCCCCCCCTCCTACACATTTTGAATTTTCCGGGAAAACCCTCTAGTCGCGGTGATCTATCCTTTGGTAACCCGTCCATTGTGAAGAAGAGAACCAGTCAAAAAAAAAAAAAAAAAGGACAAGGACGAAGAGAAGAGATGCACCAGTCGTCGTGGTGTACGTCTGTTCTCTTCGTCCTTGTCCTTTTTTTTTGACTGGTTCTCTTCACAATGTGCCAACAGGCCCAGATTTTTACTCTTCTTCTACCGTCCAGTTGCTAGCTTTTCTGATGAATAAACTCGACAGGAAGCAACAGTCACTAAACAATAGGCCGGGCATTTTTCTTTGATCTCGGGATTGCCGATGTTTCTTTTCTTTTTTTTTTTGTCAACGTTTTTTCACAATGTAGTGTCATCCTTCACCCACTCTCCAATCTTTCAGACCTTCCAAAGAATCGTGAACTGCGCTGATTTGGAATCCATTCATGCTTTTGCAGAGTCATTGCAAAGAGACGAGGGAGGACGAGATAAAGTGAGGGCGGCGCCAGCTGTTTCGGGCTCACTTTCTCTTACCCTCCCTCTGCATTTCGCACCGCAAAAACATGTTTGGACCTTTCCTGAAGGTGTTGTTGTGTTGTTGTTTTTCTAATTTCTGGCCAGTCGTTAATCGCGTTTTCCTGGTACTACAGCACTTGCACTGCACCGTACAGCTGAGTCGTGGCAGCCGTGTTTGTTACTGCGGCTCTTTTGATGGCTAACAATTAATTAGCTTCCCAAGGCGTAGTAAGCACTGACTTTACGAAGGAAGGAGTACTATAAGTTGCAACGGTGCGACTTTTTCATGGCGCCCCTCTTTATGCACACTGCGACGCGTGTTTTTTTTTTTTTTTCTTTTTCTTTTTTTGACCAAGACATTCGCCTGGTCGTTTCAGTATAGCCCATAACAACGACATGCTGGGTGAGTAGGAACAAAAAGTAAGTAGGGAAAGTATCTTCTGGATCAACGTTTGGATTTAAGGCCTTAGCACATAGCGGTCGCATTTAATATGCCATGCTGAACACGTCTCCATTTGGTTTATTTATTGTTCTGACTTTCAATGACGCAGTTTGATTCAAGTTTTCGCCCTTTCTTTCGCTCCCAATAACGAAGGTAGGGTTCCTTATGCGGGGATGCTAACCTCTCCTAATAGCGTGGAGTAAGTTGCGGAATCGGCACGTGCCCATGCCTTTTCTGCAGAAGCAGTTGGGCAAGCAGTGGAGAACGCGCGCATAGCCAAGAGAATCGGCGAAAACGGAAAGCGCCGAGGATTAAAGCGCCACATTCACAAAATGATATACAGCTGCAATGCTACTGCTACATCAAACAACGTCTGGCGGGTCAAACGAATGCTTTGATCAGTTATGGATGAGATTCAGCGAGAAGTCTAACGAAGAAAACCGAGCTATACGCGTGGCTATGCTGCTGGCTGAGCACACTGAAGCGATCGAGTCTTAGGTGAATCATCCAGAAGAAGGACGAGGCGCACCCTTCCGATTTCCCTGATTACCGCTATAACGAGCTGAGCGATGAGTGACGCAGAATGTCGCATACAGGCACCCGCCACATGAGTCGGCTGATCAAACAAAGAGAAAATGGCGCGCTGAATGGCTTCTTTGCGACTGTTTCGCTCTACGATGCTTCAGCGCCGCCAGGTGTACACCACTGCAAGACTCGCGTGTATCAGCGTTTCTTTTAATCTCATTTTTTCCCTTTCATGATCGATTGTTTCGGAGGGTTTGCATCCACATAGGGCTCGCCACCCCCGTAGTGCACCAACTTCTCGGTACGGCGGCGACAAGCGAGGATCAGATCTGAGTGTTCTGCGCTATACGCTCTGTTTTGTTTGAGCAGCCAATTTTCTGGCCGTGAGTTATCTTCACCCCTGCGTTAGATTCATTATTCGCTTATGCCCTGGCTATTGTGAACAGTCGGTGCACGGGCGTTGGCCGCCCATAAAACCGATGCTACGACGTCAATTCTGGGAGTATAGGGCGAGAAGAATGCTATTTTCAAGATGCGTCGAAAGAGCGAAAGCGAAAGGCGTTCGTCGCCGTCGTTGGAATTGACGTGCGCTTTATGCACACCATAGATGATAAGTGCTGACGGTAAAGCATGCAAGGAGATAGAACTGGATTGGTGTGAAGTCTCTGGGAGATGTTGGTTTTTAGTCGTTAAGGGAGGCTGCTCACTTGTGAAACTTCCCGTTACGATGTTTCTCGGGCATGCTGATGAAACGCTTGTCGCAGGAGCCGAAAGGTCACATTTTGAAGCACCGTTTATTATTATTATTATTATTATTATTATTATTATTATTATTATTATTATTATTATTATTATTATTATTATTATTATTATTATTATTATTATTATTATTATTATTATTATTATTATTATTTATAATCGTTCGCCCCGAGACATGGGCCATGGGGGAATCCGCATTGGATGCCTCCGGATTAAGTTAGACCACTTGGAGTTCTTTAACGTGCTATTATTGAGGACGGGACATGGATATTTTTGCATTTCGCCTCCATCTAAACACCGAGATCGAACGGCCCGGGACCTTGGGGTGAGCAGCCGAACGTCAGAGCCACTGAGCCACTTAGGCGAGTGTTGGAGCTCCAGGCCGTATATAGATGATGCATAAGCTGCATGTCACAGCAGCAGCGCGCATGCATTTGATGGTAGACTCCAAGAGCCGTTCACGGTGCGCCGGAGGTGAATGACCCCGTGAGTCGCGTAATCGAGCTGGTACTTGCTGCAGGGCGTGTGCTCCCCGAAATAGACTGGAGATCTGAACTTTACGGTCTATCGTCGGAGCTCCTCGCCTGACGCGAATACTCTGCTTTATTGACGCATGTCGCCAATTCACATTTTCACTTTGCCGTGAAATAATCAACCTCTCTGGATATAACTTCATGCTGTGATAGCACTGTTTTAATGGACGAAATGTTATTGAACAGCCGCTGAGTGTTGCTAACTGCCAATGAGAGTTTACAAATCACTTCAACATACCTTTAACAAGTACAGATGCCTCTTCTTTTTATTGGCGTTATTTGAAATGTTGCCTACTCAAGGAGCAATTAATTTTTCGCGAAGAAAATGTGTGTGTGGGGGGAGGGCGCAAGGGGGCACTCGTAGAAAAAATTCATAGAGAGTATCCAACTTGTTGTGCACGGCATGTATGCATGATGTGTCACAAAATTGAGACATTTTGCAGTTATCGCAGTGATTGTGGCTTGTGCATTAGTTCCTCACATCACTCGCGGTAGCTTCAGTTCAGCGGATTTCAGGTTTCCTTAGGAGCATATGAGATTTATATAGAAAAATGATAAAATAAAAAGAAATGCCGTTGACGGCTGTTTTACTAAATCTCGTGGCTCCATTAGTGTGCAGCCATTTGAGCTCACATGATTGCTGCTAACAGTCAGAAAACTACCTTCGGGACCTGCACTGACGAAAACAGAATTATGAAGAAGCGACTACTACTTATCCCCACCTAGATGTGCTGCTCCGGACTCTTCACTTTCGCCTTCGCAAGAGGCGTCGCCGCTGGTGATTACTTTCTTCTGCGCCTGTAGTCTGTGCCGCTGCCCTATACATGCTGTATGCGTCCATAGCTGGGGACTACAAACGCTTTTACGGCCGAGATAATATGTTTTGTGGTGCGCACTTTGGAACGGGTCGAGATAAACACCAGAAACAAGTTGCTAGAGGCACCATTAAGGATCGACATGCGTTTCGCGTGCCGGGCGGAACCCAAATCGGCGTCCTTGAAAGGTGGAAGAAGGTTCCGTCCTACCCATCGATTTTGCGACGCACGTGTCCGGCGAGAGTTTCCAAATGTCACTCGCGGCCTGCAGCATGCATGGCAGCTCGCGTGTTAGGACGACAGAGCACTTGTCCATGAAGCGAACGCGAGGCTTCGCCTGGGTGGTGCGACTTGTGCGACTGGCACACGAGAGACACCTGCGGCCATCGATGCGAGGTCGGCGATCGCACAAAAGCCTCGTTTCGCTCGAACGTGTCTTCGGCCTCAACCAAGGTCGGAAATGGGCAGGAAGCGAAATGTGGTGATTAGGGTAAAAGAATGCAAGGGTGCCGAGACCTTCGGTCTCTTCTTTCTGCTAATAACGGTAATTATCGCGTTCGATGGAGATCATTTCTGCGAGAGTCTCATATCGCGAGGCCGCGCACAGGGGCATTAAGGTGCGGATGCTCACTTCGCTATGACGAGCGCGTGTAGCAATTTCTCGCCTTCCGCGAGCCAGCCCGGAAGCCGAGGTTCCGCCACGCCACTATTAAAGGGTCCGGTGTTCAAAGCGATTAAGGAACGGGCGACCATCCGAGACCATAGGCAACGGGGAATATTCAAAGAATCGCCATTTCCTGAAGAGGGGGAAAGAAAAAAATCACCATTACGAATTTTCTTTACTACTCTGTTGCGTTTTGTAAAGCGGGGCGGAAATGACCTTTATGACAGAAGGAGGTGGGAAAAACGACGTTTACTTCCGCTTTAAAACATCATTCTCGTCCTAGCGAAAACAGATTGCATGAAAAAGGCGACTGATTGAGCCTCTATGCGCACTTGTAAAATGGGATATTTTCCACCCACGCAGATAGTCCACTGTGAGCGCACGTAAAGTGTGTGTGAGGGGGGGGGGGGGGGGGGGGGGGGGGGCTCCGTGAGCTATTTTTGATCCGGGAGGATAAATGCCGACACTCGACTCGACCCAAGGACTTGATTTGGAAGTAGTGCTCTCTTCTGTACTCCACAGCTAGGCCATTGCGAAGAGCCGTCAGCGTGACTCGTCCAGAGTTAGAATATGAGTCTCAGGGGCATAACCACTCGCTTGCTCTAATGCCCACCGAGCCTCCGAAAAAAAGTGAGTGACGAGCGGATTCGGTGCGGGGACTTCATTGCTGTTACTGGACACGGCGTCTTCGCTCAAGGCGCGGACAGCTTGTCTCAGTAGCCGAGTGGACCCAGGACGAAAGCTGCGACGGCTGTTGTCAGAGAGATTGGCTCCGCATGTGAGAAACAGGCATTCTTTTGAGGAGCAGCCAGTTGCCAGCCGGGCACCGAGCCACGAGCGGCCGACCGATGAATGCGGCGCGGCTTGACGCGTCTTTGAGTGGCCGTCGCAAGTGGACGCGAACAATAACGTCGCGGGCCGCGGGAGCAACTGAGACGCCTCGCCGGGACGACCGTATTCTCAGCGAGCGTACCATTACGGGCGCAGGAAAGCGAAAAGAACGGAGAGCGGTGGTGAGAGGCCGAGTGCGGAAAGGCGCGTGCCGCTTCCGCCGGTCGCGCCTCGCCCTCGCGCGATGGGCGCAAAAATGCGGCCTCTTGACGACGCGCTACTGGGTAATACTGGCAGGCCGCCACGCGAGACAGACCCAACCAGCACGTCCGGCGCTGTGACAAGCGACGCACCATTTTCACCGCAGCAATGTTGTCATCTTCAGCAGCACCCTGCTGCATGGTTAAAGAAAGTACTGAACTGAAGACACTTTAACGTTTATTTCCTGCAGTAGCTGTCTACGTTATATACGCTGTTATTCAAAAGTATTCTCTGAAGGCGCTGAAATGTAGGTCGGTTACTTGTCCTTCAGAAAAAATTTCTGCGCGCGATATGCAATGTGAACTGGGATTTCCCAAGTGAACCTTTGTTCCAAGAGCTTAATATATTGAAAGTGCATAATTTATACAACTACATGTTAGTACACGCATACATTAAAGAATGCAAATTGAATAATTTTGCCATCCGTTCAACAGCCAATCTTAAACAAAATCTACTTCACTACCAAACGCAATGTCCGGAATACTGGTATGTAACACACACGCGAACTAATTACGGTAAACAAATGATTGCTTACACCCTACCTGCCTTACTCAATGCACTAATCTCGGAAAATATTGATGTTTTACATGTTTCATTATCTACTCTACACAATTATTTTTGCCACTAATATTGAGTGTGTATTTATATTGTCAACCATTGGGTTAGTCATCGTAAATCATCAATATATATCTTCCTTGCCAATTGTACTTCTTTTGTGACTGAGTGAGATTATTTTCATGCTGCTGTTTTTTTTTTACATACTAACCTATGTAGCTTTGCAGATTCACCTTTTTGTTTGTTATTTTGTTTCTTTCTTCATGCTTGTGCTTTATTGTATTGAAAGCATTGCCATTCCGCACGGCTGCTGCTGCCAACAGACGGGTTTTAGGACCTGTCAAACAGTTTCCGCAGCTTTTTTCCTCGAACCTGTCCGTTCTCAGCTGTATTTTGCAAACGGAAAATAAAGCACTTACTTACTTACTTACCTCTGAGGCATGGCTAAATTGCCTAGCGGCGCTGCATTGGGAACAAAGCTAAGGCCGGCGCAGCTCGAGAAGACGCTAAATATCGACGTGTAAGAAGAAACTTTATTGTGTTCTAGGATTAAGCAAACTGTGGAACAGGGTGCCAGTGCTGTATTTACTCTGCCGCTCGTGGATCCAAATATGGGCCGGCCTTATTCTCAACTCCTCTTCATTTTTATTTCATCGCTGTCGAAGAAGAGCAGAAAGCGCTCTTTTTCTTTTTTCGCATGCGCAAATTTGCCGGGAACTTTTCAAATTGCATTTCGAGTCCTTGTGCCGTGCGAACGCCTACAACATTTCCGCTATTCGTCTCTGGTGCCGATCTTTCTGTATGTGTCCACCGACAACTATATTTGTGTTCCTCTCTAGTGGTGCACTCGTTTCTTTTCATGCTCGAGCGGTGAGCCTAAGCGTCAGCAATTACCCGCCGCCTCCAGGGACTTGATTTCTGCGTAGCAACACCATCGATTCACGGGGATTTTAATCTAAAACTTTGAAGGGCGGCGCTGCGGCCGTTCTTTTCAATCGATGCGACACCCTCGGGATCACGCTGGCGGCTTACAGCACCGGGAAGCGACCGAGCAGCTAGCCCACCGCCACGAGCCGGGCGTCCGGTGAAATGTTTGATCCGCGTAGGCGTCTGGAGAGCTCCGCCGCGCTGCTGTCGCGCCACGGTGCCTCTATTTCGGTCGCGTGGCCTTGGGCCCGCAAAATAGCAGCGCCCAGTTTCGGGCTTGTGCACCGGAGCTCTCCCTGCAGCTCCTTCCTTCGCGGCTGCTACACGTCTCACGGCCATGACGCTGCGCATCTCATCAGAGCGGCTGCTCGGGTGTCTTCAGAGGACCCCCCTCCCTTCGCCGCTACTAAATCGCACAGCGTCACGAATGGCTGTAACCCACATACCTCGCCAAGTCCCGGCTGAGCCAATGCAGGCATGAGTAGGCATGAGCCGCGAAAAACGCCGTTTAGTCATATGACATGCCCTGGGCTCGCGACATTACTGGAGCTCAAGACATACTCCGCATTCACAGACAGACCTTTCGTTCATGCGCAAAGAACATTGAAATTTGGCCCGTGGTGCGGCGACGCTGGCTTCGGGAACTGAACTCTGCTTTTACGAAAAACTGTGCGTGCTTATCTGCGAACGTTCACCGCGTAAAACGAGTGGCTTTCCTTGATTTGCTTAAAATTAGGGGTCAGATTCGTGCTGTACTCTTCTGAGGAGCAGAGATAACAAATCGTTTGCTTGCGTGTCTTATAAGCTTTCTTCTTCTTCTTCTTCTTCTTCTTCTTCTTCTTCTTCTTCTTCTTCTTCTTCTTCTTCTTCTTCTTCTTCTTCTTCTTTTCGTATACGTGTCGGTGTAGAACTAATTATTACAACCCAGTCCCCACATGCATCTTGTGGCGCGAACCTTGACGCAGCGGAAATTCATGGTGGCTTGCCACTAGACTTCTGCATATTTGCCTCACACGACCGTTGCTATTGGGCTAATAAGCATGCTGTAACAGCACTTGTCTGGTGCTGCTTCACGCTAAAAATTTCTACATTGGTGCTTTCCTCTTTTCAACCACGAAAACAATTTCAATAAATTTTTAAATAATAGAATAATTGAAAACCATGAACGTCTGCCAGTTTTAGCTTCGTATGATGATATCTGTGACGCACAGGTAAAATTTATATACAGGAGAGTTTTCCGCGCATGTTGACAGACCTCATCTGCTTACGTGTGTCACTTCTCGGATAGTCCCTTATTATGCTTTTCTTTGCCCATCTTGCTGATGCTTTTAGATACGCTTTTTTGATTCGGTCGGCCTTGAGATGACGCAAGCGTGCATTTGAATGCTACACTTGCGGACCATCGCCAAAACGGTGACCAGAAGAGGCGCTTCTGATGTAACTGCTCGTCCGACAATACTCTAGAAAGTATAGATAAAGCCTTATTTGCTACAATATATAGGTAAAGCGGTCTATCCTCCTCCCGCCCTCCTTGGCGTACTCTTCTCGACTGGTGTGTTCCCTAGCCTTTTGTCTCCGGCTGTCCGCCACCGGACGTAAGCTGCCAAGCGCGCATGCTGCTCGGCAAGCGGCGCGGGCCCAGAGAACGTGTTTGACTGACGGCGGCGGATGGCACAAGCTCCTTATGACACGACCGTCGGGCGACAGCTGGGAGCGGGCAGCAACAATGGACGAATAGCGCGCTCCTTTTCCGATTCAGGCTGTCAGTTACGGTTTCTGTGTTGCGATATGAAAGGCGAAAAGGAGTGCACCGTTCTTCCAATCTCCCTTTCTCTATCTCTCGGTTGAAGTTTCCCTTAGATTGCAACATGGTTTCACGTCGTGGTCATTACGCGGGAGGACGCAATAATGATGACAGCTGATTGGAAGCGTCCGCGCCAAGTCTTCGTAGCAGTAACGCAAGACTAAATTCGAACGTCGCAATTAACGATGTCCATCACTCAGTGACAAGGAACAGCCGTCTGCGATCGCGCATATTTGCGAAATTTCTTCAATGAGGAAAGAATATGTCCAGCTCGGATCTTACCCATGCGATATCTGCTCCGCGCGTATGTTTCAAGCGCATGTAAAATGCGCCTCATTTCACGAGGATGCCGTCCGAACCCAGCAGGAAAGAGCAGCGAGAATGGCCGTTTCTGTACTCCTCCTCGATCTCTTGTCTTACTGCGCAACCGCACACGTGGCAAGAGGCTGAAGAAGGGATTAATAAATGCCGACCTGACTTGGTTGCCGAAACATCCATTCTCTTTTCGCGAGGAGCGGTCGTCCTTTGTTGTGGCGATGGCTGGAACGTTGCGTGCCTCTTGTTTTGATTGTATGTGGTAGTAAGAACGCTACTGGCACCGCACCACTCTTTGGGCAATGTCTTTGTAGCGTTCCGCGTCCGGCTAGATAAGAACAAATTAGGCCTCCGCTGGTGCTTTACGCTGAGCGCCGGCTTCATTTTTCACACTTAAGAACCACTGTGTGGCGCGGCTTTTATCTCCGCTGGCTCATTCCCTTCCCGTCTACTTCGCAGACTTCCAAAATGTTGCGAAAATTATAATCTATGTTGCGGAGCATACGCACGCACATGCGCCGCCGAGCTCTCCTGAAAATTAGCCCATCCGCGACACGCGAGGAGGGCGAGGGTTCCTCTCGACTCCCTCTCTCTGGTTAAGACTAGCGGTGCTGTGTTATAACGCGGAGCCTTTCGGATCTGTCGAGCACATTCTGTCGCAGAGACGTTGGTGCTGGTTGAGGCCGACTTAATAGGGAGTGTGCCGCCGGTCTCGCCCAACGCGGCCAAATAGGAGGAAGCGGAGAGGGAACGCCTGCTCCTAGACATGTCAATGCCGGGTCACGCTTGGCTTGCCGCTCATCGTCGGCGACGACCGCGATGGTAGCGGCAGCCACCTGGATGCCGCCAGTGGCTAGCGTTTTGGGCGCAGCGCCAGGTATTGTCGTGACACGCCGCTGCAGAAATCGGTGGCGGCCTTCGGCGTGGACGGCAGCGAAGCGCTTGCTGGGCGGGAAGCAATGGAGGAGGGGGAGAAAAGAAAAGGGGGGAGTGGTAGAAGCGCCTCCCAGTGTGCCTCTGCACGTGCCGGATGTAGGAAGGCAAGCGGTAGCCTAATGCGCAACCACGAGCTATGAAGTGTAGCGTGCCCGCACCTCGGCGTCCGATGTCGATGGGCGTGGCGGGCGACTATCACCCGCTGCAGGTAGCCGCTGGTCCGGGCTCGCTTCGCTTGGAGGCACAACCGGAAGTCGCAAGTGTACATTAGTTGCCGATGTCGACGGTTCCCGTTTGCAGTAAAGGTTGAACTGCGTGCTGCCCCTTCCCGCGCTACTTTTTTTCCACTGGCGCTTGACTGAGGGCAGCACACAAGGTCTGCGGCTGTGGACGAATGAAACGCATTAACGTATGTCCTAGCTACGCGTAGTAAGCTGCGGGAAAGCGCTCTGGGCTTCGATCCGGTGGTGTCGGGTAACCGCTAGCGAGAAGGGCTTAATTTTTCCAGCTACGTGAAGCCGCCTACTTCAGCGTCTAAAGCAAGATGCTCCGCTTATACTGGGCGCCAAGCAGAACAAAAGGCTATAAAACGCGGAGGGGAACATGGCGAGAAAAGTTTTACAATGCGCACGACTGTTCGTTAACAATAGCCTCGAGCATTTCTTTTTATTATTATTATTTTTTTTTTTTTCGCTAATAAAAGCCGTGCGATTCTCTTGGGGCGCTCGAAGGAGTTTTCCGTTGCGTATATGAAAACAAGCCATTCATTCTAAGCGCTTGCAAATGAAGGTTCTTTTGGTCGAGTGCAGCTACGCTGACTTTCACATGCGTAGACGATAGAAAGCATGCATGTCTATTCAACGGCTGTGTGCGCTTTCTTTGCTTCTCGCTCAGATGACACCTTCTGGTACCGCACTGTCGTGCATAACCCTAGTTGGTGTTCCATTTGTGGAAGACGCTTCCGGAGGTTTACATTGACATCTGCCCTAGGTATCAGACAGCGCTGTCTTGCATATAACTCGGGAGAGGATAAATGAAGGAAAACGTTGCATCAATAGATCTGCTCTGAGCAAAGATGTACGCTCAGAAGACGCTGAAACGAAGAAAATACCTGGCGCATTCTTTCGCTAACTTCCCTTGAAAGCTAACCACTAACTGTAGACTACTCCTTGTAAATTACAACTGTGTACACGTTGATAAAAACAAACATGACTGTCAGAAAAACACTTGAAAAGAAGAAACATTGGCGCGCGAGCCGCCAAGCCTAAAGCGACACAATAATTCTAGAGAGCTCCCGATGCACGCGCAGCATGTCTGTTGCAATGCATAGGCGCTGGCCAAGCATCCAATATATATATTTTTCAAGGACAAAGGCGGCTCTTTTCCGGACAGACTGTGCAACCATGTCTCAAAAGTGAAATTCTCGTGACACAGAAATAATCGTCATTTCAGTCGATTCCTCAGAATGAACGATCGGTTCTCTGCTGGTTTCTTTGATAAATATGTTTATCACTGCCATGCAAAGAAAAAAAAAGCATGAGGATTGCCTGAATAGTTTCTCCAGAAATGTGGGCTGCGGTCGGGGGTACAATGTGAGCGCGGTAGAATACCGTTGTTCTCTTGGTACAGCTCCCTTTCGTGAAATCGGTTAAAAAACAAATATCTGCGTTTAGTTGGGGATATTGGGCATTTTTCGAAGTGCATTTTTTTTATCAGCCCACCACTATATATCCACCTTCTTAGTAGAAAAACGAACACTCGTAAAATAAAACTACAAGAAAAACAAGAACTAAGGAAAAATGTTTTTTCATTTCCTTTTATTTTTAATTTGGCGAGTGTTCGTTTTTCTGCTACGCTTCCGCCTCGCCAGACGGGTTTCCGTCAAACCCTTGACTGTCCACGTTCTCTGAAGCAGCACCGTCACAAAAGAGCAGCACTAGCGCGATTCGAGACGTATATACTCGACGCATGTTAAAATTTTACAGCAGCTACCCATGTGTTGGCGTAGCGCATAAATTGCTTCCATTCGTTCTTCAACATGTCAATGATAGCATAACTCTAAGGGATCTTGCGAACTGTGCGCTAGTTAACTCTGCATGGTCCCGTCATTCAGATAGGGCCCTTCTGTTTTACGCTACCTTCGCTTAGTTAGCTTGTCGCGGTACCTTTTAACTACCACCAAATTTACCGCTGAGTAACTGCTGGTAAATTAGCTGGCAGCGCAGACCATATGCCGCGACACAAAGCACAATGGCTTCGACGTTGGACACCAATCATTTCCCGTTAGCCGCCTTCCGAGCACGTTCCGAAGGACAGAAGCAGCCCTTCTTCGCCGCGACCAGATGGCCAGCTTCTGTCCCCATTGTTTTGTCCCTTGCTATTTGTGTATGTAATTTTCTTAACCCCACTCCTGCAATATAGTCCCAGATGGGGCTTCAGTATGTATAAATAAATAAATAATAAACTCGCACTCATACCCGAGATCTAAGGGCCTGGCCAGAGGCACGGCTGAACGTCTTCTTTGGAGTCTTTGTTCTGCATTTGACACTATTCGGAAAAGAGCGCTGGGCGGGCACCGACGAGGCTGATGTGTCCACTCTACTATAGTGTATCCGCTGGCTCGTTTTGGGTGCACGGACTGATTCCGGCGCTGGAGTGTTTTTCTTTCTTTTCTTTTTTTTTAGCCTATTAAAAGCAGAAATAAGTATACGCTCAGAAAACATCTTGCAAGGCGTCAATAACGAACCCTTGTGCAAAATTGATTCTTTCGGCGGTTCTTAGAGAACGTAGAACTGATCTTTTCTTTGGACACGCTTCTGCATAAAACTGAACAGATGAGAAAGACTGACTTGCCTTGCCCACGCCTTTAAGAAGGCGTCGTTCGCTGCGCAGAAGATACGAAATAGCGTAACAATGTGCAAAGCTGGGCTGTTTGGTCCATGATCTCGCGGTAGTGTCTCTTCTCTCCTCTGCCTCGTGTAAGAGCCGACTTTCACCACAATAATTACCGTATGCCCTCGCTGTCTGGTAGCGCTTGTTAACATCGATGAACGCGCTGCACTGGCCGCGTGAGGAAGTTTGGAGCAAGCCCTTCAGTTCGTGGCTCTATACGTTTACTACCATGGAAACCTTTTCGTGGTTTCCTTGTCCCGTCAAGTCCAATGGGACTCTGCCCTCCCTCAAGCTTGGTCGACAGGCTTCCTTCACGCGTGAACTTGAACTTCTATCACATCCATAAATGACCAACTAAGTGATTTCTTCGTAGTTTTGTGACATGTCGCAGCTGACTCTGTCTCCACATGAACGCAACCTTGCTGCACTAGCATAATCGGATCACCGCTAGCGTGTCATGGGGATTTATTTGCGTTGTATTGCTAGCGAAATCAACACGCGCGCATCTGGCGACAGAGCGAAGCAAATCTCGATACGAAAAGTCATCCGACGCTGCGTGAGTCGGCATGAGGAAAAAAAGATGACGCGTTATCACTTTGCCATCGAGAGAGCAGTAAACGCCGTATTCCTGGCGTTGCGGGTTTATTTCATTGTCCCCTCACACTCGGAGAAGCTGCAGTTGGGGAGAGAAACGCAGAGAGAGAGAGAGCGTGTGTGTGCGTATTTGGAGGAGGGAAACGTCGTGTGTTTTCTGCATCACAGCCTCCAGGCAGAACGCTTGAACTTTAACGTATGCAACACTACAGGCTTGCGCCTCGCGCTGTTTTGCTTGACAGTGCATTGTCCCTAGCACAGTTAAGTTCAGTCGTTCAGTCGTGTCCGACTCTTCGTGACCCTATGGACCATGTCACGCCACGCTTTCCGGTCTCTCACTATTTTCCTAACATCACATAACTTCATCTGCAGTGCCTCGAGGATGCCATCTAACCATCGCGTTCGCTGCCTACCCCTTCTCCGGTGACCCTCAACCTTTCCCAGCATCAAATATTTCTCCATCGACTCCTCAGTTGAGTACAAAAGTATTTGTAATCTGCGCGCGTTTGCTAGGAGAGCATTTGAGGCTTATTTTGTACCCGAGATGAAGTATTCCGAAAATTTCATGTCAACTTGTTTTCGTGACGGTCTCGAAGCCGTCGCTCCCGCGTGACACTGCATTCAGTGCAGGGTGACTTGCTGATCCACACCCCTTCTCCTCTCACTGAGCTGTCAAGCGCTGTGCTCCGTGTGTGGGTAGCGATACCTCTGCTTCCTTCATTGCAGTTGTTCGACATGCGGCGAAGCCCAATAATATAATAGCCCACGGAACCCGGTTACGGGCCAAGGCACTCGAAACTCTACATCGTTGCAGGACGTCGCTGACCATTGGTTTTCGAGTGAACTGCGCTTGCTGGATGCTTGCATCCCGAAAGTGCACGCAGAAATACTGAGCCATGCAGTGATATGAGGGGAAGCACACAAACACACAAACACACACACACACACACACACACACACACACACACACACACACACACACACACACACACACACACACACACGCACACGCACACGCGCGCGCACGCACACACACACACACACACACACACACACACACACACACACACACACACACACACACACACACACACACACACACACACACACACACACACACACACACACACACACACACACACACACACACACACACACACACACACACACACACACACACACACACACACACACACACACACACACACACACACACACACACACACACACACACACACACACACACACACACACACACACACACACACTGAAGAATTCCGAGCGAAAGCGTGGTGGAGAAGAAGCCGTACTTTAGATACGCGATGTTTGTACAGCAGACGAATATTAGCGGAACGAGTGCGCCGTTATGCTATTTCAACTCTAGAAAAACCTTTCTTTCGTTTGTATATTATTATTATTATTATTATTATTATTATTATTATTATTATTATTATTATTATTATTATTATTATTATTATTATTATTATTATTATTATTATTAATTATTATTATTATTATTATTATTATTATTATTGCGAAGATGGACTTGGATTCGCACCGTGGTATACATGGCTAGCTTTCTTGGACGCGAGTGTCGCATTGGTTTGCATCTAATTATTCCGAGTGTGTTAGCTTCCCCCATGCTGTTGTGACATTGCTGCGTGCTCCAGATGGCGCTGCAAACAGAAGCTGGAGACGCAAAACATTTCGCAAGTTGGCATGTGTGCGAAGACGATCGAACAAAGGCTCGACATAAAATCGACGAAACCAAAAAAAAAAAAAAAAAAAACATTTTCAGCGTGACGTTTGCGCGCGGTAGCAATATTTATTACCAAATGGGAAATACAATGAAAACTTTAGGGAGAATTTCTTGCATACTCCTACGGCTCGAGTTGTGAGGTTCGGGCGAAGCAGGGCCGGAGATGAAAGAGGCAAATTTGGGAAGACGGCACGGGAAAGAATTGACAGCCGATCTCTTCGTTGAGAGTATACGTAAGCATGAAATGCATTGCACGAAAGGCGTATAGGGCTCCCATCCAACGCTCTCTGCCGCTGCACTCGAGTCATGAGGAGCCCTCGACCGCTTTTATTGGCTGCTGCTGCACTGGAGTCATGAGGAGCCCTTAAACGCTTTTATTCGATAGACAGCGCGCTGCGCTTCTTTCCTCGCTTTTGGCGGGTAGTCAGACGCGCGTAACCAGAACCTTCCATGTGTCGAAGAGGAGATGGCTACACACGCTGCATTGGCCGAAAAGGCTGCGCAATCGCCGCTCCTTCGGCAAGCGATGGATGTTGGTCACGCAGGTCGTGACAAGTGTTTTAAGTAGCGCCGCGTTCAACCATTCCTATTTCTCGTTACGGAAAACTCAACGCCTCTCTCTGGATTCGTAGGAACTATTTCGCTGTTTGATGGTCGACATTTTTGCTGAGCCCTCTACTACCGAGCCTATTTCTCTCTTCCTTCTTGCGCTCCTTCCTCCCTTACTTCAATGGCGGCGTGGCTGATGTGTCCACCAAGCAGTTGGGGGTTCAGTACTGAGCCTGTCCTCTTCTCAAGGCCAATTCTTTGGCGGCGCAGTATACTTACGGACGCAAGACAACGATACACAGCGCACAACACGAGAGGATATAGCAGTTAAAAAGTTTCGAGATCACTGCAGAATCTGCAGTGCGTAAGCCTGAGCTTTGCTGTGTTGTCCGCGAGATGTGTCAGCGGGATTCTACGAGTGACAGATACTGCGCCTTTCCTTTTCTGTAAACTAATTACAGAAGGCCGGTTAACTTTGATGCTTTAAACGGAACGCTGGTTGTGTTCGACAACGAGCCCTCGATGTACCGTGTACAGAAGCAACGCTAAGACTTTCGCATTTCTGCACTGCAGATTCTGCAGTGCTCTCGGAATTTTTCAGACTGCAATTGGTTGATTACCTCTCTTTACATACTTTCTAACCATTTCCACCTACTTGTGCAGGCAAATCACGCCCTTTTTCGCTCGGTCATGTTTGGACATTTCAAATTTCCCGCCATCGGAGGTTAGGCTACGTCACCGGAAGTCGAGCACCACGTGACCCCTTTGAACGTCAGAACTACCCTCTCCGTCTATTTCGATGTCTGATTGACTTAATTGGCTCTAACTATACTAATTAACCCATATAAACCATTTTGTCACTTGCACACCTTTCCTTGACGCTCTAACTTATGGTACCATTCTGTTTCCGATATACCAACTATTTACTCTTTTACAGCACCGACAAAGTCAAGCCCACGCGAAACCCGCCAGCATAGCCACACAATGCTTACGCATTAATAACCGCAGCCCGAGAGGCAACGGCGGTGGCCTAGGTGGCATCGGCGAACGAGCGTGCTATGTTTACGCCGGCGGAAATTCGATTGGTTTGGTTTGTGGGCTTTAGCGTCCCTAAACACACACACACACACACACACACACACACACACACACACACACACACACACACACACACACACACACACACACACACACACACACACACACACACACACACACACACACACACACACACACACACACACACACACACACACACACACACACACACACACACACACACACACACACACACACACACACACACACACACACACACACACACACACACACACACACACACACACACACACACACGCGCGCGCATTTGGTGTCCTAGTGAACTTGAGCCAATGGGTTAAAAATGATTTATTTGAGGTAGATTAGAGGTGAGAGGAGGAGGTGAACCAAGGATTTAAAAAAAAAAAGCGAAACTTGTAGCTGGCGTAGACCAACGAAATATTGTTTGTCGCCATGTAGTGCTCCTTAGAGTATTTCTTAATTCCCTTCATTTAGCTGTTATCTAAGATGAATTATGCAAAATCTTTATTATTTACTTTAGAGCCTTCGTTACATTGTGGAGCGGGTTGAAATATAGTGGACTAAGCTTTTTTCCATTAACCTATCCCCTACGTGATCGTTTTTTCCAGTATTTAAAGAAAGCCCGCGAAATAATACCACCTGGCCGCGGTCTTAATTGCGCTACCGTATTGCAGCACTGCCAAACGAGTTTTGAATTAACGAAGCGTGCTCGCTCCCTCTCTCGAAATGTGCGGCCGATGGACACTACTACTATTAGCATAGTCGCAAAACTGCGTCAGCGCATTCTGCCGGAACACTGAAATCGAGCACGATAAGTGATAAGCGATGGTCAGGCCACCCGCAGCAGCCTTGGACGTAGATTTCACTGAGCTATCACACCCTCGAAAAAAAAAAAATAATAATAAATAAATAAAGGAAGAAAAAACGCTCAAGTCGCCTAATTCAAGGCAGGCTCTCTTTTTTTTTTTTTTTAATTATGGCGCAGCTTGTAAAATGAGCAGTGACCGCTCACTCGGGCACGGTCATCGCGTACGTTTCATTTGTCCAATTTTTTTTTGAAAGCGCTGCAATATCAAAACGCATGGGCATAGTCACGTGACATGTTTTTTTTTTATTTCACAGGCTTTCTTCAAATGCCGGAAAAAACCGCCACGTCATAGGTACAGTCGTGAGCAGAAGTGGTATGCAACACTAAGCCAGAGACAGAGCTCGAGAAAATTTCATCAAAATGCCATCTAATGACAGCGTAAGGGACAGCAACATTGGCACATGCATGTGGATAAAATGGGACACTGCCACTACTGTCTCGATCTCAGATAGCTGTTGCTAGAGGAAGTTGAGATGCAGTTTTTTGGAGCTTGTTACATACCACTTTTGCTCACGACTGTACGTTTGGATATGTTATTTACGAGCCCACTGCACAACATGGAACCCACTTGGCTCCAATGGGAGTAATAAAGGTATTGCAAAATGTATCTTAGTTAATAAACTAATTGTTCGGAATATAAATATACTCAGATGAGCATATACAAGACGAAAAATTATATGCAGTTAGTTTCATCAAGGTTCGTTGCACCGTTACTATTTAATCCTTGGTTCAAGTTATGTGAAATACCCTGTAAACGCAGTTTTGACATTTCGGTAGTGTTTGAATAAGTTTAGGCGGTATGTTCGGACTCAGGTTCAGTTATCTGTTTCTGTTTGACCTCAGGCCTGGAGCAGTTCCTGGACGACATTCACCCGAATTTGCCTAAAATGGGGGAGGGGAGGGGGGGGGGGAGGGGGGGCAGACAAAAAGACTTCATGCTTGTTATGGTGTACTTACAATTTACAGTTCGTGAGAGGTAAGGAATTCCCTCTAAAATAGCCCCGGCTCCTCAAAATCCCAAGCAAGTAATTGCAACTATCACTCAACTATTTCAGTTATTATTTGTCACTGCACAGTTTAGCACCCCAACCAAAATATGCAGTGACAGAAGAAATAGTTAAAATTACCTGGTTAGAATTTTGGTTTGTGGGGTTTAACGCCCCAAAGCGACTCCGGCTATGAGAGACGCCGTAGTGGAGGACTCCGGAAATTTCGGCCACCTGGGGTTGTTTAACGGGCACTGACATCGCACAGCACACGGGCGCTTTGCTGTTCGCCTCCATCGAAAAGCGGCTGCCGAGGCCGGGATTCGATCCCGCGTCCTTGGGAACAGTTAGAATTTTGGTTAGCACTTCAAGTACAAGACTTCCCATCGGATTCAGTTTATGGCGCAATAACGGTTAGTTTCTCCAATAAAGTTCACCCACGATGCCCGTGAAAGGCCTCGTTTTCTTTGGCTTTTTTATCTTTTGTGCCCCTTTCATCTTCTGCCGTAGAGGTTTCACGTGGCAAGATTCTGCCCGGCGATGCGCAGCCGCGGCTCAGGGCCCATCCTCGGCGCCGCTAGAGCGGCGCCGCCGGTGCCCGTACCGGGAATGCGACGCGGCCGGAAAGTAGCCGGCGTGTGCCTGCTCATGCGGAGCGAATTGCGGCCTTTTGCGCGAGGTCGGGCGCAGAGGCGTGAATAAACAGCGCCGTCGTCTGTGGGCCCCGGTGCGTGCGGCGAGAAGTCGCCCGCGGCCATTGTTTTCGCCGATGGGCTCCTTGTACACGTCGGGAATGCGGGAAAGGAGGGAAACCAGGTCGTGCATTGCGGGCAACACGGAACCGGGAGTCGGTGCTCGCGGGTGTCAAGCGCCACCGGGAGCTCGTGGCGCGACTCGCTACCCCGCCTTGCTGCTGCAAGCCCTCGCGTGACGACGTCGTGCCTCTGGGGCGCGGCTGCTTTGTTCGAAGGCCAGCCGGTGATCCGGAGCCATCGTGACGGTGCTCGTTGGCGGCAGTCGTGGCGTTTCATCGCGACAAGGGACCCCCATAGTAGTCGACAATGCTCAGAGTCTGTAACGTGAGCGACAATGAATTGATCGGTTCAACAGCGCTGAGAGTTTTCCAACTCGAGAGCCACACTTTTTTCCCGTTCGGAGCCCTTCCACAACGGTTTTCGTGTATCTAATTATGCTTGGAATTCAGCGGCCTCCGAGAGCTTTTCCAACTTTCGAAGTGAGAAGTTCGTGCCAATTAACGTTTGGAAACCGTACCTGCACAAAGAATGTGCACGCAACTCCCTCCTTGACCGATATACGGCAGTTTGGGCGTTCATTCGGTTTCGTTATCATGCAGGCACTTCAGGAGACAACGTTCTTGCTTGTGTATCCCGCTCAGCTCTGCAGACTTAATAGGATTGGTTGAAGTGGGCCATGTTATACTTGTACATCAGAAAACACACTGCGACTCCAGATGTAGATTAGCTCATCTAAAAAACAACAAAAGAAAGTATCCGCTTGTCTTAAGCAATTCTCGGTTACGTCGTAGTGATTATGACACGGACTCCAAATGCGAGGTTTGTGTTTGTGTGTGTGTGGGGGGGGGGGGGGGGAGACGGACAAGAGCCTCTTATGTGGAGCCCAGCTCAGTATCGCCCAAGCGCCCACACACATACACGTACGCGCAGCCTGGCTTCTGGCTTCCTACCCTGTATGCATTTTTTGTGTGTATGCGTGCTGTAACCGTGCTTAGGACATCCGCAGTCCCATAAAATTGGCTACGACCATCGACGTCGTAGCAGGCAATGCTACGTTGATGACACCTACAAAGCACGAAAACAGGCATGGATTACAGATGCTAGGCATCATTTTGATTTTTATAGAACAGCTTAACAAGAGAAACAGGCTGGCGTAGGTACCACTCCAAGCGCAGCTTGCTCGACGGCTTCGTACTGCGCAGAAACACGAGAAAGGGCGGAGAGTGAGCGAGCCGAGCCTCTCTCTCTGAGCCTTCGTGTAAAAACTTCCACATGTAGAGACATTTCTCTATGCAGATTCGCGTCGAACCGTGTCTTCGGTTTCTACGTGAGTTATAAACCTTTTCACTTCAGCACACTAGTTGCAGCTTGCTGTTATAGGCTTAGAGCGGCACCATAACGCGTGCTCGAAGGCTGAAGCGAAACCTAAAGAGAAACTTAGGAGGCAGGGCGCGGGTGAAACTGAATGCGTCGTCTTCTCCGAGTCCTCGCCTCCGAAGTGAGGCCGAAAGGCAGCGCCCTTCATAGTAGCAGTATGCGGTTATTTATTATTAGATATCAAAAAGGAAGGAAAATGTGTTTTCCAGTCTCAGTTACACAATTTCAGATTTTTGTTAACGATGAAAAGGGTAGAGGGGGGGGGGGGGGGGGGGTAACGCTTGCTCGGGTATGTACTGCACAAGATTAATAATTCAGTAGGCCTGCTTAGTGTTGCTCCTTTTTAAATAGGAAGTTTGTTACTCATATACATCAAACTAGAAACGGGTGCCGTTGGCGAGGTTTTGGAATTAAAGTAGTCGCCATACCTATGCCAATGTGAAGAAGGTCGTGAGTGAAGTCGGACGCTTTTTTCACGCGCGTTGCACTTTGCGCTCTTTGTGGCGCTACAACCTGATCTGATCTTATATTCTGCTACGTCGAATTAGCATGTCATGACTTGGGCATACACTTTCAGAAACAAAATGCATCTCCGTTCGTCGTGCATGGGCGTGAAAGGCAGAACGAAGCAGGAAAATTTGTGTCAAGTTGTTGTAAAAAAATGTTGCTGGTAACGGTGAGGCAGTTAGGGTTAAAAACGTTTTTGTGCAGCCGAATGACTCAAAAGAGGTTATCGCCCCTTTCTGATTTTGCTTATAAAAGGAAGAAATGGCAGTCTTAAGTTCAGACGACGTCAGCGAGGTATTTGTGAGCAGAACAGCGAAGTGAACAGCAGCTCTTTGGCTTCGCTTAAGCACCTAGCAATAAATAGCCTTGCTATCTGAAATGTGTGATCCTTTTGTGCATTATTGGTAATTGTATACGTGTATTTATTATACAGTATGTATGTTTTTCTTCTGATATTAAATTGTTGCCGTTTTTTTCCAGGCACAAATATATAGAAAAGAGCAAATATTATGGTGATTAACCCTACATATGCAAATTTGTCTGTTTTCATATAAATATGCGCTCACTAAGAATCCATTTTGCCTCTTCTAGTTTATGACTACATAATATACACCTTGTAGCTATTAAAAGAACCCCTGCACATGAAAAAACTTTTTTTTTTTTTTACGCAATTAATATAGCAATAGACATACACGACACACAAGGGAAAAAGAGGAGTGTTGTCTCTTGAGCGTAATTTAGTTCATAGTAATATATATATATATATATATATATATATATATATATATATATATATATATATATATATATATATGAAGGAAAGAAGCCAACAGTCGGCGATGCCAAGGAAAGCATTGGGGATTGTACTTAGTCTTAATTTTTTATTTTTATTTTATTTTATCTTTTTTTTACTTCGGTAATCACATAAATTAGTAATGTAATCTGTTTTAGGGGAAAGATAAACACAAAGTAGAAGGAAAAACAACGTGCCGATGGTGGGGACCGAAGCCACGACCTCCGATATATATATATATATATATATATATATATATATATATATATATATATATATATATATATATATATATATATATATATATATATATATATATATATATATATATATATAACAAAATCGTAAAACGGAACTCCCAACCCGAATTCACCCCCTCCGCCCCCCCTCCCCCCGCCTTTCTCGTCACCGCTGCAAAATATACTTTCGGCGTCACTGACTGTTGATTTGCGAGTAACTATAGAGTGATTCCATAAACAGCCTAACGCTCTTTTCAGAACATGCTGGTGACCTTTCATGCGCAGAGGCATGATAATAGATACGGCGAAAAATGCGAACTTTGTTGTTCGAAAGCCTCTGTACCGGCATGTTTTTCATGTTTTGCTTAAAGGCTCAGGTTTCGTTTAAACGGCTACACCCTAGGAGTTCCTTTTCTTCAGGTACAGACCTACAGCTTACCGTAACGAGTCACAAACGATATTTTAACGCCCCCTCCCTCTGCTTCATTCTTCCCCTGTCTAGTGGTACCTTGGTTTCAGTTACTTGTATTTTGTTAGCCAAAACGTTTTGCTTGCTGTGCATACTCTCTGTCTGAGTTGCGCGACTAATGAACCTTTGTCGCGCGCGTCCTAACTTCACGCCTGCGCCTTCTGCTAAAGGCAGGCGACGGGCGATTAAATGAGCATTTGACTACCGTTCCGATATAAATAGACCGGTGTCCGGAGGCGATCGAACGACACCGGTGCTGGGCATTCGGGGCTGCTTTGTTTGCGGTGCTCAAAAACGCACTAAAGACTGCGTATAGAAAACCAGAAGGCGGGAGCTCGAGGAGCGTCAATAAACATTTCCGGCTGTAAATTTAGAAGCGCCCGTCAAGCAAACTGGCGCCGGGATTGTTTAGACCGAAGGCGTTTCGCGCGCTCTTCCCTGGCCGATCAACAATACACGGGAAGCCTTGTGCCGCTGGAAGCGTGCCTAACTAAAGCAGGTCTGTCGAACTTGACGTCATCGAAGAGAGCAGGGGCTCGCGCTCCACGCTTGGTGCTTCCTAAAAGGCCCGTCCCGCACATGCGGTTGTCTGCTTCGTGACTGCTTGGTCCGTGCCGTCAAGTATTACCGTAGGCTTGGCCTGTTTCTTTTGTTGTCACTTGTCCGGAGCGTCTGCAGATGATGGCTGGAGGGAGTGGACAAACACGACGCGTTGTTTTTTCTGTACCCCTCCATGCCATTCTTCACTTTCCTTAATGCCTCCGCTGTCAGATGAGGCGACGGAAGTCGTCTTGTCGACGCTTCTGGAACGGCCACACAGTTTCGCTCCTCTTCTTCATTTCTTTTTGATTGTATTTACGTATTTGTTGTGGCTGTGCGTAAGCTGTTATAACGTTCGTGTCCTGTTTATTTCCTTATTGTCCCGCTTAGGATTAGAACGCGAGGCTTCGCTCTAATTGCGCACCTGCGACAGGCACGAGGATAATTTGTCTGAAAACTGAAAATGTTAGCCGTGCTTATACGGGCCACACTGTACTTAACAACAAGACGAGTGAGGTGGAACAGGAGTAAAGGAAGGCAAATAGATATGAAGTGAAATAGGAAACATTTCAAGATAGCACGGAGACAACTAATAATAATCTTTATTTTCACTCAGAAGTAGGACACATTATTATTATTATTATTATTATTATTATTATTATTATTATTATTATTATTATTATTATTATTATTATTATTATTATTATTATTATTATTATTATTATTATTATTATTATTATTATTATTATTATTATTATTATTATTATTACTATTAGTTGCTATGCTCCACACCGCATTGCGGGAGGCATGTGTGTATATAATGCGCAGTGTGTGTGTGTGTGTGTGTGTGTGTGTGTGTGTGTGTGTGTGTGTGTGTGTGTGTGTGTGTGTGTGTGTGTGTGTGCGTGTGCGCGTATGCGTGTGCGTGCGTGCGTGCGTGCGTGCGCGCGCTGATGATGCATGTTATAGGATGCGCTGTCTTTGATGCACTCGCACCTCACGGACTTATACTATATTAGGTATTACTAGTTTCCGCGAGACTAGTAATGCCTGCTCTAGAAATTATTACTCTCTGCGTGTCACGATTAAGTGTTGTCATATCACATGAGCGAGGATTACTGATTTTCAGGTATCAGACAAATAATTTCGAACAAAGAAGCCACCATCCGAGATATCATGAGCTCGAGCCAAGGCGGTGGCAGCACAGTTTGATGTTGCTCATTACAGCGGATCAAGCAAAGAGAGAAAGCGTTCTTTGTGGCTCACGACGAAAAAAAAAAACAAAACAAAACAAAGAAGTCATGAGGGGAAAGTGATCAGCCTGAACTTTCCCGCAGCTACTTTGGCGCTATAGTCCGGCGAAGGTACCAGCGACGGGGCAACCAAGCTTACGGGAGAAAAGCATGTGGTGAGGGCTCTTACCTGGGTGGCATCCACAGTGAGACGATCGACACAGTCAGCAGGGAAATTGGAGCCGTCCTGTGGTAACGGATGTCTTTCTTGCGGCCTTGTGCGTGCACGAACGTACGTGTTTACAGCAGTCCTTGGGTGGGGATTGAGAAAGCGCGGATTCTGAGATGTCAGGTAGGTAGTGAAAGGTTCTCTATAGGGTTGCGACGGATCACGTCCTTACCCAAGAATGAAGCGACGGCATGCCGTGGCTTGAGCTCGATGTTGGACGCGTACGCAATGTAGGAGCAATGTACAAGTTAAAAACGCTGCAGACTGCATCCGTAATGAGCACGCTGTATGCGCTTTGTACGCTGTGCAATGAACTATACGGTTCAGTACGAGAAAGCCCTTGAAGTTCGAACAGGACACCTCTTCTCTCCACGGGGCCTCGCGATGTGAATCTCGACGCAGGAGGAAGTTGTGCAAAACGGAATAAGCAATGAAGCAAGATGCAGACGCTAAGAGTGTGACAGTTTCGCGACTTAATTAACCGAGACGGCCCATATGGGCAATTATGCTGCGCATGTCGGGAGCATCATCAGGCTGCGGGAGGGTTTCATAGTGATATGCATAACATAACAAGGCGAAAACACAGCTAGTAGACATTGCACAGAGGAGCGAGAAGGAGAGCATGGTACGTGCCAGTGATGCCACAGTGGCGAAGAATGTATTTAGGAAAAAGCGCGCACATTCCACACCACTTGAATCGCCGGCGAAATCCTCTACACCACGAGCGTTTTCATAATGCCGCGAAATCGCTCACAGCGCGTATGGAAGTGGACCTCGAAATACGCGAGACCGAAGGTGGCCCATATCTCAAGTGCGTGGGTACTGAAGGTTTTCGTGAATGTGTGTGAGACAGCAGCATCAGTGTGACACGGTTTGGACGGACGCCACGGTCACTATAGCATGGCTAATTGATACAACTCCTTAAGCATAATGGCAATGGTGCTGTTTATGCTACCAGAAATGGAAACACCAGCGTGGAGCCGGCTGCCAGGGTGCTAGCGTTTCGAGTCTCGCGTGATGTCTGTATGTCTATATCTTTTTTTTTTTGTTTATTGTGTACTATACAACGACGTTTAATCTGCACCATATGCCCAGTAAGTACGCTTTTTATATTATTTTTCCTTTCTTAGATTTGTTATAAACGAGTGACTGTGTTCCGGAATGCCGGTTTTAAAGCATGCAAGGGGCATTTCTTTATATGGAATACTGGAGGGCAAAGACGTAATACCTACACTGTGCGATGGAATACCAGCGTTCACCTAATAATGTAGCTATTTTTGCTGCAGCTAGGGACCCGCGGTAGATAGAAGCTGTTCGCATCACTACGAAATGTATAGGGGCGATGTCGGCCAAAAAGCATGGCGCCGATCACATGATTGTGGGAACGGAATAACGTCATGCGATTGTTTACTTTATATTCAGTAAAAAAGGGGCACTTGCATTATGCGAAAGGGATGCGCTCACCTGCCTGTTCATTACCTTAGTCCTTGTCTTTATTCGCGCTTTTACGATCAACGCGGAGAAACGCTGGAGCGAAAGCCGGCCTTGGCACTTTCGCGAGTGAGCAGCACAAATAAAATCACGGCTGAAATGCAAATGAGAGCCTAGTTAGGTAATATAAGGTGCGCGTGTAGGAACATGATCAAACACCGTCTTCCTACACCTTCTCGTAAGTGAGGAGGACATTAATGCGCTTAGAAGGGGCATGGGGGTTCTCTTTTCACATGCTGAAGGCGCATACCGTGCATACGCTGCGATATTAAAGCGATAACTTCAAGGATCCCGTTGAGCGGAGGTCCCTGAGTTGTCCCTTCCTCGCGTCGCGAAAGTCTTGGTTGCTCTCACGGCTATGACGTTGCAGCCACGTGACCTCGCGCGGGAATTTCAGCACTCCGCAACGCTCACGTGGCGTCGTGCGTGGAACGAAAGTGAAAGTGATTGCACTATCCTACGTAATGCGAACTAAATGCCGCCCTAGGTCTCAAAGAATTTAACTTGAGAACTAAAATTGTTTCGCTAAATGAAAAAATTTGAAGATTAGGTTTCACGCGTGATCCGAACCCACGGCCCTTATATTTTTCAAGCCCAGACACGCTACCGACTACGCCACGCAAGGCACGCGTGTACGCCTTGGGAACACGCGGAGGCTTATACGTACAGCCTTTATTAAAAGTTTACAGCCCAGTGTGTCTACTTCTGAGCGATACTATGTGGCTCGTAATGCAGGTTTCCATACCTTCTGAAGGCAAGGAGATTTTTTGTCCTACCCTCTTCAATGGCTAGGACTTCCACTATTATTACAGAAGTCATATTATACGGCTTAAAAGCAAACCCTCTGGTCTGTAAACTTTTGATAAAGGCTGTACGTTGTGGGATCTTCCGCATAAAGTGGTACCTTACGACTGTATACGCTGATGAACATGCGTGTAATTTGAGAGTGCCACAGGCCGGTACAGCGTCATACCACTAGGGCGGAGCTTACATGTGTCCCCTTATTCCTGTACTGCGTGCTGCAAATACTTTTAAGGAGCCCACACTTTCCTCCACACGGTGCATGAATGGGGTACAAGCACAACATTTCACTTCATGTTGCGTACTGGAACTGTGTTTACACTGCAATGAGAGCCGACACGAACGCAGAGGTAGATCATGCTTGGCTAATCTTCATCTCTATATCTTTGCACGGCCCCTCGGAAATGGTAAAATGGTGCCTCTGACGGGCGTCTTGTAGACCAAACCTGTGCTAATTGTCTCAATCGTCCCGTTTCGATAGTCGCCTACGTGCATCGGCTATATGACTCGTCACTGAAAATGAAATACCCTCATTAGTCGGCTTCGTCGCGGAACAGTATGGACCACTGTTCTGCTCACAACGTCTTCTGTCGAGCTGCGTAACAAAACTATACAGGTTTACAGCCCTAATGTACAAGGGTAAACGTAAACAATACTTTCATGAGCATCAAACATTATTTTTTATTAGGCAACGTGTCCACCTCAGCATGGACCATAATCTGTTCACGACTGTACGAGAGCGTAGGATAAAGCCTGACTGACAAATAACACGCGGCGCCAGGTGCCTCAGAGAGCTTCATCGGCCCGCGCGATTGTTGGTTCAGTGTCGTTCGAAGCGGCGAAATCGGTGATGCCAGGCCCTTCTTTTCCACAAAGGTATACCGTCGGTAGCGAGCGTTCTCCTCTGCGGCGCCGCTTAGGTGACCCCACTCCGCGCCAGCTTAAATGACTGTTGGACCAGGCGCAAGCTGCGCACAGGTCGCACTGCTCGTTTCTCTTTGCTGTGCGCTGCTTTACATTCGTTTTTTTTTTTTTTGTGTGTGTGTGTGTGTGTGCGTGTGCGTGCGTGTGCGTGTGCGTGTGCGTGCGTGTGTGTGTGTGTGTGTGTGTGTGTGTGTGTGTGTGTGTGTGTGTGTGTGTGTGTGTGTGTGTGTGTGTGTGTGTGTGTGTGTGTGTGTGTGTGTGTGTGTGTGTGTGTGTGTGTGTGTGTGTGTGTTGTTCGGCGCTAAGCGCACTATGAGTGCTAACCTTCAAGGAGTGCAGAAAACAGTTATTCGATACATTTTCTGAGCGAGCAATTTGTGGTTAATATGAAGATAATTATACTGGTTGGTCTGTGTAAAAACTCACACCGCCTTCACATGGGCCTCGTGTGCAAGCTTTTAGTGCGGTAAAAAAAAAAAAAAAAAAAGTTTCTCATATTTTTTTTTTCTTTTTTTTGTTCACATCTCGATTACTTCGCATGAAATGAGCATGGAATCGCCCCTAAAGCTGCATGATTGGTGGGATTCCCGGTTACGGCAACGCAGGTGCCTATGAATAGTTTGGCTATCATTCGCTATTCGCATTGTTTAGCCGGTTTTACTGGACTGAACTTAGATTTCGTACTTTTCAAGAGGTTTCCAGCGCGCTGGTTCCTTCGTTGGACACGTATTACGAAAGGTTTTTGGCATCGTCCCGTCTGATCCATTTTGAGGCAGGCAAATTTACCGACTACACACCAAAGATCCCGCATTTTCCGAACGTCCACGAGGATAAGCTGGACATTTTGTGACACGGAGGTCGCATTTAACATTTATTAGCGCCTTTTGAACATACATCTGACTAAAATTCAAGTTGTATCAATTCTCTAAAACCTGCATTTTGTTCATGCCAGATTCTTGCAAACAATGCGCCAGCTTTAAAATTGTTTGCTGGCCCCTTGGAGCGGCTCCGCTTCGAAATGGGCATGTATACCGCTCTCGCCATCATGAGAGGAAACAACCAGCTCGTTCGAAAGGACAAATTTTCTGGTTATTTTTATTTCACTGCTAAAGTTGAAAATGACTTTTGGTTATTATACGCCAATAGGAAAACCACGTTACAGCGAGGACAGGACGATGGGATTTTTGGCGATGCTAAACAAGGTGAAAACGGGAGCCAAACGTTTCGACAAGGCTCTACTTTGCCTGTGTACAGAGGAAGGTAAGTGCCATAGTCGAAACGTTGGCTAGTTGCCTATGCAAGGCTCCCCATCAGCTTTTGTTTACTGCGTTTCGTGTTAAGAGGGAAACTGCAAGATAAAGGGTGCTTGTCATACATAACTGTGCAGTAAACATTAAATGAATATTCAGGCTTGGTTTCATTTCATATCAGAGGGACCTGTACATTTGGCCGTGGGTAAAACCTGAACGCCACCTATAAAAAAAAAAACTAATCTTCGCACATACATACATACATAGATACATACATACATACATACATACATACATACATACATACATACATACATACATACATACATACATACATACATACATACATACATACATACATACATACATACATACATACATACATACATACATACATACCTGCCGCAACCAACCAGCGTGGTTATGTGCGTGAATGGGCACGACGACGTACTGGGAAATACTGCTCTGCTTGATAGACAGGGGACAAGTGAAAGACACACGTCACTTGTCCCCTGTCTATCAAGTAGCGCAGTATTTCCCAGTAAGATTAACCAACTGGACCCCGTGTTTGCAATGTTCACGAAGACGTGTGTCTTCAGTGTCACGAGCTATGCGAGGTTGTTGTGTTCTCGGCTAGCCTATATCGCTACCCTTCCCGTTCTTTCTTCTGACGAATGACAAGACATTTTCTTCAGCCCGTCCAGCACGATGAAATCTGCCTGAATTTCGGTGCACACAATGCTACAAACGCGTCCTGAGCTCCTGCGCTGAGTGCGCTTGATTGGCCTCCTTCCTCTGCCTGGTCCTACCGTGAGACTCGCTCTTCTTTCGAGACTGCAGCCACAACGTTGACCTTTGGGCGCCTTGCCGGCTTCATCGCTCATATGACGGAGCGTTTTCAGTTGCGACACCGAGCAGAAACGATCGGCGAATAGATGGCGGCGCTTTCAACAACTTGCGCTCTTGGCCAACTCTGTAAACTGGTTTCACCTCATTAGGGGTGGTCGTGAAAGCGGTGGCTGCTTTATGACCTGTGCAATCCTTTGCTGAGCGGTTCCAGACTGTCCGCGCATGGCCAGCTGGGGTAGTGTGGCCACCCCTCATTCTTGGCAGCGTTTGGCACGTTCGCTATGAAGACACACATGGAAAAGAGGGTCGTGTACTTCGTAACAGATTACCCCGGCCCCAGATATGCTGCCTTAGTAATAGACGGCGCGGTATATTGCTTAACGCTCAAATATAATGCCTTCGTGCGTGGAATGTTGGCAAATATGTCGCGGTACATTGAATCTTCGCTTTATTTATTTATATTTTTACTCCGATTGCGCTCCTATAAGCGTGGACGGGTGACTGGTAGTGCGGGAGTTTATACCGGACTGATATTAGTTTACAGGGATTATATTTTACATCATGAAGCGGCAGCAAATGAGACAAGACTATCCATTTTTTTTTTACTTTTTTTTTCTAAAGAGTTCCCACGTTGAAAAACAAGCGCTTATTTACAGCAACATCTATTCTGAAGCGACTCGAAAAGGCTAAATTACTTCTTGGATTAATTTAAGCGGGTGCTTTACCGATTCTGAGTCATTTGGTATTTACAAAATAAACATTTCATAAATTTGTAACGGAGCGACGGACAACATGCAGATAAAAATTAGGGACACAGTTAAGCCCAGCCTTTACGGGGCCCCTGAAACGGTGCACGTATACGATATTTGTAATGCAAGATATTCATATAAGTGGTCGTTGTGAGTATTTCGACTCAAATATAAAAGGTTCGCTTGGAGCCTATAATTTACAAATAATTTTTTGAAAGTGCCCCTGGCGACCGTTCGCAGCAGATAAGGGCGACACCCCTCTACGCGCTCCCTTCCCGATGATGTCATCGGAGCTTGCTGGTGCGCTAACTCATTGGAAGCTCCCAAGTGACGCTCGCAAGTGATGAAGCTACTTTTAAAAGTTTTGCGTTGCGGAGAGGACTGGTGGGATAACTCTTGCTCCTGCGCGTTTTCTAGTATTAGTAAATAGCTTTTCGTGGGCCCTCCTTGCGGATAATATGTGGACCTTCGCGGCGCGTGCCGAGACTCTTTGGCTATATCAGGTCGCCACAGTGGCTAACGTAACCTGCGTGCGAGATTCTTTATCACGCCTGTAAATAACAGCAAGCACGCAGCAGGCTTTTTTCTTCTTTTTTTTTTTTATCTGCTAACTTGGAACCGCGGCCAGGAGCTTAGCTGGCGACCTTGTATTGAGTAAAGGAACGGTTCAGCCATGGCGATAGTTTCTCGCGTGTCGCAGTTGGGTAAGCAGTCGCTTTATATCTAGTACGTAATGCAACCACGTAAGCGTGAAATGGCGACTGGTGCCGGCGCACCTATAGTGAGCTTTTAGTCGAGCAACGCCAAAGTACTTCGACAAAGGAGGCCGACGCGTACGTTAAGGAAACGGGAGGAGGGACGTAGAAGAGAGAGAGAGAGAGAAAAAAAGAAACGTCTCCCGATGGAGGTGAGGCTGTGGAATCCCAAGTTCCAAGGGAACTGAGCCCAGGCGTCATCAATCGGCAATCAAGTACCACCGCCGCGAGGGTGACCTCGATAGATCGCCTCCACTTCCGTAGGCGATTTCGGCATTCTTCGAGGGATAACCGATGTCAGCTGCCGATAAGACTGCGGATGTTTGGTGGGCGGACCTTGTATAATACAGCTTGGGCTTACACCCTAGACGTGAGCGTGAAGTCGACTTCCACGCCGACGTGTCGCGAATTTTCAGGTTCTAATCGGCAGTGAATGGAGGCGTCTGTCTAGTCTGGCAGTTGAGCCCACTGTGAACTGCGAGATCCCCAAGAAAGGATGCGCATCGCGAAAGCGCCCGACGATCATTATTGAGTTAACGACATCGGGCAGGGATTATGACGCGAGGGCGCGAATGTACATTAGCGGATAGTACGTCTTCGCCTCTTTTTGTCCGCATCTCTATTTCCCGTCCGTCTGTCCACACCACGCGTAAAGGCACAGGTTTGAGTGGGATTAGAACGGAGACCTTTAAGGCATGCCACTATGCTATGGCTACGGCCAACGCGGCGCGCTAAGTGGTTTGCGCCGACGCGAGCAGACAGTACTAAGACCAAAGGAAGAGAGATTTCACGAGCCTATGGTCTGAAATTCGTCTTCTATAGCTGTCGCGTGTATAGACAGAATGGGGTTGAAAAGAAAAATTGATGGCAAGAATAGGGCTCGCGTCGCAGAAGCCACTTCCGCCGAAGCGATTGTCGCAGGCTTCTGAAGCAACAGGTATACCCTCAACACACTTGTCCGCTTACATGCAAATGGGCACTTGCTTATGCAATAGTTAACTTGCAGTCAGTTTACTTGCAACAGCGTTGCTAAAAGCTGGTGCTGTTTTCACATGCATCGAGGCACCAGCGGAAAGAAAAACATTTGTATGAAAGATATTTTATTTATTTAAGAATGCACAGTATCCTCACCAGGTGACAAAAGAGAGACCCCTTGAAAACACTGCCGCTTTTTTTATCCTTACGGATCGCGCAGTGTTTGATTCTTTCTGCTGCGCGCTCTCTTGCGTGTTCGAGCAAGAGCTTGTAGCCACCCTCTCGTCCGTGTTTTCAAATGCTTGTATAATGTTTGCGTTCGTTTTCTTCGTGTCTGATAGTCTCCGCGCGTGTTTTTGGCTCGTCGCGTGCATAAAATGTCTATAATATGCTTGTGCCAACGCTAGTGCTCACGTTCATTGCATTTGCCTGATCTAACTCACCTAGAAAGCGTGATACAATATGGCAAATAAAGTGATATCGACAAATACTTGCGCTGATGCTGACCACGATCTAATGCATGTATACCCAGTACATCGTCGCTGCTTCGACGTAGTTGCTTACAAAGTCACGCACGAGAACAGCAGGCTTCTTTGGTGGCAAACTTCCTTGCGCTGTTGCTCGTGTATGGACGGCAGAACAACAGCACGCATGCATTTGTACAGCAGGGTGGTCTAGCCGTAGCGCTCTGCCGCTTCAGTTTATGAAAGCGACGCTGTAAGCATTTAGAGAGGATAAAGTGGCTAAATACGCAGAATAAATTTTCCATGGCTTTGACCTGAAGCTCTTTCCGAGTTATTCTCTTTCTTTCTAATCCACGAGGCAACCGATAAGCTTGAAGCGGTGCTGATGCCACTTCGACATATCTTCATTTGACAAATGGCAATTCTTGAGTAGGAGAAAAAGTTATTGTCACTGCGCGTCGCGGTTCAACACAATGTCAACCAGAGAGAGAGAAAAGAAAGTGATCTCGTTAAGGTCATATTTTCTGAAGCGAAGAACGGGGCAACGAAAAGAACGCCGTGGCGGTTGACCGTAAGACATGGGTTTTAACGAGCTAAGATCATCCGTCAAGCTATTTCAGATCACGATCGCTCACTTGTACGGGGCTCTCATCTGACGCCGTTACAGGAAAGAAACGCAGCGAAGAATTTTCATTGGCGAAACAAATGTCGTTTGGCTGGGAGCTAGGCGGTGAAGGAGGAAAGGCTCGAGACCCGCGTGTCATTTACCCCGTCTTTTTTTTTTCTTTTTTTTTTTATGGTAGCGTAAGGCGGGGACCGAGTGAACAAGTGCGCGCGAGTGTTTGCGAGACGAACACCTATGCCGTTTCGCCGAAGTGTAACGCTGATTAGCGCTGTGAGAACGGCCTCTGTCTCATTCGGTAGCCTTCAACTCGGCCCGATAAACAGCGATCACGTGAGTCGGGCAGACCGTTCTCTGCCTGGTGCGCGCGGCTTCGTGGTTTAATTGCTCCGCCGTCTTGCGGGGGGGGGGGGGGGGGGGGGGGGGGGGCAGCCGCACAGCCTTGAAATACGGCCCGACAGGGGGCCGCCGACCGAGATAAGCATCCTTGTATGCGCCAAAAACGTCGTACAGAGCACTGGCGGCGCCCTGCACAATCTTCCCGACAAGTGTACTATTACGTGCTATACTGGTATTACGTGCTATACTGGGCGCACAGGCATGCTGTGCGCGGGCGTTTCTGTGCGTAAACATTCTTCGTTCGTAACGACGCGCATTAGGTATAGCGCTAGTTTTCGAGCAACTTTGCTAATTTCTCTCGAAATGGACTCTCGCGTTAAGGTTAAGACAGCATCGACACTTGGTTTTCTTACAGGGCATCAAAAAAAAAAAAAAGTGTTCCTTGCTGCCCTATAGTTCTGCCGCTGTAAGGTATTCTTGCTAGTATTTGAATCGCCTCCTTCGGCACACAAGACTGTCAGGGGGAAAACCAGCTACTTTGGCTGCAACGTTGAGGAAATAAATTTATTTCGTCTAATTCTTGCGCTTACGACGTGTCCACGTTCGAAGGCCAGCGCCGAATGTATCCCCACTAAGACCGGCATGCGCGCGCGCACCCGCGGGGCGGGACTCTGGGGCGCGCGTGTGGCTCTATAAAAGCGTCGGCATGCGAGGTTAAAGCATATGTGCGGCCCGTACTTACATCTCTATCCATCTTTCCTGTCAACTATTCTCAGCGTTTCGCTCCTTCACGTCTTGCACAATGCGCTCGAGAGCGGCGGAGGCGAACGCCCGAGCTACGCGTGAGGCATCGACCATGCGCCTTGTGAAACTTTCCCACAGGGCTCTGAGGCGCGTTCTTATTCGGCAGGCGATGCAAACATATTGCTCGGCGCCCTCTGCGCGCCGACGACGTTCGCTTCGCGAATAAGGCTCTTTCGGGCGCATCACAACGAAAGTTTTCTCGACACGTGCCAAACAAGGCAATAGGTTGGAGATGCGGGCTTTCCTTCGCGTTGGTTTTAGTGCAGTCTCGTCAAGGGGAGAGAGCCGTGGAAACAAGCGTGCGGGATCAGAGGTCAAGAAATATAGGGCCGATGTGAGGCAGCAGCATTGAGCATTATTCCGACATATATTCTTAGAACATTAGGCGTGCCGTGCGTACGTTTATTTTACAATTGGCTTTTGCTTTTTAACTGCCTTTCTGGCCGTTTTTGCCCCTGTTCATTTAGTTTGCTTTCAGCTTGGATAGCGATGCTGACGCCTACATCCCGTCATCATTATCCTTTGCTTTTGTTTCAATTTCAGTAGTTAGGTGAGCACCACAATGTGGAAAATGAAGTCCTCCGCAGGTTAAACTTAGCGGACGTCACGAACAAGCATAAAAAAACAAAAAACAAGGACGACTTGACGCCAGGGCGTTAAGCTCAACCCGCATAAAAAGGCATGGAAGCCGCCCTCGTACGATTTTTATTGTTTGCCCTCTGGATCGCGAGCACCCTCAAAGTGCCTCAAGAGCTGCAAGCTGTGACCCGCAAAATTTTTTTACGCGCCAACACGCGTCTGGAAATGCGGCGGATCCCAGTCATCGCAACAAAATAGCGCTTCACACCCGGTGGCATACAGCCGGCACGACACGTTTAATGTGATAGATACCATCTTGGCATAACTCTCTGCTTCATACCATTCTCCCTGCGTTTCGTCCGCAGTGTGGAAATACTTGCAACTGGATGTTGACTACTCAATATCTTTGCCCACATCAGCACGCGGGTAACCGACAGCAGCATATTAATAGGGCCGCCGCTGTGTGCAATAACAAAGTGAGAGTTTCATGGCAAACGCAACCTACAGGGTACATTTTTTTTTTTGTTTTTTTTTGTTTCTGGCAGACTCTGTTACCGAAATTCTTCAAGCGCCACTCACCGCGAATAGGGAGTAAGGTTTAAATAAGGAGAGAAAGAAAGGCTATTACTTTTTTTCTTTTCGCAATCGGGCACTGGCCAGTGTTGCAATCACCACTATTGTCAACACTGCCGAGTCACTCTGGGCAGTCCCAGTTGAAAGGGGCGACTTCGCGGGGATTTTGCAAGGTGCCGAAATAAGTGAACTAAGAGATTAGGAATCGCACTTATCGCCTGGAGCGCTCTTTCGCCTTCTTTTTCCTCTTTTTCTTTTTTCAGTACTCGCGTGTGAACCTGGACGCCAGCGTCAGTTGCGTTTAACAGTTCCGTCTAATTGGGAGCGCGAAGTGTGCGATCCGCGAGGCAAATGAAGGAGCGATCACTCGCATCGATTACGTTGTGCAGCGGAAAATTACTGCCGACTTCATCGTGGCAGGAGCCAAAGGCCATGCGCGCATTACTGCCGCTGTGGGGAAAGGATAGCCCCCCTTGAAGGCGGTCGGCTATCTTACGCATCTGGGCTGAGCGAAGTCCTTCTCCGTCCCGACTGCGCAGCTGGCCGCGATAAGGCATAAGGCGATCGCCATGACTCGCATTTGCATTCTTGCTCGGGGTGCGGAAAAGGTAATGGAAAGGGGGAAAAGGGAGTCGCTGTCAGTGTCGCCGTCCCGGCGCCCTGGCTTGCGTGCTTTGCGTACCACGACGGGCCGACGAGTGGTTGGTGTTTATGTGCGTAACAAGTTGTCACCGACAAACAACCGCGGATTGTGTTTTTCTAGCTTATCTCTCCCCTCGGAATGCTGGTAATGCTGTTTTCTTTTTCGTTTACACTCATTTTCGAGTAGTGCAGCCTGATGTATCCAGGACACGCTGCAATTTTTTTTTTTTTCTCTTTTACTCAATAGGCACAACCACTCTTCATGGAGCCGTAGCGCTTAGAGATAGCAGTGGTGACGTAAACGAATGTGCGATGGGCGTTAGCAAATAATGGTTGAAAAATTGATGGCTCAATGGATACAAGTTCGAGATTAAAAATTAATCAAATGTAAAAGTTAACAGTATTTATATGTCAAGAAAAAATGGCGGATTTATAGCTGTTAAGTGTCACAGATTGGTTAGAAAAATTTAAAGGAAAATAAGCACCGGACATGGTTCAGCTACCGCTACCTCATTTCGAAGAGGGCGCTACGCGTTTCCGCCAGCGCCTAAAGATTACCGCTAAGCGCTTGATTCGCCATAAAGGCGAGACCGCGTTTTGAACGATTAGAGGCCAGCGTCAGGCTAATAGCATTCTTTGCCTAGTTGATCTGAATGTAGCCCAGTTACCTGATGCACGTCACGCGTGGTTATCGCAGACAGTACAAAATCAGGCCGGTGGCATGCAAGGAAAGCACTAATTGCTCGCTCTGAAAATTAGACCAACACTCAAAGTTAAAGGTATGACACTATTGCGGCCTGTGGTGCTTTCTGATTGCACACATGTTCATTAACATGTAGTCATAAGATAATTGTATGCGAAAAAAAAACAAACAACAACACGACCGTACGTATATGAACCCCGCTGTTCCCCAAGACTTACAGGCGTGCCAAACTTCGTCAGTTCGCATCCCGGGTAAAACGTAAAGTTCTTTAAAAATATCTTTAAACGAATCGACTTTTTTTTTAACTTATGTTATTTGAGGCATGCGGCAACTTTTAATTCGCTTACATGCGCTATTTTCATCATTTTCGTTCCACGCGTGACGTCACGTTTCATGTGGGCGCTGCGGGGGTGTTTGAAATTCCCGCGCGAGGTTGTGCGGCTGTGATGTCATGGCGCCGTCGTCCAATGAATATTTTTGGCACACGTCCAACAGCGCCGCCACCGATGACGACGACGCCGGATTTTCTGCCACAGGGAGTTCTTAAGCTAGGTATCGAGAAAAATTACTCTCCGCTAGCCGGCGTGATGGGCGCTGATGCCAGCACGACTGACTTCTTCGCAGTTTGACTGTATGCGATCAAGCACACTGAGGTCTCCCTTTCCCGTGCTCATTAGGTTCTGCCGCTACCGCTTAAGGCCCTGAGTGAATTCTCCCCGAACAGGATCTTCAGGGGCAGCAGTGTGCAGCTGCGCGTACGTGCGTGCAGCTGTGCGCTGAAATAAATTCCTCATAATTGAGCGTGCGCGTGAGCACAAAACAAAGCGTACACGAAGAGGCAGCGTCAAAGAGAGAGAGAGAGAGAGAGGAAGATAAAAAAATAAATAAAGCAGCCTGCTAGGCTTGGAAGTAAAAACAGCACCGCGGTAGCAAACGCGGTCACGTGATCGCATGAAACAGTTTCAGACTCAACGAACGGAACCCCGTATCGACTGTAATATCAATACGCTCGGAAAGAGCGAACTTCGGTCATATTTTAGTGTCATTGATAAAACAATGAGGAAGTTCTTACTCCTTTGCAGGGGAAGCGAAGTCACTTCAAAGATAAGTTGCCCTGCCACGTAACCCGAAAAGGGGTACATCGAGCGGTGCTCGGGTTGCATCAACTTTACGATACGCAAGGTGATTTTAGCGGAAAACTCGGTGGGGTCAGAATGATTTTAGTGCGCATTCTCGGCCAGCACGCGCGAACATAAAGCTGAAAAGAAACATAGAGCGGGACTAGAATAACGTGAACCCCAACCTGAAGAGCAATGTAAACACGAACCCGGAGAAAAACGCAAGTCCTAACTTATACCAAACACTTCGGACTTTCCTATATTTAAACGGACTCTAGCAAAGTGATGAACAAAATATGACACCACAGTCGGGATTCCAAACGGCGACGGCGTAAACCGATCTGGTCTGCTACCATTCGATGTCTCTCGCAGAGCGCCTTGGATATCATGGTCTCATATTTCATTCGTTGGTTCTGCGCCTTGTATGTATACGAAGACCCCATAGATTGATTGGTTAATTGGTTTTCAGAAAAGGAAAGCTGCTGTATCTGTCACACTTTCCGTGGACACCTGGATCGCGAATATTGGATTTTGAGGAAGGAAAATTCGCAGTAAATGTCTCTCTTCTCAGTGTACACCTCCAACGCGCCCTCAGGGATGGCGTTAAGAAAGAGGGGAATAATAATAATACTGATTAAATACCTCAGTGTAGTATTCATACTACCCGGGGTTTACTCGCGTGAGCGCCACCGCATTTGTCGCCGTTGTTTCGACACGCTGGACGACGCGGAGCGGCGGCGTACGACCGAGGCGACCGCACCGGCGTTCTTGTAGCACGTGCTGGCGCCGACCACTTTCTCCGGCGCGCGGCCAGCGCTGGTCGCGTCGCGCTGGTGCATTGAAAAGAAAGACGAGCGCGCTGTCGTTTGCAAATAAACGTATGAGAGAGGGAAAGTGGCTGACGAGGGAGGCTTTCCGTGGCACGGCTGCCACCATCTATCTATCTATACGTGGCGCCGCGGAATATTCTGAGCTATTCCTGCTGTGCATTTAATGCTTACATCTGCTTTCGACGATGAGATAGTCTGAGTTGTTGTTTTTATTCTTTACTGACAAAGTTTTAGACTTATGACCTCACGCTTCGGTGCTTATTTTAACGCGATAACGTTAGAGGCCCCACTCTGCAGGAAGTCCGAAGTTGGCGTGGCCGACGTTGTGAGGGAAAAATCACGAGGCAAGTAGTATTTTGCAGGTGACAAGGATCGGCACTGATTGATCGGAGGGCTGTATGACGTCACGAGACCACATGAAGTGGCCGTTTGGCAGGAGCTGCCAACTCAGACAGATGCTTTGAGATGAGAAGATGAGATGGGAACCTAACCATCCGGATCCCGAGTAGGCCCCGTAGGCACTTTCGTAGGGATTGGTTAAAAGGGTTTTTTATGTCTACGTCCGGTGGTCTTTCCCAGAATTTAGTATAGCTAATTATTCTATATTAATGAGTATGTTTGAGATAATAGTGGCACAAATAGAGGAATTAGTGAGTAGAAAAGTGCATGTAGATAAACGAGGATCCGCAAGGGAAGCCGCAGACGGGAGACATTAATGCTGTCGTGCCTTATCCTAGAAGGCGGAGTTTAAGTGTCCCCCAGTATTTATTTCAAGTTCGAGCATGTGGTTAATTGATACGGGGCGATTAACGTCCAGATGCTTCACCTAGCTTATGAGGAGCGGTGCTCAACAATTAACGAAGGCCTGGACTTCGTACTGCCTTGAAATTCCTGTTAGGAAAAGCAAGAAACTCACCTCAACCTACGTTGCCAGAAAAGATATATAAAAGACTGCTTTGGTTTATGGAGTTTAACGTCCCAAAGTGACTCAGACTGTGAGAGACGCCGTTCTGGAAGGCTCCTGAAATTTCGACCTGGGGTTCTTTAATAGGCACTGACGTCGCAGCGCACGGGGCCCTTGCTTTTCGCCTCCATTGAAATGTCGCCGCCGCGGCCGGGATTGGACACCGCATCCTTGGGCACAGTAGGCGAGCGCCCTAACTACTGAGCCACCGCAGCGGGTCAAAAAGATAAGAGAAAAAATGAAAAGACTAACCGGCGGCCTTACATCTTGTGTATTATAGCCTTTCGATCGCACCCGTCGTCGTTCCATCCAACGTTCCATCAATTTCCACCTCACGGGATTCTTTCAAGATCACCCATATTCACGCTAATTCTATTTCATTTGTCTTAATTTCGTTTTCAGCTGCATGTTTACAGAAGTGCGCTACCGCTTGGCCTCAGGGTCGGAGTTGTGGCCACGGGTTCAGCAAGAGCATGCTTATATGTTGCAACGCACAGTATTTGTCAAAAATATACAGCCCAACGGGTTTGACTGTAAACTCTGTGACGGGGTTCCTGGAAACACTCCTGGAGTACCTAAGCTAGAAAAGGGGGAGGAAGAGACAACTCGTCACCTTCGGTATTTATTTATTTATTTAATTGTACTCCATACTACAGTCCAATGCGCTGGCCCTAGCAGGAGGGGCATTACAACAAAACGAATGAACGCTATAAAGCAACTACACAACAAAAGCAGACAAATTGAGGACGCTGTTCTGGTCATCTTAACAAAAAGGACAAAATTCGTAACGCAGTGCAAGTCAAGGCTCCTTTGTCTGAATAAAAAGACGTTCCAGTTTTTTTAGGAAGTTGTTTGACTCAAAAGCAATTCGTGGCAGTTCGTTCTAGTCCTTTACTGTTTTAGGGAGCAAACTGTTCTTATAAAAGTTCGTTTTGTAAAACTTTGAGCTAGCGTGGGTTGTGTAGTATGTCTTGTTCTTCCAGAATTTAGCTAGATGAACGCAGTTCAGAAGGCTTTTTTGGCAGAAATTTAGGAAGTAATAGAAGTCGACTTATTCTTCGCCATATTTCTAACCCTGGAATCTGATATTCTTTCATAAGCATGAGAAGGAGAATCTAATGTTCTGTATTTGTCATATATGCTCTTACCGCCTTTCTCTGAATGCGTTCCTGTTTTTCCACGCGTCCTTCTTCGTCCTTCTTCCGACAGCATTGACGCATATTTCCACTGTGACCTTATACATGCATTATACTCTAAAGACTTTGCACTTACGGGAGCGTTTTTTTTTTTTTTTTTAACTTTCTTTTTAGAAAGCATAGCTTTTAAAAGACAGAAGCACATATTTTATTTGATTGTTTCACGAAAACCCTACGCTTTCGCTACCGGGGTATTGGTAATACATAAAGGGTGATAAAAATTCAAACATGGAAACAAAATATTTATGGAACATCTAACATGAGAAAGTGAGCAATAAACAAAAGTAGAAAAGCGCGGAAAACGAATAGGCAAGAAATATCAAAATGAGACGGAACAACTATACGCAAAATGAATATAAGGAAAAAATTGACGTAATACGCGTTGCTTTTTCAGTGTCAATTCCCATTCTATTGAAATTTCAAGTTTATTGTCAATCAATTTCTAATTCCAAATCCCATTTCCTCTCCCGCCAGTCCTCCTCCTCCCCATTCGACACTCCTGATAGCCTTCCCCGATCAACGACGTGGCATGTCAGTAAAACTGTATTAAAACGTCGAACTTCGCCGGGGTTTCATTTGCGTAACCGCGTGTTGGTGCCATCCCATAAAATGTTTTTTTGCCTTGTTCACCACTGTCACACTGCGCAACAATGATTTTGTTCTTTTGTTCTGCTTTCGGCTATGGAGCAACTCTAGGCATCTTTTCAATTGTGAATATCGCAAGTGTTTCATTGAATTACATGCCATCGGAAGCATAGCGCTTGGATTTTAAGGTGGCGCATTTGAATTCACAAGTATGTTATGTGTGTGAGTGTGTGTGGGAAAGAGGGGGGGGGGGGAGGGGGGTGCACGCACGCCTGTGTGCGCTAGTTACAAGATAACAAATAGACGACTGCGTCTGCTAAACCCTTAACGCATGGAAAAGTTTAGTTTTTTAGGGTAGCTCGTGCGATGGCGCTCGATTAACTTATGGTGGCATTTACTGCTGAAAGCACTTTCCTCCTAGTGGGTTTGGCGAACGTATTCTGCTGTCTTCGAACGCACTTCATGCTGTTCACGTGAAAATAGAGTCATTGTCTCTGTTCGGCGAAAATTTCTTAATAATGTCGACGTAAATCGATATTGAAGAAATAGTTTGTAGGAGGGCCGGCATCATCTGGCTCGGTTGAGCGGATGGGCGCACACTCCTGCCGCGCAGTACGCTCTAAGGCGCTGCACTTAATACTCATCATCCTCTACTCAGAGACGCTGGTAAACCAGGTCGTTTCTTCTTTCTTGAGGCAGGTCAGGACAGGAACCGACGCGCGCTTTCAGGAGATTCTATATGGCCGCCGCCCTTCGCAAATAAGCGCTTGTCCTGAACGGGCAATGACAGCGGCTTCGTCTGGCGAAAGCTATATGACTGAAACGCCTGGTGAGGAAGCAAGTCGCCTCTGCAGTACAATGTCTATCAAAAAGAGTCTGCTAGAACAAATTCAACCAGATGAATTGTATGGTGGGCACGGTATATATCAAAACTGTAACTGGCACGTTCAGCAAATTTCTCCTACCCGTGCCGTAGAGCTGCTGGGAATTTTAGCTTTTAAATAAAATTCCCTGTGCGACAAGTGAAAAAAAAAAACAAATAGTCTACCCTTCATGGCTGTTCATTCTCGGTTGTCTCTTTAACGACCTGCGATAGAGTACAGCACGGCGAAATTGTTTCGATAAATACGGCTGGCTAAAAACCAAATGGTTGCTCATCTATAGCAAGATTGTAGCTCGCTGCGTGTCATGCCCTGAAATTAAAGGCGTTGCTAGAGAGCCACTGGCAAGAATAACCGTCACTGTGAGCATTCGGATTAATCCGTGAGTAGTTCTCTCCTCTGAGAGCGATACGTGCAAACATAGGCTAGTTTAGTTTTCGTTTTTCTCCCAGTGAAAAGCGTTGCGAGCTTACGTATAAAACCTTTAAACATCTGAACCTGCTAGCGCGAACAGACGCTGTGACCATTCACTGGCCGACACTCCGTTCCCATAGGACTTGCCTCAAGATGGCAGCATTGAAGGCGGTGTCTTAGGTAGCCTACATGTTGAGCCAGCGCTGCGAGGCACCTTAGGAAGCACTGTGTACTTTGGGACTGGGGTACGAGGGTCCGCGGTGGATCTGTATACCGTTGACAGAAAGTATGCATGTCGCTCGCGCCGCTCACGACACACACAAGCCAGGTTTTGTGCGACGTGCAGAACTGCGTCCAAATTTTGCAATGCCGAGTGTCATAAAGGTTGGTGTCAGGTTTTTATCTCAGCATCGTCTCCCAGCCCCCACACATACACCAAACTGAAGTTAAATCACAATTGTGCGCAGCTGCTTTTGTGTAGGTGAAAACCTGACCAAGTTCGCCGGCGACAATACATGTGAATAAACACACCGCGTTGCTTACTTCCTGATCAAGTCAATGAAAAAAAAAAATATCACTGATACAAAAGAATACACGAGAAACTATTCTTTTTTCGTGACTAACGACCACTTAAGAATGCGGCATTTTGAATGAGCCACTAATTATTAAATTTTAATGACGCCTACTGCAGTTAGTATAGATTAGCCATATGCTTCAAATATTTAAATGTCTTTCTTTCTTTCTTTTTTATTTATCGTAATAATTTTCCCTGTCTGCGATACTGTGTTAATATTCCTTACGACGCTCAGTTAATGTTTAGACCAAGCAAAACGAGAGAAACATTTCTGGTGGTAGCGTTTTTCGTTGTGAACTGCATTTGCATTAAACTAACAACCGCACTGGCACATATACAACACTCTCCTGCAGTTTCCTATCAGCTAGAAGTCCCCGACTGTTTAAGCAGCGGTAAACATCAGGCGACACAAGCCTATTCATCCAAGGCGGTGCAGCAAAAAAAAAAAAAAAAAAAAAAAAAAAGAAATGTTGCAAGAAAGTTTCAACGAACAAGGCGTTTGTATATACATATTGTTCTGTACACGTGTTTTGGCGCTTCAGTGATATTTTACTTTACCCTATACTTAACTGCAAAAAGCTATACCGTTGATAAAGGTGGTCTGCTACAAGATCGTGGAATTCGTTTATGGCCAGGGCACAAAATGATTTCATTGCCGTTTTTTGGGACGCCTTCTTCATTCCTTCCGGCCAAACCTCGAGCACCTGTCACTGTCGCTTCGACTGCTATCACTCTCGGAAGCGAAGTCGTAGTAGTTTTGCTGTGGCCAGCGAAATTACGGACGTTCACTCTTGCGTTGCCGTACACAACGGGGCAAGCGTAAAGCTCTTCATTTGTGACTCGGCGTCGTACTGTGATTGCTCTCCATTCGACCCGCCGACTCGTTTTTGGCGCGCTATGAAAATAAAAAAAAAAAAAGAAAGAAAAAGAAAAGAGGTCCTTTACTGCGTGTCTACCTCTGATTCATCTCCGATTGACCAGTGTGTGGAGGTGGATTTATCCGACTGGAGGGCCAGCGCAACGAAACAACTTAAGCGTGACATTAGCGCTCGAAATCGTTTGCAGAAAATGGCGAAAGTAACGCACCAGGCGCTGTGTCAGCCGTAGATTGCTTAAGGCTGCGCTGTATGAGCAGCTACGCGTAAATGAAAAGAAAATTGAAACCGGTGTACGTATAGAAAAAATACCAAGAATTGACAAGCAATGTACAGTCGCGGCCTAAACATTACAGAGCATGCTTCGGTGATAAAGCACTTCTTACGCCATGCCTAACGAAAGTTAAGCAGTACTTTGTTCATATATTAGAAGATGCGAGGACTGCAAACCTGCCACCTCATGGAAATGCACGTCCATTCTGGCGTGTGGAGGACGTCACACAAGGTTTAATACATTCGTTACGCTTGCAAAATCGTAGAGAAGTCCTCGGCGTTCGTAACGCATCGACCAAACCTGGTTGTCTCGTCCGCGGCTTTGTGTGAGTAGGCAAGGTTCAGTCGAATGTGCAGAATTTGAAGGCTTCTGCGACTCTGAGAGAAGCGTTTGATCGAGCAGAGGTAAATGACTATACGCAGCTGTCCCTCGGGCCAAGATGAGGGGTGCAGTCTAGCCGGTAATGAGTGGCGCTTTCAGCTTCCCCCGTTCAGGTCGTATGCAATGCTTGGCCAGATGACCGCTTTGTTAGCTCGTGTTTCCTCACTTCGGTACTGTTCATTGTCCAAAAAAATTTAATTTCTTTAAATTCAACGCGTAATGGTCGAAATTCCTTGGTACACATGTGAAGTTCGCGTATTAACTATTAATTTGCACGTACCCCTTCAAGGACGCATGAGATGAGTGCTATGAAATATGTTTTTTTTTTTTCTAATATTGCCTTCCATTTGCTTTTGACACCTCATGCATGCGCTAGTTGTCCTCCACAAAACGTGTATTCCATCGTAGGAATATGGAAATAATTTGAATTATAACTTCCCTCAGCTCACAACTATCAAGTTGTTTTCTAATTACTGAGATCGGTACTTGATTTCAGAACACCTGAAATTCGCAGCCTCTCTGAAAGAGGGAGTGAAAAACGCATGTATTTTGAATAAGCTATGGTGAAATAAAGATTACAAAGAAGTCGAAGTAGAAAACTATCTCGAAATAGGAAATATGAAATAAGAATTTGTACATCAACGAAGGAAAAAGCAAATAAAAATAGAAACGCATTTCCCTCCTCCTCAGTTAGAAAGGTATTCCGAATTCCGTGAGCACATGCGCTAGTGCGCTCGTGGCCCAACAAATCATCATATTGTGTGACACGATGATTTCGAAACGAAACTTGTGACAAAATTTCAAACAAGGAAGCGAGATCCGTAACATTTTAGTCTATTTGTACATCGTCGAGAAACTTTTCACGACGGAGAGCGACGGCTTACACCACCGGAAGGTTTTGCCCCGTCGGGAATGGTTGCACGATCGGAACGCAAGAAAGTGGAGAACTGCTGCCGACGACAGAACGGCATTGAGTAAAAATTATGGGAGTCCCGAGCAATGAATGAGCCGCTCCCGGCAGCACCATTCAAATATAAATGAACCTTTCAGTCTAAGGATTTGGATTTCTCCGCTCGGCTGGCCCAGTTCGATACTGGGCTTTGAATGTAATATAACTGCTATACGCACGCACGTCTTTCAGGCGAAGCCGGCTGAACTGAAACAGTGGCCTCAAAGCTGACGAAGGCAGGCGACGCTCTTATTTTTGGCCGTCCGTGGGAGACCGTTCGGAGGCAACAGCGCTGAACCGAAAAGAAAGCGATAAGCCATTAGAGTATGCAATATAGCGTGCGACATTTCCCGCAGGATGTTCGCTCTCGGGAGCCCTCAGAAGAGGACGACTGTCTTGAACGCGGTGTTTCTCCGAATTGTCATCACTGTAGCGGCTCGCACGGACCCATTTGCTCTAATCACCGTCCTCTTTGCAGAAGGCAAGCATGCATATTTTCGCCGGCTGCCGAACAGTTTTGGATAGAGTGCGTGCACAAATATAGTCGTGCGCTCCTTCCGGCCGAGTGGACGCGGGAAGCGGCGTATGTCGCTGAAGTCGGTGCGCGAAGGAAGCGGCTCTGTAGGAGGAGACCGCGTGCGCCGTTGGCCGCCCCGCTCCAGCTACTGCCAAGGCCGGAGATGCTCTGGCGCATGCCGGCCAAAACGGACCCGAAGGACGACCACGCTGGCGGTCTCTGTCAAAGCCGCACATTGTTGACCCATGCCGCTACGACCTTGGTCACTCACCGTATACTACCGATTTCTGACGCGTTATTGCGCAGCGGCCGGTGGGGGCTAGCTCTTGGGACTACACCTGCTTTCGTAATTCTTTTTTTTTTCTCCCTTCTGGAACGTCTCTTCCCTTCTTACTCTGTTTTTTTGTTTCTTTTCTCTGTTCCCCCAGCCGGAAAGTAACGCATTTACTGACGAATGCTTTTACCGCTCCGTCGGACTTCCTCGCTTGTCCCGCGTCCGCGGAATAAACGCGGTTGCGCGATCCGGACTAAAGGCGGCACAACTGTCTCCGACGGAAATTGATTTACCGCCGACGCGAGCTGATGTGCCGTCGGCTTTCACGCGTCACTCTCGGTGGGCGTTTGCCGGTTCCTCTCCTGCGCCTGTTTGTGCGCTATATACACGGGCTCACGGGTCCTTCTTGCCTGAAGGAGGGCTCCCCTTTCGCCCCATCAACGTTATTATTATTATTATTTTTTTTTTTAGCCGGAAGGGCGCACGTTCAACAGGGTGGAACAAGGTGCACAGGCCATAAGTTACATGGCGGTACCGCGGCCGACCTGCCTCTCCTGTCTGTAGTATCCCCAGTAGAGCATGTATACTCCTCTCCGCGCTTACGACTGCCGGACTTACCGTCGATACGTTCCCGTTCGCCGCCGACGGCGTTAAATGTGATCAAGGTGGCGTGACTCCTCTTTCTTCTTTCTCTCTCTCTCTCTCTCTTTTTTTTTACGATCTTTTTCGCGTCCTACATTCACAAATTCTTTTTTCCCGTCCTGCATTACGTACATTTCTCGTCGGCCAGCAAGAAGAAAGCCGGAGAGTCTTCTGCCACGGCCAACCGACGGGGTCATATACTGTTATTTCTCGTTTATCGGCTCCGGCTCAGCTTTTACCTTCTAATCCTGCACGTTCCCATTGCCTCGGCCGCAAAGTCGCCACCGTGCGTCCAAGCTGTCAACGTCCCTCGCTCCCGCAGGCACGCCCTCCTCCCGACTTTTCGGTATCTGGTGTGATGGAACGAAGTTTCGATCGGCCGACTCCGTTTCGATCGCTCGCTCTGGCGCTATAAATGACGTGTCTGGGCTTCCGATGTCGTTCGTGTGCGCACTCCAGCGAGAAAAGGTCGGCGTAATTAATTACTTCCAGCGAGGCCGCGGCGCTCCGCCGACGCCTTGGCAGCTCTCGACGTGCAAAACTATTCTTCGTGACCCGAGCTCGCTGGGGAATTTTCGTACCTTACCTATATACCACATTTGTTGACGCCATATTCGTATTTTCAAACGTGCTCCTTGTCTCTATAGCTTCGTCGCGTTGCGCAAAAGGGCGGAAGATCTCTCTCTCTCTCTCTCTCTCTCTCTCTCTCTCTCTCTCTCTCTCTCTCTCTCACACACACACACACACACACACACACACACACACACACACACACACACACACACACACACACACACACACACACACACACACACACACACACACACACACACACACACACACACACACACACACACACACACACACACACAAAGAAAATATCATCCAACGTGGCATGCACACATTATTTTCCCCTTCCTTTTCTCCTCTGTGCACTTTCAGGGCTTTCCGAGGATGATCGACGGGCCTCCACAAGGGAGTGTCATATGTTATTCGAACGCGAGAAAACTGATCATCGCGTTACCGGAGCACGTGAGATCAAACGGCCAAGGTTAAATGGCGTCACGCAACACGTATGGCTTGCGCCTGTGTTCGAGACGTACCATTAACAACTTTGGCAACGCGCTTCGTTGGCCCTTAGCCCCGTAATGCCCAGGAAGTGGAAATGTGGGGTCAAACATCCCAAAGCGACACGCAGTCTATCAGGCGTACGGCGTAGGACTCCGAATTAATTTATACCGTCGCGGGTTCTTTAACGTGCGCTCACATCGCGAACCTCGATCGAACTCGCCACTTTGGGGAAAACGTCAAATTCACTTTATCATCGGCGACAGGTAAAATGAGGGATGCATGTTCCGCACTTTCAGCATTCCTCTGTTTCTCAACTTCATTCGGGAAATTAAGAGCGAAATTAGGGTGACACATGAGCGGCGCCTTTTCAAGCTATATCGTGAGTGGATCCTGGTGCCCGCCTTCCCTTGTATACATGCACTTTGTCACTCATCCTTTAATTTGTGTCTCTATTATCTCACTAATTAGCATACAGTCTTAAGTTGCCTAGTTGTGTGAAAGGCCGCCCGACATAGATACCTATACGAATGTGCCTCCGTGGAGTATAGCGTGTCTTACATATCCTCCAAGGATCCTGAAAAGTTCGGTTCCCCGTCTAATCCACCCATCTCATGAAAGTTCAGGATGGCAACTCCTGCCATGTCACGTGGCCTCGTCACGTTGCTGAATCCGGCAACCAATTAAATTAGTGTCTGGCCGTTTCACCTGCCAACTATGCCGCCTGCCAGAGCCATTTTCGCTCACAACGCCGGGTTTTCTGCAGAACGAAGCCTATAACGGTATTGCCTTAAAGAAACAAGCAAATGAAAGAAATGTGGGCCATGTCTCGAGTACACTACTATTATAAAATTAAAATAACCAAGTAAGCTGATTTATGAATACCTAATAACACACAAGCCAGCGAGTATATGCGCCATAAACCAGTACAAAAATTAAAAATTGTTTCGTCCCCAGCTGATGTAGCAGTTCTGTTAACATTCTTGGTTATTTATCGAGAGAGCTTTTGTTAATTTCGATTTGTGAGGTAATGCGAGGTTTGTGTACTCTTTTGAGAGCGGAAAGTAAACCTTCTGGTTGTTTCCACTGCATCGTACCGCACGCATGAAACGGAGAGCGCTGCAGGCTTAGAGAGGCTATGAACCACCCTGTGAGCGCGGCGATTGGACGCAAACAAGCGCATGCGCACCTGCAGCGCCGCCATTTTCATCTCTCGATATATATCGGAGAGCTCTATGGAGAGAGGAATGCCGCCGTGGGAACGGCGGCTGGAAGCAGCCGCGTTAGCGGGGCATCACTTCAGGAGGCTTACAGTGTGGGTAAGCACAGGACAGAGCTCGAGTTGGAAGGAACCGCACCAGGTAACATTTAATTTCCCGAATGGGTTCAATAAGGGCTCTTTGAGGGCGCCATTTGCTCGTATAGAGCATATTAAGAGATCCGTGCGTATTTACGGGTAAGATGTGTTCGATGGCACCTTTTGTAAAGTGTACTTCAAAGATGGCAGAAAATACACTCAAGTCGAGCTTCCCTCGAGACATAGCTTTTAACTTTGAGGAAGCTGAGAAATACTGCCAGCCATTGCTGTGAACGTATGTGTGAGGATGGTCTACCCTAATGATGCGTAGCAAAACCTTGCCTTAAAATTTCGTCCCGAGCTCGCACCGAGCAGTCGGTCTGTCGTATAGAAGACCAGAAGGGTGACTTTTTTTTTATTAACAAATACAAATATTGGAAGCCTTTCGAGGTAAGATATGGGTACATATTGATTACCGTAATGCAATCTTACACTATATGCGAAAATTGCGTTCAGATGACATTAGCCTTGCACCTTTTTTCTTTCACATTCCTTAACCGTAGCCGAAAGATTCATGCTCAGTAACTAGTGTCCTCAACTTCGCGCACACTTTCATTCGCGTTTGCCTGACACCGGTACATCCGGAATAACTGTTGTACGTGCTCACTGATGACAGTACTATCTGCAGAACACTTTTCGCTATTGTAAAAAGAGGAGGCTTTCCTCCAGACAGAGTAGACAAATGCTGAGGAAATCGATTGATTTGATTCATTTAATATACCTACCACCTATCATGTACCGTAACTTTATTAAAGCCCTTTGATTCTCTATGGACAATGCTATATAGTCGGGCACAACTCAAGTATGCAGTAACCACCACATATGATTACTCCGTGAGAGAAAGTAGTGTACTGCTGAAGCTTTTATAGTTACCTATAAAAAAAGCCATGCATCAGGCCACATTGCAAGCTCAAGTATTTTGATGCATCTGACATATTTCGTATGGCTAAATTTTAAAAACTGATTCGTTTACTCTCCGGTAGAACTTAGCCCATATTAAGCAACTGCTCATTCTTTTTTTTTTTAATTGGTATCCTATACTACAGAGTAACTAGGAAAACACTAGAAAAGCCGGACGGAAGCCTTACATCGAATGCAGACGCGGTATATCGGGCCACCGATTTAATTCGCCTTCAGCTACAGAATTGTATGTGATTTGCGAAAGCGGCCTTATGCGTGGTAACCTGCATCTGTGCATTCAGCAGATCCGCCGAAATACCCTCTCGCTTGGGCACTTCGTGACCTTTACGTGTTGTTCAAGACACGAAATTTGATCCGAGCATTTTGATAGGGTCAACAGGCCTTTTATCCGCGAATACGTCGAAGCGTTCTATGCCCTTTCGAGCAGCCCCTCAACAGCGGCAGAATATAGACAGCCAGCGACAGTCGGAACGGAAACAATAGCTACGTTGGAAGAGGGGCATAAATAACGCTTTGAAACTAGCGGCGTCCCATTCACGCTTGGGTCGAGTTTCCGCGAAACCCCGACGGAATACGAATGCAAAGTATCCGACGCCGTTGTTGCGCCCGTTGCGAGAGCGTGCATTATACACTCGGTGCCACGGATTCGCGGCTCAAGTGGCGGGTCGGCGTAGCACGGACTGCAACTGGGCGTAGCGGCAGCGATGACGAAACCCGTGGTGTCAGCGCGCGTGCAGGCCACCGAGGAGCGCGGCCTCGGACTCCGCGAGCAACGCGGCGGCACGTCGCGCCTGCGGATTGTATATGTAGGCTTGCATAACGCTCTCCCGTCGCGCCTGGCTGCGCGTGTATTCGCCGGCTCGAATTCGGAGGCCTCTCCACCGAATATAAGCGGCGCGGTAATCTACGCACGGGTAATACGCGCTGGCTTAAACATGGCGCGCATTTATTTATTTATTTTTTTTTTCGCTCACAGCCGGTCGCTGTTGCGGACATCAGCGCAAATTGGCAGGCTTCCCGCTCGGGATAAAATTTCATCGTCTGCACAGCGACACACGACAATAATTCTCTCCGTTAGGCGGCTGTATACAAGCGACAGCGTACATGTTGCGCGCGTCATCCTCGAGCTTGCTTTTTCCTACGCCGCTGCTGAACTCGTTCGTTACATGGCGCTCTTTTTTGCCTGAGCTGAACGTATAGGTCTGCGCACATCAACTGGTCGTAGCCCAGTCTTATTAGGCATATTTAGCACAGCAGAGACGTAACAGCGTAGACGCGTACCGGCTTACCAGACGCCTCCCACCCACGCGCCGCGCCCGCAACTTGGCCGCCACTGCACTTGCACAGCAGGCGTTCGGTAAACGGTATGCGTCTACGTAAGCGCGTCTCCAGTATGCCAAATCTTTCTGTTAGCACGATAACTTTAAGGGTCCCGTTTAGCGGAGAACATGTCGTTTGTCTGCGGGAGGGGTCATGGCGTCCTTTACAATTGCTTTTCTCAAAACTGTGTGTGTGTGTGTGTGTGTGTGTGTGTGTGTGTGTGTGTGTGTGTGTGTGTGTGTGTGTGTGTGTGTGTGTGTGTGTGTGTGTGTGTGTGTGTGTGTGTGTGTGTGTGTGTGTGTGTGTGTGTGTGTGTGTGTGTGTGTGTGTGTGTGTGTGTGTGTGCGCGCGCGCGCGCGCGCGCGCGCGCTCAAGGATGCGCGATCATATCCCTGTCGCGGCGGCTACTTTTCGATGGAGGCGGCAAGCAAGGCGCCCGTGTCCTGTTCGATGTCGGTGCGCGTTGAAGAACCCCAGGTGGTCGAAATTTCCGGAGCCCTCCACTGCGGCGTCCGTCATAGCCTGAGTCGCTTTGGGACGTTAAACCATATACGCCAAACCAAACCAAAATCTGCTCCCAGCTGTTTCGAATACTAGCGGACTAGCGCGGCCGTATGTGCGCGTCTGCATGGCCGCTCATACTGCACTGGCAACGCTAGATGCCCCCGTGAGCTCGGTATTCAGGGAGGTGCTGATACTGCGGATTTCATGTGCTTGTAGTGAGAGATGTATTGCTTGTACCGACAGATGTTACTGATAAGGTCATATTTACTGGATTATTGCCCTCGATCTCATGGAAGCGTTCGAACTGAGAGTTGTATTTTGGTTTCATTTTGATGCAGAAGACTGGGATACCTGAAACTGCAAGCCTGTCAGAGTCGGAAACGTAACTTTTGCGCAACCCGTAGAATGCCTACGCCCGCTCCGCAGCTGCTGCTTTCGCTTCCAAAGCTGCTTGTCACTTCCGCATTTGATGGAACGCGTTTCTCCACGTCACATACGCCGGTCAGAATTATCGCAACGTCACCTATATATTTTCGCTCTAAATATACAACGAAAGCCCAGCTGCAACTCCTCTATACAATTCCTCCCTTTTGAAAGGAGCAATTCGAAAATACGCTATAGCGAATCGCGCAGCCTCGCGTCGACCTATGAACGTACCTCTCCGCGTTTGTACTGGCGACAGCGGGTTTAGTTTGCAGTGGCGAGATCCTTCGCAGATTTCCAACGTCGGGCCCTGTAACCCTTGGCTTCAGCCTAGAGCTTATACGCCGAGCATTCACTTTCGCTCTCTGCAGCAGCCGGCGCTTTCCGCAGTCGCTGACGCGCGCCCTTCAAGGGCGGCCATCGGCTGCCTCCACGAGGCTGCGGTTCAGCTGCGAGCGGCACTTTGTGTTTGCGGTCTACAGCTGTGCCTGACTTACGTCAGCGCAGGGCGCGAGCAGCGGCACGCAGCCGGCGCGCGCGCGCGCGCGCGCGCGCGCGCTAGCATGCCGCCGATGCTCTGCTGTGCAGCCCCGTGCTTCCATTCCGGCGCAGCCGGCCCCCATACGAGGCGCCGCAGCGAAAGGCTACGCGCACTGCCCGAGCTACTCGTCAGTCCCGTGAGTACGCACCTGCCGTGCATGCGTCCCATGGGCAGCAATGCAGCGCCAATTCCACACCCACGTTGGCGTCGCGTGTTGCTACTTGTGGCAACAAGGGCAGGAAGAGCGCCGTTGTGTCAACTGCTGTTGGTGGTTCTGCATGGAGGGGCACGGGTTTCGCGCGACGTAGAATGGATGCCGCAACTCCGTGACACCTCGCCACCGAGCTGCTCTCGTGGCCACGCTAGGGGGCCGCAACGGCGGCACCTGGGCCAGCACGCAAGCTCGGGAACGGTACTACATTCAAAATGACGAGAGTAAATGAGGCACGACTAGCCATTCCCTGTACTGCTCCTGTGGAAGGCCTCGGTGTTACGCGTAACCTTTTCCCGACGCGAAGGGTTGTGTGTCATTCGCTATTGTCGGCGTTAATTGCGAGAAGCCCTGTTGGGAACCCGGCCTAAAACGTGTTAATCATTAGGCCGTTAACTCTCCGTCGAATTCATGCCTTATCTTATTCACACAGTCGCTGTGTCTTACGTAATTTGAGAACGTTTTCTGCCTATTTCAGCTTCTGCATATTCGCTCGAAATGTTGCAACTCTGTCGCACTTGTCGCAGGCGTCTTTACAGCCAGGCTTTATAGGTTTTCTCGCAAATTTTGAGGGCGATAATAATGCCGATTTTTGTGTTACTAAGATGATCGCGAAGCGCGCTGTAGGGGAAACGCTCCAGGGAAATTCTGACCACCTGGGCTTTCTCTCTGCGCATCGAAATAGAATTACGGGAATGTGTGTGTGCGTGTTTTTTTTTTTTTATTTTTTTACCGCCGCCTAAATGCAGCCGCTGCGGCTGAGAACGAACGCGCCAACTCATGAGCAAAGCGCCGTACAGCTGCCTATATAGCCACGGCGCCGGCTAATGTCTATGTAATTGTGAATAGATGGTGAGATCACTTTGTTCGGCGCATACGCTGTTATTGCGCCTGGAATAGGCTCCATATGGTGACGCCGAGCCAGAATCCGATTTGATGTCAGCTCGTTAAATGACGACGTTGATAGCCACGGAACATTACTGTTGCCACATAGGGCCATATTGGAGCCATCGCTGATGGCTCTTGCAAGTTACGTGGATCCATCCTCGCCGTCATCTTCCCTGCCTGCCTGTGGCGAGCATGGCGACTAACGAAGTTTAGATCGTGGTTTTCAATGTTTACTTTGTACACTGTTTCACAATAGCCATGAATCTAGAGAGAGAGAGAGGGAGTAGAGTGTGTGAGTTGAGTAGCTGAGTGTTTTTCCCGTCTAATAAGCAGCATGTTCGCCAGTTCAATTTAGTGAAACATTCAGCTGTGGCGCACGGGAATTATTTTGTCGTATCAAGTATCAATTAAACAAATAAATAAACAAATTCTCCTACCAAAGGTCCGATTGAGATTCACTGATTGATTTCTCTTGAACCAGAGACATGTAAATATCTGTTCTTTCATCCCAGAACTTGTTCGTGTAGCAGAAAGTTATCGTGCTAATTAGAGGACTATTCGGTAGTCGCACTTCTTGATCGCGAAATCACGAGAGTTAAAAATAATGCTCTCACTCCGCAGTTCAAGCCACAATACAAAGCGCATATATTCGTTGCCTGTTTTACTTATTATGGCGGGCGATGTTTTCAAAATGGTCTTAAAATAATTGCAATAGAAATATCTCTTCTGAAGCACTACCATTGTCTGCAAAGTACCGATAATTGTTTGGAAATAGACGCGTTAATTAGCCATGAAAAACAGACAGGGTGCCTAATTCTGGTACAAGAAGCCTCTCTAATCTAATGCTTTTGATAAAGAAAAAAAAAAAAGAGGGGGGGGGGGGACTATTTGAATTTGAAGAAATTGGTTTGGTTTGGTTAATGGGTTTAACGTCCGAAAACGGCGTGAGCTATAAGAGGCGCGGTAGTGCAGGACTCCTGAAATTTCGACCACCTGGGGTTCTTTAACGTGCACTGACATCGCACAGAACACGGGTGCCTTGATTTTCGCCTACATCGAAAAGAGGCCGCCGCGGCCGCGATTTGATCCCTCATCCTTGGGCACAGCAGTCGGGCGCCCTAACCACTGCGCCACCGCGGCAGGCGAAATCGGAGTAATCAGGACTTGCGGGGTACATGTACTGATTTGAAGGGGAAGACGCCTGGGTTGTATAGTGCAGAAATGCGATTTCAGAATACAATGTTTTTAAACCCAGACTTGGAAAATTAACTGTACGTTAAAAAAAAATAGCGAGAAAAAACAAAACTTGCAAGAAGTTTTAAAACATGCGAATATTTGCTGCGCGAGCCTTACTTCATTATTCTCAATTCGTTACCAAGGAAATGTTTCATCACATTGTATTTCTTGCACAATATCAGTTTCCGTGTAAGCAACATCTTCGAGATAGCAATTTCGGCGATTTCGATGGAAATATCAGTTGCGTAGTGCAACGCTGGGAGCTACCTCATATACTACCCAGAACAGGGGCACAACGAGGAAAGCACGAGGAGAGAAAAACACAACACAGGCGCACAATACTAATTGTAATACAAACAAAGAAACTCAAACTTCCTCTGTTGTGCTTTTCTCTCCGTGTTGCCCTCGTTACGCCGCTGCTCTGGGTATCATGCACAGACTATAGCCCCGCAAGCTGGTATTCTGAGATACCTCATATTAATTTTGGTGGTAATCAGAACGTCGTGTCACGAGCCTTGACGCCCATGAACGTGCGGTGACGTGACGCGTCATCTGTTGGAGTTGCTGCATCAGAGTGCTTTGTGGTCTCAAGAGCTGAGCCTATGGTTGAGCGGCGCCAGGCGCTATCAAAGAGGGCACAACGCTTCCACGAACGCACAGGTCTCTCTGGAAGAATGTACGGGCTCAGGTTTTCGTCGAACGTGCGAGTGTATCGGCCCAGTTTATCCTGTCGGTCTTGTTTATGCGTCTCGTCTAACTGTGTTTAAGTATTTATGACCCGCCAACTTGATTCTCTTTTAGCAGTACCGAACGCTATGCTAGTTTTGCGCTGTAGGCGGTACTCGGGTGAAGCAGCTGTTTGCACGGCTATTGGCCTTCCTAAAGGCATCCTCCTCCTCCACCCCTCCTCCTCTTCAGTTTAACAGCATTTTCTGGTCTTAAGATGCGCTGCACTCCTGGCTGTGAAGCAGAGGTGAATTCATTTATTGCCTGTCACACATTGCTTCACACGTTTGCTGTACTGCACCCAATTTCAGAAGATATGAACACACAGGAAAAAAAAAAAAAAAATCCTCGATGCAGCATGCTGATGCTTTTTTTTCTTTTACAGCTATTCCTCGTCTGCTTGACTAGCGGGAACTAGGAGAGAGAACAGGCCGATCTTCTTCGCGCGTAGGTTCTTGCAAGCACTCGATGCAATTTTGTAAGCAGAGGCTTTTGGTCCAGAGCTCGCTATCCGCCGTAGCCAACGCCTACTTATTTATAAGAGGGTTGTGTGTCGATACAGACGACTGCAGCGCCTTTGAAGCGTTCCTCATTTGGGCATGCAGAAAGGCAGCCGAGATAAAATTGCAAGAAAGCTTTGTATGATACACAGACGGGGACAAGCACCATACTACCGAGGAGGCGTATACGCTGCTAACGGGGATCTTTACGAAAGAAGCCAATAGTCATTGATGGTGGTGGTGATGAGGATGACGACGACGACGACATCGATGATGGTGATTATTATTATGATGATGATGTCCTCAGTCATAATGGCACATACCCACGGCGGGGGATTGGCCAGGGTGCATTGCAGATACTAAAGATATGTGGACTAGGAGTGGAGTATTTGGATAATTATGAGTGAAACCAGAGAAAGCGTAAGCAAACGTTCCCTTTTTTTTTTTTTCTTACGGTTGTGGCCATTATGGGGAGAAATTAACTGCGTAGTCATCTTTTTCGGCATTCCATATAATACTTGAACATAAATTTAGTAGAAAGAAATATAACGTAGCGTCTCTCGCACAGCTGCCACCCTCACGTTCGATCATGTAACGGAATATTTGTAGCAGGACGGAGCACGTCCCCCGCTATGGTCCAGGGTTCCGCTGCTGGACGCCCTCCAGTTTGGGCTACACGCAACTCGAATGCGTTCGGAAGAAAGCAAGGCGGCCGCCGCCATTGCTCAGCTGGCTGAACTCTGCACGCTACATAAGAAGGTCGTGAGTTCGGGTCCCTCCGTGGGTTTGGTCATCTTTTTTTTCCTGCTTTCTGCGGAAAATTATAATTGTTTTCTTATGTTTTCTAAAAACGATTCGCAATTAATGTTCTGCTGTAATGAACATCCGTAAATTAAAAAAAAACGCTCCTTTTTTGCTTTCCTTAGTGTAAATAACTTTTGGAACTTTTTTTTCCTATGCATATCCTAACTAGCCTCTAACTCCATCACCTGCCTTGAGGCGGAAATATATGCGCCGAACAGAAACTGTCATGTCGTTTTGTTGATAATTAAATGCTTGGGAAGTGTGTAATAACTAAACCAATGTCACACAACGATCTCAAACAATCAGAATCACAATCATGTTTATTTAACATCATAAATATCACCTCTACAAAAAATGGAGGGAGGGAGGAGGGACGTAGCTGGTCGCGTATTTTATCTCGTTTTAGAAACGAAATATGGCGGGGACATCAAGGCCTTCGACTAAAGAAGTAACATCTCTTTCTTTTTCCACCTTTCGCGCTCGCTCTGTTCACTCTGATTTAGTTCTGGGCGATATATTCAGATTTAGTGGCAGCGTGGTTTTTACAACGCAGAAGAGCGCAAGCGGTCTGATCACTACAGTTGATCGCTCACGTATACAGTTGAAAAGGGAGAGAATCAAAACATTGTGCCTGCAGCTGGAAACAGATCGTTTCTCGGCGCTTGCGAGCACGATTTGATTCTGCGTATAAGGCCGCAGCTAGAGTAACTGCATTGTATTTGAACTATTCCAACTAGGTCTTCTTGGAAGGTTGCGGCTGCCGCGCAGTGCTGGACATTGGTTAGGCTATGGTTATGTTTTTCTTTTCGCGAGCTAGAGGATCTTTAATTTTACACCTGTTGTAACCATATCATATCACTGACTGATACAAACCGGACATTTATGGCAGCCACGTTTTGTAGAGACTTCCGTGCCCGAAATTTATGCATTCCTTGCTTGATCTACTAACACGCGTTTTGTTTCTTTTCACCTGCTTTTTGCGCGCAGAAAGCAGTGCTAATATTTGCTTCAACCCAGTAGAGCAGCCACGTATAGAACATCTCCGATTCGGCTGGTGGAAAAGCCATCACGCCGTTTTAATTGCCCCCCGCCTGTGGAGAGCGTTCACTCCCTAGCCCACCTGGCCCTAATTAAATCCTGTCGCGTGTTTTCGCTTTTACTTTGCGGCACAGTACGGCGCAGTTTACCCCGTAAAACGTTCGAAGTGCAGCTATCTCTGTCAAACCGAATAACAAAGCAGGGAGGCGGCAAAAGGAAACGCGAGAGTTGCAGTTAGTCAAATGCAGTTAGTCAATTCACGATTACTGGCGGTCCCCCTAGTAGCAGTTCCCTCCGAGTCGTTTTCAAAGCTACAGGCAGACAACCATGGAAACGAGCCCATATCGAGCGCGAAGGCTCAGTGGTCCGACCCGCCAATCAAGGAGAGAAAGATGAGATCCGCACGTTTCTGGGTATGGGCGACGCTAGCCAGAACCCTTCACGAGTCCGCATGAAATTGTTGCAGGGCCCCTACGCGGCGACGCTTATTATAATCACGTGAGGAGACCGGATCGCGTGGTTGCGGCTGCAAATGTGTGGCTATGCAGCAAAATTGCAGCCTCAGTGGTGTGCACGCCCTGATCAGAATCGTCTGACCACAGACAGCGACACAGCAGCAGCAGCCACTCCCACCCGCGAATAGCAGCCAGCATCGCCAAGTCTATCATCATTGCACTCGCCAAACCACCCGTGGACATCTCTTTTCAGTAACTAAGTGTTGCGGATAGGTTTAATAGCTAAAATAGACTTCGCTTCGGGAGCACATCCGGAGAGCACGGCGCGCAGAGACCACTAAATAGCGTCTGGGAGGTACTTGGGGCAAGCCCTAATCGTCGTACCGCGAACAGCGCGGCAGCCGGAGGAAAAAGTTAGCCGTTCGCTTCGAAGACCACCCCCATTCGGCGATTCCTACTTCCGCCTTCAGCGGCCGTGTACTGCAAAGGTCTGAGCAAGCGCCTCTGCCCTTGCCTTGCCCAGAAACTGGCAGTAGCGGGGTATATGCAGATAGATGGACGCGCTTCCGCGGTCGTTTGCAGTGCGAGAGGCAACGTTACCGACTGCGTAAGCGGACGTGATCTTGGTCCGGTGACCGTGCGCGGGGACCTTCAGTCGTGGTCGTCCTTGGGTGCAGCTGCTGGCGCACCGACGCAACCCGCTCGCGGCAGGCATCCTCCGGCGGAGGGCGCGCGCCTGAAGCGAGAGAGGCCGTGTTTGATGCGCGGTCGGATGGAGCCGGCCGTCACCAGATCAACCTGCTTTGTTCCGCGACAGCCTTTTCTTCTTCATACTCCAGTAATTCTGAATGATATCGCTACAGCCGAACCGCCTGCGTGTAACGTTAGTGCCTTCTCATTCCGAGCGTGTTCGCCGTTGCTATAGGGTACGGAATCGTAAATGCTGCCTGGATGGACATCTGGTGCCATTGTTAAATGCTCCGCCGGTCGACAGCGTCTTTGAGCTCTGGGATATCAAAGAAGAATTGTCGCTAAACGATTCTATCTACCCTCGCCACTCAGCCGTACCTTCTTGCCGCAGCAAAGAAGCAAACGCGGCCTCCTGTAAGTCGTGACGCCGCCTCCTATATGTGCATTTTGTTTTATTGTGCCATAACTTATGTGCTGTCAGTAAAAACTGCGATATCACTGCGCGCTAAATAAATAAACTCAGAGAGTACCGATCCTAATTATTACTGCTGCTGAGCCGCCGTATGTTGTGTTTACTGGTTCGGCAGGAAACTGCTCAAGTCTTTCCTGCCGTGGATGGACGCCGAGCGAAGCTAGTGTCAATATTGCGGTGCAGTGCAGCCGCGGAACACGCTAACCTTCTCTTCGCAAAAAAAAAAGAAAGAAAGAAAAAAAAAAACACTTGCGGTGCCATGAAACCGCCGAGTTGGCATATTCCCAGCAAACATTCTCACTTTCGAAATTCGGTGCATAAAAGCTGACGTTCCGGCCTGACGGCTGCCCGTACTCACGGCAAGTTTGAGCGCGCAAATGAAATTTAATATCAGGGCTGATGTAGTGACGATGTAAGGCAGAGCTCTGTTGTGGACATCGCAGAAAACACGAATGTGGCAGTGCTTTAGTTACGGATGAGAGCGCTATAATCGTGGGGTATTAGGACGGACACCGCAGTGTCACGTGATGCTTTTTAAAACTTCATGGGCTTTCATTTTTGCTAATGAAAAGGGCTACGCTAGCACTACCTCAGGTTTGGTTTACGGGGCACAACGTCCCAAACCGACTTAGGCTATGAAATGCGCCGTAGTGGAGGGCTCTGGAAATTTCTACTACCTGGGGTTCATTCACGTGCAACTGACATTGCACAGGACAGGGGCACCTTGCTGTTCGCCTCCGTCGAAAAGCGGCTTATTGGGATTATTTTTTTTTTTTCTTAAATCCTGGTCCACCTTAGCTAGGAAACCTTGCATATAGTATGTGTCCATCCATACGCGTGTATGACCTGAAAATGTTAGTAAAATGAAGCAAAAAAGAAAAAAAAGAACTGTACAATCAGACATCTGATACGACAGTTCTACCAAAGTAGCTATAACTACCCTCCATAGTTACCTTGGTGCATTAGCTCTACTACATGCTGTTACCTTACACCGAGGTCAGCATTTTTCTGAGTGTTGAGATGGACAGAGGTACATGGGCCGACGTTCGTAAGGGTGGGTGGGCAGCCCACTATGGACTGTGAGTTGGCTGGCGTTTGCACTAAAACAAAAAAAAAAAAAACAAAAAAAAATCCTCGACGTGAGTGATGTGTACTCATCACTTGAACGCTCACTTCTGCAAGGCCTGCGATTTTTCTTTCTTCTTCTTCTTTTTTTGAGAACTGCACCGATAGCATTGTGCATTTTTTCTTGTTGTGCATGATTTTCGGGTTAAATGTCGAATCATAAATTACCACGCCTCTTCAGCACATTTCAAGTTATCACGCGGAGCGTGATGATTCATCCGGCTTCTCCTATTGCACTCGGCACTGCTTGAGGGCATATACGTCGTGCGTCTTACACAGCGACTATGGTACTACCGCTGGCATACTACGGAAACATGCGGTGCTGGCGGTTCCAATTAGAGAGATTTTGCTTTCCGGAGATTTACTAACGCACACCTATACCGGTTTACCAGACGCCTCCTATCCGATAAACTCCTCTGCTATGCTAAACGCGTCTAATTACGTAGGAACTGAACTTTCCTACCCTGCTTCTCCCTCGTTGACGTGGAGGCTGGTGTGATCCTCCTTGAGTGGTCCATCAAAAGGAGGAAAAAGAACAGGTGGCCAGGTTCGACATCGATTTATTAATTCCTCCAGCTGTTTACCACGCACGAAATATCGTAAAGTGAAACGCCACTCTTCAACAGGAGCGCCACACCTATGGAGATAATGACGACTTTTTGTCGCAGAGTTAGAGCTATTCGGCATCAAGAAGCTGCACTCCGCGCAACATTGCTTAGACATTCTTTTGCGTCAGAGCGGAACACCATTAACTTCATGCACCGGGCTGCGTTCAAGACTAACCTGACCAGTGACGTCATAAGGACTTTTTTTTTTTTTTGTGTGTGTGTGATATTTGCTATGGACGTTGGAAAAACTGTTAATGGTAGCCCACTGTGAGTTATTGTGCCACTGAAGCCGGCTTTATAGTTGTACTTGCTCTTACTTGGCTTGACTTGGCTTGTCATAGCGCCCAGGCAGATAGGCGCCAAGCTAGGGTAAAGCTCACTTTAGCTAGGGCAAACTAATCCCAGAGCCTAGCGAATCAATTTAAGTGACAGAAGAGAGATGGAGAAACGGCAAGAAGCAGAACAACTAAAGGGGAAGAAAATAGAGAGGCAGGTATCTCACAAAATAATCTACTTAAACCGCAGCCTGTGGTTTAGCCTGTCTCTTTTGTTGTGTCGATGACGATGATCGCTCAAGTGCTTCGTGTCTCTGAACTTATTTGAATAACAAGACAAAACCCGAACACTCGCACTGCCCACTCGCTTATGAGGCACATGGCCACACGGATATATATATATATATATATATATATATATATATATATATATATATATATATATATATATATATATATATATATATATATATATATATATATATGTGTGTGTGTGTGTGTGTGTGTGTGTGTGTGTGTGTGTGTGTGTGAAAAAAATTACTCTGCTTCAGAAATACAGCTAGGACCTGCACTTTCTGCTGTTGATGTATTGCATGTGTTCTGTTACAGGTAGGGGGGGGGGGGGGCAGGCACAGCTGTTACTCAATAGAGGAAAGGATACATATATTACTGTATCGCATCGGGGGTGGTGTCTTGTTCTTCAAAATAAAAAAAAAAGTTCGTTTCCACCTGTCTGGTGTCCGTATGACCCTTGCCAGTGTTCTCCGGTATCTCTGCACGTGATTGGACAGACTACTTCCCCAGTGCTGAATGAACAGGATTATACTTTACCGCCCGTACGCCCATACAGGCTCATCAGGGAATGAAAGGCATACGGTTCCAGAACTGAAGGGAATGCTCCATCATCGCCGGCCCTACGTATGCATCTGCAATAGCTCACAGCGGTGCAGAAGGGCGGTGGCCTGCGAAAAGCGGCCGTTCAGACCACAGCGGGCAGGCGGCTGTCGCCCTTGAGACGGGTCACAAGCTCTGCGCGAGTGCACGCACGCGTCGGCTCGCGTGTGCACAGTCACGGCGTTGGCGACACATCACGAAGGCCACGCGCGCACAACAGCATTTGCTGGCACTGCAGCGACGCTAGAGTAAAGGTCCCTACCGAGGTATACGCGATATGAAAGAAGCTGTTCAGTATAGTAATCGTTTAACTACTACGCTGCAAATATTCGAAGCTATATAGCTTCTTGTTTTGCGGCATCTCTTGGATTACATATGTCATATGCTTCTTTCCTTAGACTACGTTAAAAGCGCACTGAACTTGCGGAGGTCACACGCTGTGATATTCCTTTCTTTCTTTCTTTCTTTAGAAGGACCGATTTTCTTTAAAAAAGGTCATCGACTGTAGATTAATTTTAGAACTGCGTTTATTTTTGGGAGCTACGGCGAATACCACGTAAAAAGAAGGCTTCGGTAGTTCGCTAATTAACTAAATACGCTATTAACTATTTAATTTAAACTTCCGGCGTGGTGATGTATTTGCAGAACTAGAGCTATTTCTTCAAATAGTACCGTGAAAAAAAAATTTTTTTTTGTCATTTTTGGCTCGAATTACAATGTCATCAAATGTCACCCTGAGCACTGCGCGAATTATGTACCGATGCGGCGGCTATCAGCTAGCTGCGGTCGAAGCGAAATTGACAACGAGCAGTGGTGCGCCCGTCTGGCTCTCAGGGGATATGCCAGCAGAGGGACGAAATCCCTGGGTGGAGCGATCTACGTCACTGGCGCTGCGTTACTGCGTGAAGCCGCCTATCAGGGTGATATTCGTGGGCCTTGCAACGCTCACTACAATTTAAAAAAAAATGTTTTCGCAACTATACTATTTGTAGAACGCGCTTCAATTCTGTAAATATAACATACCATTTAAAGTGAACATAAGAAAATTAGGATATTTAGTCAATTAGCAAACTAATTGATGCACTCTGCCTCTTACTTGGTGTCCGCCGTAGCCCCCAATATATATAGGCTCAGGGCTAAAATAAATCTAAAACCAGTTACCTTAAGTTTTTAAAATTTCGGCCTTCTAAAAACACCTGGTCAAATGTATCCTGCAAACGGAGTCGTTATGCCATTGGATATCGGAGTCATTAAGTAAGAACTTGAACCGTGTAACCAATTATTCGCTGTATCGGGGCCATGGTACGAGCTGGCATTTTTATTTCCTTTTTGCTCCATCAAAGTGATTGTACTGCATGGCCGCCCGTAAATCAAACGCAGCTGCGGCACGCTACAGTGGGAGCCCTGCATTCCTGTGCATTTATGTTTCCTCCCATTTTGTGTTGCCGATATCCACACGCTCAAAAAAGGTTCTTATTTTTTTTCCTCTTATAAAGTCTCCCAGCATAAATATTTTAGTGTCACACTAACTGCTGACTTTAGATGGGACGCACACATCGACAATATAACATCGGCAGCACTGCGTAAACTGCTCTTTTTGAGAAGATGCATTCGGCTTACACCACCATCCACTAAGCTCTTAGCATATGAAACATTCATACGACCAATTTTAGAGTACGCCTACACTGCTTGGTTCCCGCACACAGCAACTAACATAGCAAAACTTAAAAAAAAAATACAAAGAAAGGCACTGCGGTTTATCCATAATAAATATAGGCGTACTGACTCTCCAACTCACCTTGCAGCCATCTCAAGTCTTGCGACACTCTCAATAAGGGCAAAGCATGCGCGTTTGAAATTTTTGTGTCAACTATTGCATAACAATTTTAACATCAATGTATCAAAATATATTTACCCATCACAATCTCGACAGACAGGTCGCAAACATGCTGTCACATTAACCGAATATTCCTGTCATACAGATGCATTTAAGCATTCATTTTTTTTCCATCCGCCATCCGTGAATGGAATACACTAGATTCTTCCATCACCCATGCGCCGACTTTAGCAACATTCGCTACAAAGATTGAAGCCACTATCTCTGCAGAGTAATGTCCTCAATGATCTCCAAGGGGCACTGATTATTTACTTGCATTACGCTTTACTTTTTCCTTACTTTTTGCACTAACAGTTCATAAGCATTCACGTAGTTTTATTTTGTCCGCATAGGCTAGAATATCCGTTCTTTAGTACTGACAGAGCTATCGTCATATGCTCATCTGATCAGGTTTTGCTCGTCTTGGCGCCGCCTACTTGTTACCTGCATGTTGTTCACTGCTAACACTGTTTCATTATTTCTTGTTGGTAACATCTTCAAAAGCCGCTTGTACATTGTCAGCCATCTGAAATATTTGTATTACCGGATTTACTTAGACATGGTGTTATTGCCGTAATGTGCATTCTACTTGCTTGTGTTGAATGTAAGCTTTCTGTATGCCCACCTGCTTTGGCCCCATAAGGGGGCCTGCAGTATTGAAATAAAAATTCATATGCATGAAAAGTTTATTGATATGCATACATGTGCGACGTAATGCATGACGTCGCTCATTCTCGTCCTCACTGTATATTGTTCATTTCACGCATTTTTTCCACTATTTTCTTGCTTCTTTGGGAAGGTTTTGCAAAAGCAGGTTCAACGACCCGTTCTGTATTTCGGTAAAGTTTACGGAAGCAATGAACCTAACAGCATACTCGGCCAATTATGAGTTTTAATTTACTCCGCATATCACGCTTTCCTAAACCAGGTTCTAGCTGTATTTCTATTCTCCGATGTCTATTCCATACAGGGGTACATATGCGGTTGCAAATTATTGTTTGTGCCATAACAAAAAAAAAAAAAAACGCACAGGGATACGAAAAAGGAAAAGAGAGCAGATCTATACGTTGCGCTCCATTAGGGGCGCAACATATCTTCCCGATAAAATAAAGGTTTGGTTTTGAAGTTGAAGTTGAAGTTGAAAGTTTATTTTGGAGTAAAAAAAACAACAAGAATATACAGCGAGAGTGGTGTCTAACGTCCCAAAGCGACTCAGGCTATGAGAAACGCCGTAGTGGAGGGTTCCAGAAATTTCGACCACCTGGGGTTCTTTAACGTAATAAATAAAGGAAAGAAGGAAGGAGATAGAAAATTTATAGTAGGAGAAAAGGGGTATCTCAGGCTCTGCACGTGACGGCAGTCGCCCAACTCAGGAAAGCAGCGTGCAGAATAGTTGACTCAATCTAAACTCAGCATCAGCCATAGCAGGTTGCACTATTTGTTTTCGGCCCCCTTACCCCCAGCATAAAGCATAGGCTAAAAAAATGCCGGCCTTGACGAAATCTGCGGGAGTCAATGACTTGTGTATTGAACATCGTATCTCGTTTCAAGGTAGCAGCTGCTTTTAAGATAAGGTTTATCTTGCCAGGTCAGGATTTTGCAAGCATGCCTGTACGCTTGCCGACAGGGGAAATGCTGAATTAAATCTGCTCAGCTGCTAGCTACTAATTGCGCAACAGAAACTCACAACTTTGAAAAAAGGGGTTGACCAAAAATATTAAGTAGCAAGAAAGTTTGCTTACGAAAATTGCGTTAAATGAAAAAAAAAAAAAAAAAACCGTCAGTGCAGCCAATAAGCGTTTAGCAACAGAGCCAGCCAAAGGTAATAATCCGTGTTTTGAGGGCGGGTTGATTCGTTTCTGTCGTTGCGTGATTGCAGTGTGCGTGTGGCGACGATCCCGCTAGAAAGCGCTTTTCGAACCAGCGATAACGCGACCGCGTTTCGCCGAATCATGTCTGATAAATAAATAAATAAATAAATAAATAAATAAATAAATAAATAAATAAATAAATAAATAAATAAATAAATAAATAAATAAATAAATAAATAAATAAATAAATAAATAAATAAATAAATAAATAAATAAATAAAAGAGAGAGTCGGAGAGTATGGTGAGGGGAGCTGCATTCCGGACATTCGACCCTTTGGAATTTAGAACGCCCTGGTAGTGCTTTGCCGAAGAACAGTCACTTCGCGCTCAACATTATTATGCAGACGTTACCGTTAACGAATATCCGTTAGCGGAAAACTAGTTTACGGTGCTTTTAAAACGACCTATTTCCCTGTACGTAGGCCCTGAGAGCTACGGCCTTAGGTGGCTTTCCCGGAATTGCGTGTTGCTACCTGACGGACAGAACATGATACATGTCAGACATCGTCTTTATATAACGCGAATCATTGAACTGAATTCCCGAAATGCCTCGGAATCACTGTACCTTATCACTGTACCTTCCCTAACCTTCATATCCGTTAAGACATACACTAAAACCTTAATTTTTTTCTCGGCCCCGCCGGGGTGGTGCAGTAGTAATAAGACGCCCGACTACTGTGCCGGAGTATCCTGGTTCGAACCAAACAAAAACCAAACCTTTATTTTCTCCCACGCACACTAGCGGATTGGAATCGGATAAATTAATCATTGCTGCATGAGGTATAGCCAACGTCTGCTATTAGTGCCTTAATGCAGTGTTGTTTCTTTATCATTTTACTAACTTGTATGCCCACCCTGCTCGGACATAGTGTCCATAATATCTTATAAATGAAATAAAAATATAAGATACCAGCGGAACACAGTGACTGCATACAACTATAGTTCTGTATTTCTTGCAAATAATTCTGTTCTCGTGGTGTTTCTATAAACGCTGAATCCGCGACCGTGCGAACTATAACGCATCTATTTGGCCGGAAAACCCCAGCAAATTGGTGGGTTTAACCTTGTCCCCTTGATTGCTTGTATTCAGTTTGAATCTCACAAAAAAAAAAAAAAAAATCAAGCATGCAGTCGAAGTAAGCTTTCTCGCAGCTTTTTAGAACCGCAGAAGTATAAGAACTACAGGTCCACTGTCTTTTCGTTCTGTTTCGTGCAACACTGACTTTGCCAACAAAAACCATCACGGTACAAAAGTACTGCAACTGACGTCCGCTCATCTTGGCGCCAGTCAGTCAGCGCGCTGATTACGGGCCGGGAAATCCAATATGTGGTGTTATCCTGCCTGCGATGTTGGTTGGGAGGCCTGGTCGCGAAATATGATTCCGCAGCAGTGACAAGTGGCCCTTGTCAGACGTCTGCCCTAGCCAATGCTCGTGCTTTACGTAAGTTGTTAGCCCAAATCGATGAGCTGGTGCTGCGCGATGTCGCATGCATATTGAATTAACTTCGCAGGTAATAGTTACGGCCCACGTGGCTTTCCTCTCGCGCTGTTCGATTTTGCGTCACGTCAAGTCGAAGGTCGCTAGGCGGCTGTGGCTTCATGAATCGAAAGACAGAATTGCGTCTCGGTCGTGATTGGATTCCTTATGAAGGAGAAAACAGCGTCGGCGAGTATTCAGGTGTGCATAAGAAATGAACACGACTGTTTGACGAAAGGGTGGGGACTTTTTTTTTTTTCTTTTTTGAAGATACTGGCACTCTCGAGGAAAAGACCAAAGAACTCTCGGAAAATTCCACCTTCGAAAGGAATAAAAAAATAAAAAATAACGCCACCACTAAGGAAAAGTGGCCAGAAAGGACAACTAATTGTCATTACCAGCGCTTGTGATGGTTACTTCGATTTTCGCGGGTCGCGAATTGGCCCTGGCTTCTTGTGCACAATCTTGCATGAGCGTGCTTGGTCATGCTTTTCGGGTTGTGCTGCTGCGGCGACACGGCCGTGGCCGCTGTCGCTATTTTGCTCGTGAGGAACAACCCCTGACGACTTTGCCAGAGCAACAAGGCGATCGATTTGCTTGATCCCCCCGGGGAAAAGCTCGTCTCTCAGTAAGTCTCAGTCACTTTCGCAATCGTTCTTCCCCGCTCCGGTTTCCTGTCGCCGCTGGGCCACTCCCAGAGACGGCATGAAGTCGCCAGCGGTAAACGGACAGCCACAACGCCAGGGATGCGAGCGACGTATGCCCCTTTTCTCCTTGAACGGTCGGCTTTGCTCCCCGCTGCGGTGGATCAGAGGTTAGGGTGCTCGGCTGCTGATCCTGAAGAAGCGGATTCGATCTCGGCCGCTTCAAAGGCCGCGTTTCGATGGGCGCTGAAAGCAAGGCGCCCATATGATCCGCAGCCCTCCGCAACGGCGTCCCTCATACAGTCGATGTCGCTTTGGGACGTTGAACCCTACACGTGAAACTAAATATTGGCCTTTGCTAGCGGACCTGTCTCGGCATTTTTGCCAGGTGTAGAGGCGCGCATCGTGTGTGTGTTTTGATCGAAGCACGGCCCTAAGAGTGTTCTGTCGGTCGCCTGTGTGAGTGCGGACGCTGTGAGTCGCACGTTCTGATGCGGTCAGTTCTTTTTCCTCCCATTGCCGACGGCGCTGGGCGAAAAGTCGTCGACGTGTGACCTGCGTCACTCAAACGGACTCTTCGATCTGCTTGTCTCTATCCTGTAGGACTGCGCGGCGTAAACTAAGGTTGACAATGTGTTCCTCGAGCGCCACTTATCCGTGTGTGGTGAGGCAAGGCTGAGTTCAGTTGAAGGATTTGTAATATGGCCGTAGTTATTATTAAGTGCAGATTGGCTCTCAATTACGTCTTGCCTCGTCTGGAGTGAGACCGCGTGCTGAACCCTCAGCATTTTGGCTCTGGCTCAAACGTCGGTGACGCACTTTTACTCACAATGCTTTAGCGATATGTTTCTATTAGGTGTACAGAATGTTAAAAGGTCTAGTAGATATGAGTGAAATGTTGTTTTGAAATATTGGCCGCGATTAGTAGGTGACAAAAGTCAAAGTTTATTTCCCATCTAGCACTACAGATGGAGGAATCTTACTATAATCCTAATTATTGGCAGGGAGACAACACAAGAGTTTATACAATTTTAAAAACAAGCACATCAGGGAAACTCCAGAGAATACACAAAACGGCAATATGTATACACAATGAAACTTAAGTCATGTTATTCGAAAGCAAATTATGTAGTTCACGACGTGAAAAAGAAAACAAATCGAGGTTAATGTGGATATACCTATTTAGAAGATATGGAAGAGTGTATTGAAGGCATTCCCTACCAAGATTTAGTCTAGGTGCTGGCACTGTCCAGGAAGTTGTTGACGAGGAATAAATTCTGGGCATTCCATTGCCTGAAGGCAAGCAAAAGAGGGCGGCCTGGAAGCACGAGGATATCAAATTCAGGACAGTGCGCAAAACAGCTTGATTACCTTTTCTCGTGGTGATTAATTACTTTCCCTCGAAACCCCGATAACAAATATTTGTTTTTCCTATAAGTTCTGTTTCTGTTACATAAAGTGGTCTCGGGAAAGCGGCGAAGGAACAGATTTGGGAGCGATATTTTGTTTCTTGTTTTTAGATGTCCAAAAGAGCATCAGGGGCTTTGAAGTGTAGTATAAATACAATAAAAAAATCCCTGGTTCGTCTGAATAATGGTAGAATAAATGTTTACAGTACAACAAACACAGTGCTAAAATGAACACTGTTATAACATTAAAGAACAGTAATTCGACGCACCGTTATAGCAATAGATATTCTGTTACATTCCATTAATGTTCTCGAAAAGAAGGACTTGCTGAACAATTCAGTTTTTGCCGAACTTTCGCGCGTACTTGAAATTCATGTACATGGACGATGAGATTGGTGAAACGGTTGCTATGGCAATGTAGCAGTTTTCTATAGTAGCCTTCTAATAAAGTACGACTCGAGGTGCCGAAGCGCACTCCCTATAAGTGCACTTAAAGTGTGCGCGCTTGACAGGAGTGCTAAAGAGGCAATTGAGACACAGCGCGGTGCCGCCGCTCGCAAGTTCTACATTACACAGCATGTAATGCATGCTGTGTCTTTTCTAAAAGTAACCAGGCAGTGACGCTTGTTTCTTAGCCGTGTAGTCCATGGAATACTTATGGCTCCCCTTGAGCTCTAAATCTGCGCACGGCAAGTAGAGCTTTCGACCTCCCTTGTAAAGAACTTTGGGCCTTTATAGGCGCCGTAAAGAATGCGGTGAGGACAAAGTGCCAACGGCGCTTCTTCGTCTTCGCTGACGGCCTGCGCTGAGTCTCCTGCAATGCTCTGTGTTCTCGTTCCTTACCCTGTCTGCCTGAGCCGCTTCGTGCGCTTTTGGTCGCTCCACCATCAATATTACTAATCGCCTTTTCAAAGTGAATTAATTTTTTTTTTGTGCATTAGCTCTTGTACGCTCGTTTCCCAATTTATAGCCGCCGGCGTCGTCAGCAGCACAGATCTTTCCATCGCGCCAGGATGTCCGAGCCACTGCAACTGCACGGCGTGTTCATGCATGCTCTGAGGAAAGCGCCGGCAGCGGCCGGGGGCTCGCTCACAGAACATAGCATTGCTCCAAGGCGCTGCTGCGGCCGTCGGCAGGGCAGTGTGCATACGTATGATAAGAAAAAGCCGCCGAGTCTGTGTGTAAGCGTATTTGCATTCTGTCAAGGGCATAGTCGTCGCCACCGAGAACATGTCATGTTCTCGGGCGCGGTGAGGTAGTGCACCAACCTGCGGTCTCTCAACTTGTATGAAATGTTTGTTTTGCTTTTCATTTTTAAAGGATACTTTCGCTTCAAGCTATCCAGAAAGCAACCAAACTGGTCACACCCTGATGGGGAATAAAAAATAATCTACGTACGAGTAATTGCGTTTTTGAAAAAAAAAAAAAAAAAGGAGGGGATTTTAAACCCCGATTATTACCGAGAAGAATATCTGATGTAAACCTAAAAGACACACCTTTATGGGGAAGTGAAAAGTGGTCGGTTAGGTGTGAACACTATTCGAAAAATAAGCGGGTTAAACTGTCAACGCAAAAAAAAAAAAAAATAATAATAATACGAGTCGAACTGCGCGTTTCCGTCTTCAAGAGCAGAGCGCTAATGCACGCCGTGCGTCATGGAAGTAACGGTACTGACAACTGCAATTGTTCTTTTCACCGTTTTCAGATATATTTTACTTTACGATAGGCAGCGGGGCCGACCGTCTGCACTGTTTCTTTTCGGAAATACGCTTTGTGAAAGTGACACATGGTGCACAAGGGTACGCGTACGTGTTGCAGCGCATGCACTCTATCATCGGAGAAGAGCCGAATACTAAATTGGAAGTATTATTTGCAACGCTAAGGTAATCGCATTAACCCACTCGTAACCGTCCAGAGCATTTTTATCCCCTTTTCTTCCGGGAATGAAGTCGTCGTTCTGTCTTCCATGTTTGGCTTATTGAGCGCTGCTCGCGTATTTGTTGCTCTACGCGGGCGTGTTTTGTTTACGCACGATGCATTTATTGTAACGCGCAGCGAGTCGTGACGACCTGCAACGTCCACGCCATCGTCGAGCAGAAAGCACAGTGCACGGTTTTCGAGCGAGACTCAGCTCAACACCTGCATTCTTCCCTCGACGGCAGGATATATGAAGCGTTGACGGCTCCGCGGTGCACAGTATATATGTCGTCGACGCGAGGTGCTGTCGTACGTCATCCTCGAACGGTGCGCGCATTGCTGAGCTTTGCTTCGAGCGTGACACAATGTCCATCAGATCCAATGGCATGCAGTCTGGCTCACGTTCGTAACCGGCCGCCAGCATTGTCCTTGCCCCGAAAGTCAGTTTCTGGCCCAAGGATAAGGAAGGCGGTCTTTCTTCGCGACTAGGGAACCTCGTTCCGATTTCCAGCCTCGCAGGGGCGATGCAATCGCGCCGTCCTTCTCCCTTCGGTGTCGATCTCGTCTGCGTATCGCCGCCGATGTAATGAAGCTGAAGGCGAGAACAGGCTTTCGGAGGGAACTACGCGTCCTGCGAAGAGAGGTCGACGACAAACGAACGCCGAATTCGGTCGAAGGTCATCACCGCGCGCGATGCGGCTCAAGTGGCCGCCGCAGAACTGTTAACGTAACGCGCGTGTGTCAGCCACGATTGCGCCGGTATCTAAACAGTTCGTCGTCGACCATCGAACACCTGTCGACAACGCCGATCGGGAGAATTTCGAGAAGACTCGCCGTTTCAGCCCTTATTTTCTTATCCCTGGTAAAAAAGAAGGAACGTTTATTTTCTTTTCCAGTCCTCAAGTCGGGCTTTCTTCGTTGTTTACTTTTGTGCTAAGACTGCCGGGTCATCTTAAAGCTGCGTGAGAGCTTTTCGAGCCAGGAGCAGAGGCAAAAAAAAAAAAAGAAGACAGTAAATAAAGCGAGACAGTGTCGCGCAATGCCCTTAAAATTCAGTTGTCGGTCCCTTTAAGCCTCGGAATTACGTTACTATGGCGAACCGTGCTTTCGCTGAAATATTCTCCCGTCGGTGGAACTCTCGTGTGAGCCCCGGGCAAAGTTGCCGGCTCTGCTGGAGGAAGCGCGAGTGAAACTGTATGGGATGCTTGTTATTTTCACCGGCGATTTTTATTGCGCTGCAAAGCCGGCCCAGTTGTGTTCCATCGTCCCGTTTTATTACTCCTGCCATCAGGGACCTCTCGGCGTCTCAGGCGCCGAGCACAGCGCACGCTTCATCCATAATTTTCACATTCACTTTGTTTACTCGATCTCAATTGGCTTGTGATAGCTTTTTAATTGGGTATAATAAACGCACGTAATAAAAGGCTTGATTTAAAAGAGGTTGAATTATTGTATGCGCATAAATTATTCACTAATTTGTTTTTTGCAACTATGGCGCTTTGTTCGAGCGATTTCCTTTTAAAAATAATCCCCGTGGCGAAACGGGCTTTCCCTCGACGATATAGGGTCATAATTGCTTGCTCTGAGATGTTTTTACTCGCACGGCATGGTTCGATAGCCCCATCTTAGCTGGCCTTAGTTTTGACATTTAGTTGTTAATCTACTCCAGCTTTCAATGTCTAGTTCTGTTCCTTGTCCAGCAACAGCGCGCTTGTATATCACCATGCTCCGCCTCTTTTTCAGCGGTGGAATGCTCCATTAATGTCCTAAAATTGATGCAGTTAATGAAGCCATATCAGCACAGCTCGTGATGGTAATCGATTAATGTTCGTTTCTAAGCTGTAATTAGGAGTTCCACCGGCATCGAGATGCAGGGCATCGAGTCTTTACACGGGTCCCCGGGGAAGGTGGTTTTATTCTTAGTCCTAGATAGCCATTAATAATCCGAAACTCCGTTCGTTACTTGTGAACACTGAAGGAATAGTCGAAGTTATTCGACCCGTTCACAGGCTAGCCTATTGGCATTTCGGCACGGTATATTATTTATAAGGCTGGCATTGGCGGCACTCGGCGCCTCTGGAAATATCGGCGTCAACACCATGATTTATACATATTGCATGAAGCGTGCACTGCTTACTCTGGCTCCCCCATTTCGGTGTTAATACCCATTGGCGTGCGCGCTTACATTTGGCATGCGCGCAGTGCCCGTATTCAGGCGTTGCATACATTGCCACAGCATTTCACTTTTTGCCTCCCCGTCGTCTCGTCTCTCCCTGTCTCAGATCCTTAACTTTCGACCTACAATGAGCGGTCGCTGTCTCTCTCTTGAAACACTAACCACCTTTCCTCACTTTGTGAGAGTCAAGCTCCTCTGTGTTTAGGTGCTAACTGTCGATCATTTCAAAATTTGACCTTACACATACATGCACTTTATCCAAGGTTTAAAAAATGAATCATTTGGCGTAGGCCAGAGAAGCCACTTACATAAAGGTGCCAGCCATCCGACGTAGCAGAGGTAACTTTTGTTTTGAATTTAACTAATTAGTCATTAAAATAATGTTTCCAAATTAATAAATATTGGTTTTAGCCAATACACGTGATATGAAAAGTTGGAAAGCACCTTCTGAAACCTGGAGGTGGTTTGAGGGAACGAAATTAGCGGCAGCTGTGATTCGACAGCCTAGTTCCAGCGGTAGGCTGATATGTTGGCGATGGTTGCGGCGAGCGCGCGGTCAACTATCTGCTACTAACACCGCCACGCGCGCCGTCTGCCTGAAGCAGACCGAAAAGCCATCGATTCCGGCCTTTCGCTGCAACGGGGCCTTGGAGCCCCGGCCATTGCTGGTTTCGTTCACTGAAGCCCTGGTTGAGAGCAGCGCAATCGTGGCGCGGAAATGCATCAGTCCAGCGATATTTTTTGTATTTCGGTGGCTTTCTTTAAAGCTTGGAAAAGAGTGAGGCATTCTTTATCGGAAATAAATGGAATGGGTTTTCTGAAGGCGCTCTCCAACTTTGCAAATCACATTCATTGTCTGAAGACAATAGTTAGTAAATTAGAAACATTATCTTAATTACTAATTAGTTAATTGCAAAATAACAATTTGCCTGTGGTGCGCCAGAGGGCTGGCAGCTGTATACAAGTGATTTCTCTGAGCTACCTCAAATGTTTTATTTTTTAATCCTTGGCTAAAGTAGGCTTGGACACCCTTAGTGTGTGTGTGTGTGTGTGTGTGTGTGTGTGTGTGTGTGTGTGTGTGTGTGTGTGTGTGTGTGTGTGTGTGTGTGTGTGTGTGTGTGTGTGTGTGTGTGTGTGTGTGTGTGTGTGTGTGTGTGTGTGTGTGTGTGTGTGTGTGTGTGTGTGTGTGTGTGTGTGTGTGTGTGTGTGTGTGTGTGTGTGTGTATATATCAGCTGGCACAATATCAATATCAATGACCCAATATTTTTATTTATTTATTTATTGAACCTTACAGGCCCCGAAGGGCATTGTGTAAGGGGGGTTACAATATCAAGGTTAATGGCTGTAAACAAGGAGCAGACACTAGGTATTACATAATTTCAAACATAAAAGAATTCCCAACGTAATTATACATGGTCGCTACAGAATAGAGTACATACAGATGCATATAAAAATATGAGAGAAAACATTTAGAAAGAAAGGCAACATGATAATAGTATAACATAGGTCAATTGAACTAGCAATACAAACTTAACACTTTCTCACGGAATGAAGCAGGACTATTTATCGATGCAATTGAATCAGGAAGATCATTCCAGAGTGAAATGGCGCGAGGAAGTGCAGATGAGTTGAAAGCTTTCGTACGGCCAAAGATGCGAGAAAAACTAAGATGATTGTGCAAGCGTCTAGACGTGCGCAGTGGATTGCTTAGTGGCAGCGGCGAAGGCCTATCCGTATACACATACTTGTGTAACAAGCACAGAAGCGAAACTTGGCGGCGATTTTCTAGAGGCGGGAGAACATGTTCTTTTTTCATTTCAGACACACTAGATTGGCGGATATAGTTGTTGGAAATAAATCTGGCAGCTCTGTTTTGTATCGATTCTAATTTTATGTTCAGATAGTTCTGGTGTGGTGACCATATCGAAGACGCAAATTCAAGCTGGGAGCGTACATAGGTTATGTAAGCTAATTTTCGGACATATATATCTTTCTCAATGGTGCAATATCAGCTAAGGCTTCTTATCGGATGACAGCGGGAATATCCGGCCATCATGCTGTTTTGATTACTGTGACGGATGTTCTTGTTGATAATGTTAGAAACAAATCCAGTTTTCATAACTTTTCTCGTGCCGATGACGTTTCTATTATTGATGTTCTTTCATTTAACTTCGACGCCTTCTTGCATAGCACTGAAGACATACAGGGCCTCTGGAACACGTTTAAAACCATTTTCTTTTAACTTTTCTTTTCTGGTGGTCATTTTCACTGTACGAACAGCGTGTTGATGTGGGAGTATTTTAATCAATTTTTTGGTGGCAGGTCGTCACCGGGATGATGATTTTTTATTTCTTAGGTTTTCCTCTTGTTAAGCTGGCTTTTCTTTTCTGCTGTGTGTTTTATTCTTTAGCAATGCATGTAATCCCACTCCTGCCTAAGGCCTTCTGTGAAGGCTGGCAGTATTTCTGAAATAAACGAATAAAATAAATAAATAAATTACTGCATTGAGCGCTTTGTGCCCCGTATTGTCAAAAAACAGAAAAACAAAAACCCCTGGATTTCTCGGGAGGCGTTTCAAATGAAAAGAAGTATAAACGTATAAAACCTAACAAGAACAAGCATTCCAGTGCGCTTCACTTGGAGGAAAAAATTTCTACTCTAAACGTAGAGTTAAAAAAAAAAAAAAACAAGATAATTAAGAACAAGGCGCATTATTTCTCAGAGTGTTTGCCTGGTTTGATTTCAATGTCACCTGAGAGATCTTGGCGGTTAATTTTCCCGAGTATGAGAAATTGTGATGTTTTCGAATGCAGTGGTGCTATAACCAGAGTTGGAAAGAAAATCTCAAATGCCTGCAGTGAACACTTTAAATCAGTGTTCACTCCAGACAATGACAGTCTTGACTGCTCTACTGCGCATTTACCTCCAATTCCTGGCATCGTTATTAATGGACAAGGTGTATTGAACATGCTTTTTAAACTTGATGTGAAGAAGGCATGCGGACCAGAAAGCATTCCTAACGTATTTATGAAGCGCTCTGCAGAGTGGGTCGCTAAGTATTTTCATGTTTTATTCACGATATCTCTTAGAGAGAGACAGATTCCGAATGGGGGGACTGGGGAACCGCAAAAGTGAAACATCTTCATAAAAATGGAAGAAAAAATTCTGTTCAAAATTATCGTCCAGTATCCTTAACTTCAACAACTTCCAAACGCTTAGAACATATAATTTGTAGCCACGTATCTGATTTTCTTGAAAAAATGAATTTTTTCACAGCGTACTAATACGGTTTCAGAAAAGGTTTTTCAACGTGCATGCACTCAACTTGTTGAAACGGTGCACGACTTTGCCACTTCAAGAAATAAAAGAAAACAGACGGATGCAATATTTCAAAGCCTTTGATGAAGTTTCACGCAAAAAGTCAATTTACAAACTAATCAAGATACTCAGAAATGCGCAGTTGGTCAAATGGATTTCTGCGTATCTTACCGATAGGAAACAATACGTAATCTTTAACGAACACACCTCAGACATTTTAACAGTAGATTCCGGCGTTCCCCAGAGCTCGATACTTGGTCCTCTCCTTTTCTGGATGTTTATTAATGACGTTGTCTGTGATATCCTTGTCAAATTCAAACTTTATGCTGACGGTTGTGCGATTTACTCTGAGATTCATAGTATAACCGATCAGTGTTTTTTAAACAAAGCTCTTCAATATTTAACCGCTTTGTGTGAATCCTGGCAAAATTAATTTTCAAAAGACCGTTCCTTACAATCATAGATAAGCGAAATCAATTGAAATTTGTATACACTGTTAACGATATCGATCTCTCTGAAGTGAATGCTTGCAAATATCTTGGGCTATGGATTACCAGCGACCTCAACTAGACTAAACACATCGACTGCCTAACTGCAAATGCAAACTTTAGACTGTTCTTTTGTAGCGTAAAGCTACAATATGCGGGTCAGAGCCGAGTTTCGCGTGAGTGTGCGCTGCCCGTTATGCGCATGCGCGAGAGCCGCGTGACCTCACGAGAGGCGCTGGTGCGTCGCCTCCTCGCCACAGCCGAGGAGGGCTCCTCGCCGCCGCCGCCGGCTTGCGCTCCTCTCCGACGCGTGACCTTACGGCAGTTGCGCCGCGCGCTACTGCGCATGCTATACGCTACGTATATCCAGGCATAGCAGAGCTACACAACTGCCATCTTTTTTTTTTTGAGACGCACTCTAAAGTTTTCTAATCCTTCAGTTCGTCTTCTTGCCTATAATTCAATTATCCTTCATACTTTAGATTATGCTTCCATTATCTGGGACCCTTATACGAAATCTAATAATTATAAGGTATAAAAAGGACAGAGAAATTGGGTAAGGTTTATTTACAACTGCTTTAGGCGAACTTCAGTTAGTGGTTTATTGACTAGAGCTAATGCGAGAGTTGGACTGTGAAAAAGGCTGACCGCCGAAGAATTGACGCGTTTGAATTGTGGTGCTGGCGAAGACTCTTGAGAGTTCCTTGGACTGCCAGAAGATCAAATCAGTCGATATTGTCGACCATAAACCCTGACTGCTCATTGGAGGGTCAAATTCTAAAGTTAAAGCTCAGCTACTTTGGTCATCTGATGACAAGAGAGGAGTCGCTGGAGAAAGATTTGATGTTGGGAAAGGTTGAGGGTCGCCGGAGAAGGGGTAGGCAGCGAACGCGATGGTTAGATGGCATCCTCGAGGCACTGCAGATGAAGTTATGTGATGTTAGGAAGATAGTGAGAGACCGGAAAGCGTGGCGTGACATGGTCCATAGGGTCACGAAGAGTCGGACACGACTGAACGACTGAACTGAACCGAACTTGCCATCAATCAGTAAAAAAAAAAAAAATAGTCTCAATCGACTAAAGTTATTTCAGTTAATTTAATGGCACTACAAAACCGACCTTTCCGAATCAATCTCCTTCTCAATCGGATATGCAACTAGGAAAAGGCATGCTATAAAAATAACTCCATTTCAGCCGCGTAATAACTGTTATAAGTGTTGTTTTTTTTTTTCCAAGAACGGTAACTGACTGGAATGACCTTAGTGACAATGAAGTTTTGCAACGATTACTGACATCATTTGCTTCCCTCCTTAGGTAATAGTGTTTTATTAGGACCTTGTTTTGTTACATGTTTTGCTTCAGCCTGCCACTGTTAGTTTGTACGTTGCCATTGTTCTGTGTCTGATATTTTGTTTCCCCACTCTGTTAACATTGGAAACTATGAAATTGCTGTATCTATAAATAAATAAATAAATAAATAAATAAAACGCTACGCTGGCGTATTGGACGTGAATCTCATCTCAACGATAACCATTCACGCGGAACGCCTCGCCGCGTGGCTCAGTGACTAAGGCCGGGTTCAATTCCGAGCCACAGAGGACACGTTTCGACAAAGGCGTTACTCAAGGCGTCCCTGTACTGTGCGACGTCAGTGCATGTTAAAGAACCAATTTCCGGAGCACTTCCCCTCGGCGTCCCTCATAGCCAGTGTCGCTTTGGGACGCCAAAGATTATAACGCAAGCCAAACCATGCCAAATATTAACGCCGAACAACATCCCAACACGCCTTTAGTTTTGCATTTCACCCTCATCCACACATGGGGGCACTCGGTGTTATATATATTCATGGCGTTCGCAAATACGGATCGCTGTAGAATGCTTCGACCTCCGTGCACCCGGCGGGGGAAAACGTGACCGCGACTCTATCCACTCATAAATCGATTCGGCTTTTGCATTAAATCTTACTTGTAGATTAATTCCCAATCCAGCCTTCCTCTTAACTGTGTCTCGCCGGAAGTGTGCAATCTCCTATAAATAAATCAGTAAGAGGCCGTCAAATTGTAATTGAGGCGATGTCGCGTTGAAGAAAATTAAGCGTAAGCTTACTTTTATTATTTTTTTTTTTTTTTTGGCAAGCCACGGTTAAACATATTTTCACAAGCAGTAATTTTCATGTTGCGATGACATCACGACCGGTTGCTGCGTGCTGTCAGGTGTTTGTACAACTCGAAAGCACTTTTATTTCTTCAAATGAATGCGTAGTTTCACGAATTTATGCATGTATGCTTAATTGAACGTGATGTCGATCAAGATGACAGCGAACAGCTATAGGGAAGGAGGGCGTAATCGAGAGCGACAAGAGCTAGGCGGAGCGGAGGATCTTTAGAAGTTTACTGAAATAACGTGGCTGTGGCTGGCACAAAACCGGTATGAATAAATGAACCTCCCTGGGAGAGGCCTCTGTTCCTATATATATATATACTGAACTCTACCGATGGTGAATGCTAACGCCGGAATCTTTTCTCGGTGTCGATGGCTCCTGTTCACTCAATATCCCGTAAGTAATATCGAAGTGGCTAGGCGTCCGGGATGATCAGAAGGGGGGGGGGGGGGGGGGGGGGGGGGGGGGGAGAAAAATGAAAAGGGTTCGCCAATTCTTTCCCATGCGCTCAGTGGTGTCAGAATTGCTGGTCGGGAAGTATAAACGGTATGGTAGCGTTCTCTTGATAATTGCTGTTGTAAGTGAATTTACTTTCTTTTATTTTATTTTTCGTTTCGCTGAAGGACAGTCACTGAAGCGATCCCGTGTTGTGAAAAGCAAAACAGGAAAGACGGCCAACGCATCCTTATCCACGCTGCTTGTGCATAGTCGGAGGTAGTGGATTCTCCCCATCTCATATTTCACTCGTAACATACCTGTCCTTTATTTTTTTATTCCCACGGGCTTAATGACGCAAGAAGATACGCCAGAATGTGAAGCAAAACATAATCGAAATTCATGCGCTTTAGCTCACGATGCGGGCAAACGACTACGATAACTAGTGGATCAATTAAACGGAAACTAAGCGAAAAAATAAAAAAAAAATACACCACAGCTTAAATGAGACCCGCGGCGGCGGCCATACTAGCCTATATACCACTAACGAGACAGTGCAGTGTGCTAAACTCAATGTTTTAAAAGTATGGCCAGAGTAACTTGTTTAGCTGCGACTAGACAGCTCGGCGCGCCTTGCTGTCTAAACAGGACTGTTTATTTTTCGGACTCACGGGTCGCGCTGATTTCTCCGTAAGTTGTCCTCTTCCTGCGATTATCAGCCGTGTGGCCCTGATCAAGTGGCCCTCGGTCGATGTGGCCAGGAGTATAGGCCGTTATTTTTTGCCTACCGATTAGGATAAGGGTGCAGCGCACCGCGATTGCCTTTGGCCGGTTTCCATCTCCACATTTTGCGCAAAGCGTACCTTCGTGCTCGGTCGGCAGTGCTTGCAGTGTTGCCCCGTACGAGGCCGCGATGCATCTGATTCTCGATTCGCGAGTGTTATGTGGCGGAGATTACTGCACTGGTCGGCTTTTACTTGGTTTTTAGTCAAATAAGCGCGCTCTATACGCCTCCGGCTGCGCCGGTGACGCGTCATTCGGACTGCCATCTGTTCTGGCGGGAGTTCAAGGGCGTCGCATGAGCAAAACTGGCAGGACGAGTCGGATAAGGGAGCGCTTTAGGAAACTGTTGCCTTGTTTTCGCCACCCGATTTCATAAGAAAAGTATAGCGCCGTCACGAGGAGGCGTAAAAGCTCCCCCCCCCCCCCCCCCCCCCCCCCCCCCCCCCCCCGCTGGCAGTTCTGTGAGCTGCTGAGGCACCGCGCGTTTGCGCGAGCCTCGCATTTTTTCCTTGCGTTCGCAGTCAGGCTCCGGTATGTAATGCCGGGTGTGAGTTCAGCGCTCGCGAGTCTGCTTTGTTTGCAGCGACGGTTGCTTTTCGCACTCTTCGCGTTCTTCACTCTGCTCTTTCCTGACAGGCAGAAACTCTGACATCCGTAAATGTCGAGTCAGAAATCTTCCTTTCTTTCTGCACCTAGCGTAATGCCTCTGTTTCAATTGTCTTTACTGACGTCTTCCGAAATACATTACGAATTGCGTTTAAAGTGCGTTCGTACATAAATCCAGATGAGTTGTTTTCTTCTGTATCTGCTTTTTCTGTTGCTTTATTATTATTATTGCGACTAAGAACATCTTAACGGACTACCTCTATTGTTCTGCAAGCAAGCAAGCAGGCCCCGAAGAAGGCTAGCACGCTGTATTTATAAAAGAGAACGAAGTTATTAGCAGAGTTACGCGGAAAGCGCTGCCTTTGCAAAACTTATGCGGAAAGGTGTTCGTATATAATTATTGACGGCCGTAGTTACGAGCTCTCTGTGATAACTGCTGGCGTGCAAGAATCTTTTTGTAGCTACAGATTGTAGATTCTCCGATTTTAAGGTAAGCATCGTTACTAAAATTGAACGTGTATTTTTAATTGGTAAATGATAAGCTCAATAGTTACTTGATCGTAGACATCAGCACTACACCCCTTGAGAGAGAGAGAGAGAGAGAGAGAGAGAGAGAGAGAGAGAGAGAGAGAGAGAGAGAGAGAGAGGGATAGAAGCGGTGTGGCTGGAAGAATCGAAAGAGAAAAAGTCGACGTACGAACTCGGGGCTCCGGATTAACTTCACCGCCTGGGGGCTCCTAAACGGGCAGCTGACGGCATCGCACAGCACACCGGGCGTCATTTGCATTTCGTCATTTGAGATGCAGCCTCTCAGGCTGGGATTCGATTTCGTGTCCTTGGGCTCAGAAGACGAACGCCAATGAGACTAGCTGCCGCCGCAGGTACTTGCACGTGATGTCGATCGTATTTTACTTTGAATTGTTCGGAAAATTTAACTTTCCTTAGTGATAAATTTTCTTCAAAAGGCCACAGTGGAGGCCCTTATAAAATTCATATATCGCCTTATATAAAAACAGATCTGGATATATCGGAAATTGGACAGATATGATATATCCCGACAGATCTGGTAATCTGGGCTTCCCGACAGATCAGGGCTTCAGGCTTTAACTTATACCCATTAGGCTGACTTGAGTCTTCGAAACGGCCACTGTCATTCTTTCCGCTGAAACTTCACTCTCGGCCGGAGCACACATATCTTAGCTGCTGATGTGTTGTCGCGATGTGTGTAGACAGGCACAAAATTCAGAATCTGCGGGTGATCAATGCGATTGGTGCGGAAGGGAATGAATGAGCACATTGGCTCCAATTTCGTGAGCGCACTGACTCGTGGCGCCCCCTTTGCGCAGTCACGCACGCTAGCGCGTGCGCCAGAAATATGCCGCTTGCTCTGTGCACAGCTGCGCCAACTAGTGCCACAGCGTCAGAAGTTCGCCATTTACCACTCGGAGCGAAAGGCTGCGTGTCATGTTTCTCAATTGTTTTTTTTTTAATCATCAGGGATCGGCTCCGATTTGTTGAAATTAGATATAAATTTGGTTTGGTTTGTTGGGTTTAACGTCTCGAAGCAACTAAGGCTATGAGATACGCCGTAGTGGAGGGCTCCGGAAATGTTGCCCACCTGGGGTTCTTTAAATGTAAATTATGTTATATAAATTTAAATTTTTATGTTATGTAAATTTTTATGTAAATTTGGATCAAGCGTTTGGTCAAGTGCCATCGGACTTAGGCATCAAACCGCACACGCATTCAAACTTATTTAGCCTGGCATATGTGAGTGTGTGCGTGCTCGTGCGCTTGAACTGTATTGCGCGCGGTTGAAATCTGATGATGATTTCCAAGTGGTGTAATTCAGGCAGCCTATTTTGTTCACGCCGCCGCAAGTTTAAATTCGACGTTAAGCTGCAGCTGTAATGTTCTGCTCCGAGCTCTGTTCGACACACAATGTCGTCGCCTCTAAAGCGTGGCCCGCATGGAGCGTTTTTCCGGGCGATTCGCCGGCGTCAATGGCAGCGGAGCGTTTTTTTTGCCGCCGGAGAAGACGATTTTGCCAAATTGTCGGGATCTGGCTGAACAGATAAAAACGCCGACAACGCGCCGACTAGGATGGATCGTATAACTGCTGCCTAAATGGCATGCAGTATGCCTATACTTATCAATGCATTGTGTTTACTTCAAATTTTACCGATTAATTATTTCGACATTTTTTTTTTTCGCTTGTTGACAAGTACGTCACATACGCATGTCGTGTATATTTCCCACACATTGGCAAACTGGGTTTTATGCTTTTGTGCTAAATCAGGACTGCCAGCTGGGATAAATAATTGCGGTATGTTTTTAGCTGGTGTTGCTATTTTTCCTAAAACACCTTCGGATTTTCGTTTCACCTCCTCTAGTTTTCCGTTAGGCGGCCGCCAGTCTTATCGCGCTACCATCTAACAAGTTCGCCGCAGAAATAAAAAACGTTGAGTACCCGTGAATTAGGTGCTACGTATGTCGACCCTTAGTACTTTCAGTGCGTCATGAAAGCCTCGCGAGCTTGTATGCGGTACACATCGATCTCAGCCTGCGTCACTAGGCCGCGTCAGCACCGTACATATTCCGTTTTGCTGATTGTTCTCTGTGGCGTAAAGGATGATACTTTACTCTTTGAATTTAACACCGTCCTACTAAATATAAATGCAGCTACCATTATTACCACACATTTCTTTCTGGTGCTACAAAACGTCTTGTTCCGGGACGCTTTTTTTTTTTTTTTAGTAGAATGCCTCGTAGATATACATGCTGAGTCGCACAGTTTTTGTACAGTGGGAGACTGCAAGCGCGGGCGTGACCAGACTTTCCTAGAGAATTAAGAATGAGAGCGGGAGAAAAAGGGGAGATCGCGGAATAAAAAAAGTAAAGCTTAAGCGCAGATGCTCCGTCAGGAACTCGCTGTTTTTCTATTCTATATGCCTATTCCGCTGCGCTTTAGCATTGTTTGGGATTCTTGCTCCTTCGCTCTGCAGAGCACCGCTCTAGCGCTCCAGACTAGTCTGTTTACGGCTGTGCAGGTGCGGACAATAAATGGAGCACACCACGCCGTCTAATACATTCCACGCCTCAATGACTTTGCCTGATATGTTAAATGCACGCTGATAGTAGAAGCCAGTGCGCTTTATCATGGATAAACAATGATCCTTTATTTCCGCCAATGAAGGCATCGTTACATTTAGAACGGCATATATGTCCGCACCTGTACGTGTGGCTTGCTTTTCTCTTTCGCCTTTTTTCATTGAAAGCATGCCACATCATTGATAAGCATCGATTGCAAAGCCGAATAATAATAATAATAATAATAATAATAATAATAATAATAATAATAATAATAATAATAATAATAATAATAATAATAATAATAATAATAATAATGTTATTATTATTATTATTATTATTATTATTATTATTATTATTATTATTATTATTATTATTATTATTATTATTATTATTGATTCACAGGAAAGGAAAGGCGCAGTATCTGTCACACTTGTTCTGTGGACACCTGAACCGCGCCGCAAGGGAAGGGAGGAAGGCGGGAGTGAAAGCGAAAAGAGAGAAAGGGGTACCGGTAGTGGAGGGCTCCGGACTAATTTCGACCACTTGGGGATCTTTAACGTGCACTGACATTGCACATCACACGGACGCCACTTCGTTTCGCCTCCATCGAAACACAGCCGCCGGCGGTCAGAATCGAACCCAGGTACTCCGGCGCAGTAGTCGGGCGTCTTACCACTGCACCACCGCGGCGGGAAGCCGATTAAGCTGATTCGATTTTTGACAAAGAAAAAATAGTGAAATTTGCACACATTAGTGGAAAGAAAATAGTTGGAAGGTACGGCAAAGAGAACCTCTTTATGGGCGCCACACACCAGTGAGATCACGCTACGTGTTATGTCACACGTGGCAACCAATTAGCACGCGACAACAATGGCTCTCTATATTACGCCGCCTACATCCATCACTGCTGGAAAGGCAATACGCCCGCGCATCACTACATGTCATGACGTCGCTTATGTCATTGACATCTCGACGTCGTGCATATGATCATTTTCATTAACTTATCATAACTTTAACTACACTAATCACATATACCACGTCATGAGTCAGTCATTATTCATGATTGATCATATGACTCATACACAGTTGCCACACACAGCATCGCGTTACCTCCATATACCAAGTTACCCACTCATTAGTCAATAATGGCTATTCATCACTTGACACGACCGTCATGAACCGTGGTCCTGTAACTTTAATGCAACCACATATCGCGTCCCCCCCCCCTCCCCCCCGCCCCCTTGCCATTTTTCCTTTCTCTCCTTCGATGAGCATTCCTGGTTGGTACGCATGACTCACTGGATGGCGCGCGTTACGACGCCGCCTCCCGACGGAGAACGTGGCGTTTTGAGCGCGCTTGTTTACTATAGCCGCCTCCGGCGTCAGTGACGTCAGCTTCTAGGTCATCGACTTCGGTACTGTTCGCAGCCATTCTATCACAGCTGACAAGGCGACCGAAATGGCGCCGCGCACGCCCGAAGACCGATGCCTGTGACGACGTGTCCACAGCCTCTTTGACAGCGGCGACGCTCGTCTTGGATTGGGACGGCTTCTAGACGGGCAGCGACTCATTACTCTAACGCACCGGGAGAAATCAAAATCTCGCAACCGCGCGCTTCGCCTAGACGATAGTGCGCGTTCTTATTGGCTGATGTGCGGGCGAGAGAGATCAATGCCTCGGGCACTGTCGTCGGCCACTGTGCCTCATTTGAGAGCGTGCCGCAAAGGCGCAGATAAAAAGAAAACGTGAAAAGGATAGAAATGACTGGTTGCGAATGCTGCGAGTGGTTTCCCTCGGATATATATAAGAATCGATAGAGAACGTCAACGCTTGCTTGCCTACGAGGGCAACAAACCGGGAGCTCCTATATCTCACAGTGTAACCGTCTTTTATATGCTGCGTCCCTATCTACATCATCTGAAGGCGAATTTCCAAACTGTCAATAGTACAATGCACCAGCGTTCCGGCTCGCCAAAGGCGTCTTTAAACGGTGATTTTCGCTCTAAAGCCCCTCGGAATGCAGCCTAAAGGGTGACCGGGTGGCAAGTGTAATTGTGTGTGCGTGCGTGCGCGCGCGCGCGCGCGCGTGTGTGTGTGTGTGTGTGTGTGTGTGTGTGTGTGTGTGTGTGTGTGTGTGTGTGTGTGTGTGTGTGTGTGTGTGTGTGTGTGTGTGTGTGTGTGTGTGTGTGTGTGTGTGTGTGTGTGCGTGCGTGCGTGCGTGCGTCGAAGGAAATAATGAAGTCGAGGATGTCTCTTTTTTTACGGGCTTAGATAAATTTTTCTCTCAAAGGTGCTTGCAAAAGCAACCTAGGAGGTTGGTATAAATACTAAAATTAACTTTTTTAAGAGCACAAATAAAAATGCGATAACCGACCTGCTGTCATACGCGTTCGGAAGCAGGTGTTTAATCGATTTCACCACAAAAGCGACAATGCTGAGCGTCGTTAATTGTGTTCTTACCCGATCTCACAAATTATTGTATTGTATTTTACGCTACTTGCAGCTGACCCAGTGCGCTGTGTAGCTGCGAACATAAGTGAATGGAGCACGCTATTTTGTTCTAATTGCAATCACGTTTTTCCTATCGCAAATAATGAAACAGTATCTGTTCTTGGGGAAGCGCACTAGCGTCACCTATCAGCTTCCACATACCACGCGTGCAAGCTTCAATTAGGGACGAATGCAAAATAGTTGAAGGCAATGACGTGCTCTGTTTGCTTTTGTCCGCACCGGTACCTTTGACGGCTTGGAAAAACGCCTCTGAAGCATTCCTGCTAGCCTTCCTTCTTTTCTTCGTTCGTGTTTCCAGTGGCATTTTTGTTTTAAAGCTGTATATTACCTAATTGCTATAAACGTAACTGGACCTGACTTTGTCATCAAAAAGAACTCGCGATATTTCATGAGTGGGCTTTATTTAATTAAAAATAAAAAAAGAAAGACCGAAAACCGGAGCAGCGCATATTTCTTCGCTCCAACAAATTAACGCTGCTGTATGTTAATCTATGTTCTTCTTTGCATTTAGTCTTTCCCATTCGCAGGAGCTCCTTCGCTTACTGTGCCGCAGTAGACTACTGTGCAGTCGTTAGACAGTTACAAAACCGAGTTCCGTGCGGCAAACTGGCTCGCTCTCCTTGCAGAAAGGTTGTTATTTTGTGTAGGCGCGTCTCGCCAAGAGTCCAGCTTATGAACCCTAGACGGCAATTACATATATTATGGTGCAGAAGCCCAAAAGTAAAGGAAAACAAAATGCCTCTCAGTGCATGTGACGAGCGCGTGGTGCTGCTCAGAAGCTTGAAGCAGGGCGATCTTCCCCCTCTTGTAGACAACGGTGAAAGAAATCCGACGCGCTGACTATACTTCGGCCGACAGTGCACAACGGTAAAATCCAATGCTTAAACACACAAACACACACACACACACACACACACACACACACACACACACACACACACACACACACACACACACACACACACACACACACACACACACACACACACACACACACACACACACACACACACACACACACACACACACACACACACACACACACACACACACACACACACACACACACACACACACACACACACACACACACACACACACACACACACACACACACACACACACACACACACACACACACACACACACACACACACACACACACACACACACACACACACACACACACACACACACACACACACACACACACACACACACACACACACACACACACACACACACACACACACACACACACACACACACACACACACACACACACACACACACACACACACACACACACACACACACACACACACACACACACACACACACACACACACACACACACACACACACACACACACACACACACACACACACACACACACACACACACACACACACAAGAGTGCGTTGCAAGAGCGCCCACTTAAGAGCGTCTTCCCAGTAGGAATTTAAAAAAAAAAACACTCACGTTTCGGCAAGATGCCATTTTCTGAGCGGCCAGCTTTTAGGGGATTTTTAACTGTCGGAGGCCTCTCCCAAAGCGACTGAAATGTGCGCATGCTGCTGTCTGCACTGAAACGACCGGATTCTTATTGATTTGCAGTATGCCGTTAGAAATTCTTTCTTCGCTGTTGGCAAGCGACCAGAACGTGTTCTCTGGCTTCTTATGTCAGCATTTCACTGCCTTCTCCGGTAGGTTTATAGATGGGGTCATTTTCGTAGCTAAAATCCCTGAACTACGCCACCTTTACAGTGTGTTAATAACGAGCGCCTCACTGGTTGTAGATCTCCCTAATCACTCTCAGTGTCCTCTCTTTCAAGAAAAAGAAAAACTTTTTTTTTATTATTATTTTTTTTTTTTTTTTTGCCGGATGTTCTTTAATTTTCTGTGTTCAGCAGTCGCCGCGGTTCACCGTGTGGGTGTGTGCCCAGTTTGAGGAGTAAGCAGTTGGCCTTTTTGTTGCCGCTTAGAGGCCATAAACAATGCCAATTGTTTGCCTTTTATTGTGGCTTTAGCGCTTATGAATAAGATAAGCCAAGCAAAAAGGGTCGCCCATATCCCGAGGACGCTTAAGAGTCACGTCAGCATGAATGCATAATCTGCTCGTCCGTTCTTCGCTCTCGTAGTTTCAAATTTATTTGGTACGTTACATTTTGAAAGAATTGGGTTAATAATAAATGGGTATGGAAAGGTGTTAATTCTACGCAGAAGCTGCGAAAGAAGCAAGAAATGCAGGCACGGTATCTCATTATATTGGCGTACAAAGTAGCTTCTATATTACAGAACGCACTGCTGGCAAGTAAGCAGCCCCTCCCTCCCCCCGTTTGGGCTTTCACTTGAAAAGCCGAGAGGCACGAACTAGCCCAAAACACACTACATGCAGAGCATACATGTTCACCCGAAAAACCCGAATGAGCATCAACACTCCGCAGCAGAGCACGAGCGGAATCCCCAGTCACGCCAGAGCGCGCACTGCCATTTCGGTGAAATTAAGTTAGAAATATCATTTTGGTAGAAATAATTCTCACTTCACCACCACCATTTGCCTCATAGCATAGTGCAGAAGAAAAGAAACACCAATACCCACTGCGCGTTAATCGAAGCTCTGCAAAAAAAGCTTTCAATATGATGACGTGCAAGTTAGACGCACTGAGGAAAGTTTGAAATAAAGGGGGATGTTTCTCCCAAATAAGTAACGAGAAAAAAAAAAAAAGGAGTGGGTGGAAGGGAGTGAGGATGGCGGGTGGGCTCCGAACACGCGACTTCCGCGTGTTTGGCGTGGAGGCTGCTGGTGCTACTCACAGGGCTGTTTTGTGGGAAGCCGTAGCGCAGAAGTGCGCGTTGGTAAGATGGACTGATTCGTCCGCGTCTGCGGAGAGGCAGGAAGTAAACGCGCGTCAATGCGGTGGTTTACTCTAACCAGATTACTGAGCGAGGGAGCATTTCATACGAGCTTTGATACGAACGCGACAGCCGTCGCGTTTACAATGCGGCTGTTTGGTGACCGTAACGACTGCCTCTTCTTCCCACTGTTTATATAACCCGACTGTTTGTTTTTCCTCCTGTTTCAGGTCCGAGGGCTGTAAAGACGGCCCTTGTGACGTTACTACCGCAGAGACCAGTACAAAACGGTACGTGCCCTCACGTGAATCACTATCTCTTTTCACTCCACGACAACCTCAAGTGATCGCGGAGGTCTATTTGCTGGGAACGTATACTTGGAAATAATTTTTCTTTTCTTTCTCCTATCTATGCTAAGGAGTGTTACTACGTGCAGGATCTTTTTTTTTTTTTTTCAGTGTCCTGTTTTAGATAAAATGACAAGCTTGCTAATAGTCTAAGCGAGCTGGTAAATAAATACGGCATGCTAAAACGTCTTATTCAATCGCTACAACATTTACTGCAACGTGTACCTAGAAATAATTAGTGTTCATTTCTTTCTTATCTACGCTTAGGAATGTTGATGCATGTAACCTCGTTATGACGGTCAAAGTTTAAAGCTATATAGTGGAAACTACGCGTATAAAACAACGTTTCGCCAAAAAGAAAAACACCGAATGCGTACGAGTTGCTTCGAAAGTGAGCCACGCTCGTTAAGCGCGCATAATTGAATGTCAAAACTCAACTGTCCGGTGAGCCTAAATGGGATAATTTTTTTTTCTTTCCCAATATCCACTGCTCACACTGGCAGAGCAGTAAATTCTGCCTCGAGACGGTAGAGACACTGTGTCAGTAACGAGGTTATCTCCCGCATAGTATCTTGTAAAAAGCCTTGTTACAGCTTTGCAGAACGCGACCAGTTTCGTCTTCGTACGTTTCTCGCTCTGCCTAAAAACGTATAGTCAGTGATGGCCTTCCCAGCTGTAATGAAGGTCTGTGTTTATATGAGCGCGAGCTCGACCAGCAGAGGTGTGACAGCCGCTGGAGCAGCAGCAGGTACGAAGTGTCGCCGTGGCAAAAATAATAGCTTCCTTCAGTATGCGAAAACCTAACTGGGTGGTTTGGCTCTAGTTACGAAGTAGCCTCATCCGCGGCGGGGGAAGAAAGAAACTCAGTGCTCGGATTCAGCTACTCTGTTGTTAGCGGCGGCACGCACATGTTCCTGTACGTCGCTGTCTGCGTACGAGGACACGGCGCGAACGCATCCGGTTAGCGTCGGTTTAACAGTTCAGAAAGCGACACGGATCAAATATGACCAGAAACAGATCGATGAACGCATACCGGCGCATATACTAGCTTTTATTTTTTTTATTATTATTTTTTTTTTTTTAGAAGGTTCAAAGTTTTTGAAAAACGGTAACTGCCTTTAGATTTATTTCAGCCTTGAGGCTATAACAGAGGATACGGCGGACACTGGGTAAGAGACAGAATGTTTCAACTAGTTCACTAATTGACTAAATACGTTATTACCTTCTCAATTTTTTTTTTTTTTTGCATTTTAAGGGATGTGTTGATTTGTAGAATTGGAGCTCGCCCCCTAGATGGTATAGACGACAAAAAAAAAAAATGCTTTTAAATTGTAGCAACCCTTACAAAGCCCGCAAATGTCGCTTTGAAGCCGGCTCGTCTCGTGGTGATGCATCTCTAATTTTGAATGAGTTCATCAATGACTGATGAATTTTCATCGGTTGTGATCGCCGACGATGAGCCTTAATGTGGCTGAATCTGGACACCGCCATCGCCTTTGCCGAAGCTTCTGAAACAAGGAAAACGAATTGCTTCGATTCATTGTACTGTGCCCACAAACTAGAACAGATTAGTGCAAATTGGTCTTGCAGAGTATTCGACAGATTTGTGGATAAATTCGATTACTGCGCATTGCCATAGCAGGGTGTCACGTTCATCATTCATGGTGACCCAAATGAAGCAACATGAAATAAAAATTAGAAATGGTTTAGTAGTTACGGGATAAGTGCTTTTCTACCGACAAAATTTTATTTCAATAGTGCTTATAATTACCTAGTTATACCGGGTGTTTTCTTTTTTTTTTTTTTTTCAGAAGACCCAAAATATTTAAAGAAATGACAGATTTATTTTAGCCCTGTGGCTACACTGGAGGCACGGTGGACACCGGGTGCGATGAAGACTGCTTCAATTTGTTTCATAATTAATTAGGCATGTTAATTAACCTTTTTTACGGAGGTATGTTGCATTTGCAGAATTGGATGGAGTCCCGCATAGTATAGCCGAGAAAAATAATTAAATTTTCATTTCGCTCGCAATCCGGCCTCAAGGCGCCGAGGCCGAGCGGCCTGTTCCGGACGCGCTCGCTGGCGCAGTGCTACGATGTGAAGCCGCCTATCAGGCTGACATCTACGGGCCTTGTAACGCCCACAAGAACTTTTCTAAAGGAATTCTTTTGCCCTGGAGGATGAGCTCCAATTCTGCAAATACATCAGACCCCATAAAATCAAAATCAAAAGTGAATTAACCTATTTGGTTAACTAGCCAATTAAATGAAGCATTCTGCATTTTAACTGGAATCCGCCGTAGATCCTAATTAGCTCCAGGGCTAAAATAGATCAAAAGTTACCTTAAAAAAAGAATTGGGCCTTCTAAAAAAATAAAAAAAATACGCCAGTTACACTTGGCTTTGTATTATCATTCGGCCGACCCTTGCATAGCTTATAAAAATAAATTCAAAACTTCCAGAACAACGTTAATTTATGTTTCTACGCTATTCATATAGCGCGAATTGTGTAGCAACACATTCCGCGCCCTTTTCAAAGCGTTTCGGATCTGTGCTTGTTCGTCACTCATTTCGTCGACGAGAGCCCGCGATGGGCAGGCGCGATTTCTCGACATCTTTGCATTGGCAGAGTTTGAAACGACTGTTGTCTATTCGCGGTTAATTAAATACACAAGCACACAAACAACCTTTACTGATAGCCTCAGACGTAAGGCCGATCGCTGAAAGGTGCCTTCGCTCTATAGTAGTGTAATACTAGAGGGATTTAGCGTAGCGGTAACGAACTACCGGTAAATCGGCACACGTCTACGGTGTAGTACTTCTTCGCTATGCTTAATCTGTCCACTGTCGCACACCCGCTCAGCGGCGGCCGTACGGGACGCGTATATGGTGAGATGTAAAGTTATCTTTTAAGGACACTCATGTGCATCGCACATTACAGTTTTCTTTCTTGGTACATCATCAGCTTCCTCGCTTTCATTGCTCGCGCGAAACCTGCCCGCAAATCTATTCTCGTGAAAGCGCTGTCAGTCAGTTCAGTCAGTATACATTGCCTAGAATCCTGCAACCCGACCTAGTTTCTGTGATGAACGGCCCGCATCAGCGGGCGACAGGCTAAGGCGAATTCCACGGCCGACGAATAAGGTGCCCGCCGCGTTGAAGACGCGGTTTGTTCTGCGTGCGGGAAAAGCGAACGCAAACAGCATGCCGGCATTTGGCCCCCACACTTGCTGGGCAAACAGCGCACGCGCGCGAATGCCACCGATGATTGTGACCATAATCCCGAGGAAGAGAGCGGCCCTACCCGCCGACAGTTCTCAATAAGCGCGCGCAAATAAGGAGCGCGCCGAGTGGGCGCAGAATTGCAAACACGGCTCATCGTGTTCGGACGCCCGCCAAGGAGTCTAGGATGGTCAAGTGTACGCGGTCTTAGTGTCAACACGAGGGGCTTTTCGGAGGATCTCTGGACCTCCGCGCAAGATCAGCCGCTGTCCCCAGGGAATGATTTCGATCATGACAAAAGTTTGAGGCCAGCAAGAGGACGAGGTAGCCGCAAACTTTGGGGTGAACATAACGAGTTCTCACTGTGCAAAGGAGAGCAAGTAGAATGGGCCCCGGTCTCTAAGTGATATCTTGAATTTGCGTGTAGTGGAAATTGGGCTGTCTGTGTAATCGGAGCGAGGGCGTTGTGACGTAAGCGTTCAGTCGGGTTTGCGGATTATACGCTCGCGAAGCTGAGGAAGTGTTATTCGCCAAACATGCCCAGGCTGCTGAATAAGCCTTATTTCGGCTCGTGCATAGTGCGCTCAGCGCGAAAAAGAGTCCATCGTGTTGCTGTTCATTGGTTCTTCGCCGAGTTTTAAATCATCAGATTGTGCTCCGCTCCAGCGCTTCCTGCAAATTACGGGTCTTCGCACTTTCGTGTCGATGTATTCCTTTGCGCGGTATTAGCAGCGACCGTTTCCTGTCTCTGGGCACGGAAACCCATGGGATATTCACGAGTGGCTTCAGCGAAAGAGGATGCCGCAGATGGGGTTGTGCGTGAACATTAATGCTTGAAGAGTTCCATACCTTCCTATGACGCGGTTACACAGGCTACATCAGTGCCACTACAGCAGGTGTACCGCAGTAAATGAATTACGTACCTCTGAAAAGAAAAGAAAAAAAAATACAGGAAAGCTCGGTCCATGCTCACAGTGGCGGCTCCACCTCCACCGTTAAGGTGACGTGTTGTCATTTAATGATAACAAATTGAAGTTAAAGCTGTAACTAAGACAGACTGCTGCCTCGCCGACAGCGCCCGAAAGCGGTGAGACCTTGGTGTCTCGTCTTGGGGGACATCCATGGTGGCCCATGCGGTCTCACCGGAATGAGAACGTCCTTACGGGAGAGGTGCGCATCGTGCTATTTCATGTGAACCTTGTCACTTGCGAAGCACATCATATACACGGACATATTAGCGTCATTTCGATTAACCGACAAATATTTCGAAAGAATTCAGTGGCACGTATCGCCTGTTTATCCTGCTGTCCAGTGTTAGTGCACGAAGAAAAATGAACCAGTTTGGAGGAGACTTTGAGTCATTAGATATACCAATGACGGTGTAGACTAAAAGAACGCTATTCGCCGTGCGTGCGTCTCCCCGCATGTCCGCAGGTGTGGGTAAAAAGATGAAAGCTTCTTTCATGATGATGCGCATGAAACAAGCCAGCAGTCACTGAGACCAACGAAACTGTGTGGAATGTAGTAATTCCCCTTCAGTGGTGGTGTTGATTATAGGGTTTGGAAGTTATTGTGCGATCGTGTTTTATAGAAGGCAGTCTGATAGACAGCTAAAAGTACAACTGTAGCGCCCGTGAGATCCGAAGCTATTGCCGCAGTGCTCGACCAATTTAGCCATTTTTTTTTTCTTTATGCGACAGCCCTAAGGTTGTCGTTGAGCGGATAATTCGGCTGCGCTGGATTTCCATCTCACCCTCCGTAAGTTTTGTTTTCAATGCAAATCGTTTACTTATATATTACGCCGCTCCGCGTGCGGCGTCAAATGCTTTCAACCAATCCTGATTTTCTCGAAATGGCGACGCCGGCGGGTATTTGCGCTGGAGCGAATTACGAGCCAACAGGGAACCCTTGCATTATGTTGAGCCAGACTCGCTATCCGTAGGCCACGACGCCTTGGCACGGCGTGGTAAAAGCGGGCCTTTGTATGGGTCGCATGGTCTTTCATATAATGCCATATAGCTTGCTGATGAGCATGTATGAGATTATAAAGGTGGTTCAGGCTGAGTGCGCTTGAAATCTCGAATGAATGTCTCGCCTTCACGTAAGTGAGCGCGCATTTATATATTGGCGTGCCTTATATACTGCCATTTGCGCTGCTTCCATGTTATAGCGGAGACTCAAAAGCATGGACATATCGTGACGAATATTCTCATTTCCCATTATTATAGAAAACGACTGTCGTGTGGATATATGTCTGTTCCGTTTTCACCCCTTCTCTTTCGAAGGTATACTCCTGTAACAGCTTAATCTTGTGGTTAGGGTGTCTCGATGCCCGCCTGGCCCATTCAGGCACCTCACCTGAGAGCGTTCGCAGTGCCGGCACTGGCGGTGGCCAGCCTTTGTTGTGAAACTCTCAAGAGACAAAAAAATAAATAAATAAAATAAAGTAAATAAATGTGACAGAAAGCCCACACCGAACCAGAGGCTATCGCAGGCAGTGCCATCCTGAACTGCGGTAGACGTGGAACGTCTTGTTGCACCGCAGATTTCACGTAGAACGGGATCGATTGAGGAAAGGTTGAAGCTGTGCAAGAACCTTAATTCTTATACAGCCGGTGGCATCAAGACTGCGTATACCATTGCAGCGTGTGCTATTTATTGCGCAGACAAGTGTTGGGATATGAGATGTCCGTTAAGGATATGCGTGTCAACAGTCATCGAAAGCACAGGGGAACGTAATTTTCATCGAAACGTCGCCACCTCAAACGCGAAACGACAGCTCAGTTCTTACGCATGAGGTGTAACTTCCATCTGCATTATGGACAGTTGCAGCTGTTATTTTAACATAACCGAAGGTGAAGTTGGTGTGGCCGTGGTCATACCTTGTGTACAGCGTAGATCCAAAGCCCCTGCGCAAATTCCAGATATTTTTTTTCCCCTCGTCAATGACCAATAGTCAAGAGGGTAGCGTTTACTGCAATCTCTTTCCCTAACGCCGAGGGAACTCTTTCCCAACCCCCATGGCAGTGGCGACGACAGCTTTCCCGATTGCCATACGGTCACTGCGTACTACCATGAGAGTAGGCGCGTTTACCAGCCGCCACGCCACTCTCTCGAGTCTCAACACACACGAGAGCGCAGTCTGGAGGCAGCTTCACACCAACTCGTATGTCTCGCCAGTATACGTCAGCAGCATGATCCAATGTTCAACGTCCCAGGCCCTATCTTTGGGCCTGCACCCAACCGCCGGCCGCCGTGACCATCCTGGACCTATCTCGGTCTTCGTGGGAGACGCTCTGCTTGCCGCCGGCCTGATGATTCTGCGAAGACTGGTCACCTAGGAGAGGCGTGAGGCGGAGGACAGAGAGCTTCTGGACTTTTAGAAACCCTCCCAGGATGCAAAGCGATATTTTTTTTACATAAAGTTTCCTCTTCCTCCTTTACGGCAAATCAAGGACTTCTAACACGCAGGCTATTGGAGCTAAATATTTCGGTCTTCGTTCCGGGAGAACGTCACTGGTGCCCGATGTTTTTTTCTTTTTTACAGTGTGATGACCTAAGCATTTATTTCTCAACATCTTCTTGCCTACGTCAATAATTGTCTTTTCGTAAGAAGCGCCGCGAAACTCGGAATATGACAGGAAGATGTTGGAAACTAAAAAATAAACGAGAATAAATAAAAAAAAAATGTTTACGAGCGTCCCACTTTGCCAGGGCTTGTATCTCATTTGCTCTTTTTCTTTTCTTTTTTTTCTGCGTGCTCTCTCCCTGTCTGGTCACTGGCCCGCGGGAGACAAAATGTGAGTCCTGGGACCCAGCCTGTTCAATACCGGCGACGGCAGCCGTGTTTTAAAGGAGGCAGACCGCAAAAGGCGCGCGTGTGCTGCGCGATGTTAGTGCACGTTAAGGCTTTTAGCATACCGCTGAGGTACTAGCGCAGGTGTGCATAGGTTTACCGGATGCCTCCTACGCACTTGCGCGGCCGGCGTCCGGTAAACTGGTGTACATCTACACGTCCCCGCTTTGCTATAAACCTCTTCCTCAGGTGGTCGAGATTTGTCTGCAGCCCCGCATTACGGCATCTTTTCTCTCTTCTCTATTTCACTCCTTTCTTCACACCTTTCCACACGGTGCGGTTGAAGGGCCCACCGAGGAATGAGAAAAGTAGTGCTCCATTTCCGTTCCTCAATAACTAATTTATTATGATTTTTTTTTTGTCAATGCGCGCGAGACGAGGTGAGCCTTATACATGACGCTGTACTTGTAGCCAATTACCGTGGTTGCCCTCACAATATTCGTCATTGGCCTCTGACTGCGAGTGTGGTAAGTCATGATCTTACCAACCGTACTATGAGTGTCGCAGTCTTAAGCAGTTGAAGCTCCAAAGTAATACGTAGATTCCCGACTTGTCAGCTTTTGTGATTATTAAAGGCGATCGACATTGAAAACGACACAAGTACAGCGCTGTATGTGCATGCATGAGCTGGCCCGAGGAGAGAGCGGCAGCAGCATGCGCCTGAGAGCGGCAGAGGGCTGAAGCGGACTCGAAATCGTAATGTGGATTGGTGTTTTTGGAGAGACGGGGAAACGAACGTCGTCCTGTTGAGCGCTTTTCATTTCCTGTCTCGCTATCACACTTCCAGACTTATGTTGTTGCTGCTATATTTTCATTCATAACGACTGCCGTGCCCATTCAACCGCAGCGAACGTCTGGAGAATTTAGCTTTCGCCGCTGCTTTCAGTGATTGGAAGAAACAAAGACAGTGGCCTGCCCCGGTCAATAAACTCGGCCCGCTTTGTTTTAGTGAGCAGCATCGTATCTGGCTGCATGGGAAGTATTGGCGCGAATTTATGTGAGTTAAATGGAGAATAAAAAAAAAATGACGCTGTAGCCCTGCTTTCTCCAGGGCTTACACTGATGGGTCTTGCACTGATAAATTGGTGTTTTCAAGCTATTCATCATTTGTGGCATTATGGGAGAAAACGCAACATCGCGTCGCATTATTTTCATGCGGGCGTCCCCGGTGTGCTTCCAGTCCAACGCAAGGAGATGTCCTGAGCATCCCCAGAGCACTTTCTGGCTTTCTGCTATCGCACCAGGCGTCGTCCGTAGATCACAGACCGCGCGCTATCGCACCAGGCGCGCCCTGACTCATCTGGCTGCTGCGTTCATACCGAAAGTGCGTTCGTCCGGACAGCCCTTCTGCCAGGCTCTGCGCGTATTTTCTCCGCACGCGCCCTTTCTCGCCAGATGCTGCGCTGAAAATGCCAATGCCCCCGCGGAGGGCAAGCGCATTGTCGTCGTTCGGCTCGTGTACACGCGCGTTTAAGCTGGACATCGCTCTTTACCAGCTGCTTGCTGCGCTGCCCTCGGCGTGTGATTGCACGGAGCTGCCGCTTAACGGTCTCATCCCACTAATATCAGTTCACATTTAGAGCTCCCTCAGCCGACATGTAGCGGTCTCACGCTGGGCGTACCACTCCTCACAGCTCCGTTTGGGTTACGTACGAATCTCTGGAGCAATATCGCGTAATCTGGAGGCGGTTCAACTATTTTACAAGTTGCAGGACTCTGTGAGTCGGTCAGCCCAACGCACATTCAGTAAAACTCCGCGTCGCTTCCTGTGTGACCGGAAGCAGCAGTGCCTGGCCACATTGTCTCGGCGGCTGACGTGCGGTGTACCCAGTCGTCGCGAGCCTCGCGGGGTGGCGACCGGAGGTCCTCGGCGGCGCAGGTGCTGGCGGCGTGCGGGAGCGTCGCTGCGGCGAGCGTACGAAGCGGCGCACTCCGGCGGCCGACTTCAGCACGGCGCTATCGATCGGCCACGGGGCGAGATCGGCGCGTCTTCCACCATCCGCCGGCAAAATGCTCGCCAACCAAGATGGCGACGCACCTCCGCAATGACCCTCGCCGGGGTTCGACCAAGACGCCACTGTACGCGTTGCGCTGAACGGTACCAGTGAGCGGCGCGGCCGCCTGGCTCCGGCTCCCGTCGCCGCGCATGGCCCGCCGCGGCCCGTACCCTGCCGCCGGGCCGCCCCCGAAGCTTGCCAGCCCCGGAGTCACCTTGCCCTAAACGACGGTAAGCGCACCGCCGTCAGCGCGGAAGCCTCGCGGGCACCTTTCCGCGGGCACCGCGGATCTGACCACGCTCGAGGAGTCCGTACTTTCTCACCCATTCTCGGTGCTACTCCCCCAAACCCTATGCAGTCGACTCGTCACTGGCTGACAGTTTATCAGCATCTACCAGCTGCGAGAAAGCGCTGCAGACCGATAGCTACACGCGCGCTCCGCAAGTAAACACTCGGATTCTCGAACCTGGATGGTTTTGTGTTGGCTATTCAAGGTTTAGCCTGTGCCACACTGGCTAAGCTTTGAATCGGCGGACCGCGCAACGTGGCACACTGAGCGGGCTTGGTGTTGAACATCGAAAAGAAAAATATGGTACATATACCTTCCCCTATACAAGGTCCTCGTCCTCTCCTATGTCCATTGCGTTTGTTTTATTATTCCCACCTGTGAGGAAGACTTTGATGTGTTTGTATCCAACGGCACATTATATATGTATGGACGTTTCTACTGATTTTCGTGTTCTACCAGGGTATACCACTCTAGTGCAGTCAATGTTTACTTCGGGTCGCGTTTATAACGCTTTGACAGGATTTACAAGCCGCTACTGTGTTACACATGGCGCCGCTTTTCTAGGGGGATAGCTTTCTTGCTCTCAGTCGCGTTTGCATTATATTTTATACTCTGTACGCCTAATGCGTCGCTCATTGGCCACGTATTTTGGGGGTTTATGTCAACGTACAAATCAAAAAGCGAAAAATAAACGATAGTCCTTTCGTCAAGCAACTTCACTCAGAGAGCCCGCTTGCAGCTCGTCGTACCTGTGTGCATGCATGTACGAACAGGCCACTGTCAAGCTTTGTTTTACTCCATATGTCCTTGTTAGTTCCATTTTTTATATTATAATTTTTGTACCAATCAGCCCGAACCAAGGCCAAGGCTTTGCTACCTGCTATCATGAGTGAGAAATAGTTGGCGTAGAATTGGATCTCTTGTTCGCTTATCTAACACAGCGCCAAACAAAAAGCGAGTTAGCGTTTTTATGGTGACAGCCAGTAATAAATGGTTCCATGTAACTTTTGAATGGGATCAGGTTAGTGTTTGAAGCACATAAGGTGCTGTTAAGTGAGCTATAAGCACATGAGTGGGAAAAGCTGACTAGTGTTTCGCTTACCTTTCTAGCATTTCGAGTCGCGAGGCATAACGACAGACCATGATGTGGCATGCAGACTAGTATCCGACGTGCCCATCATCTCTCTTCTTGCGCCGTGGCCTCAGGACTCGAGACAATGCTTACGCTGCGCGAACCTCTCGAGAAAATTCCTAGCTCCCAAGTTTGCCTGTTTCAACCCTGGTTTTAGAAGCGCTTCGTCGAAGCGAACTCCGCTCACGTTGCCTCGACTGTTTCGTTTTCAGCATATGCAAAGTGCGCAGTGGACTTTCTTTGTCTTCCTCACGCGAAACGAGAATCACTGCCAGCTGCTTTGCTGACGGTCGACAAGTAATAGGCGCCGCTACGAGCAGACACATTTTTGGACCCAACGTGAATTGCGGATAGACCTGACGCTGCGTTTTTCGATCCGTTGCAGTTGGCTGGTGTCGCTGTCCTGCATGTTTTCCACTTCGTACATTTGTGCAACGCGTCCTTGCGACACAGCGCAAAGCGCACTTATGCTGGATCACTCTTGGAGAGGGCGGTTGGAGGAGTGGGACTGTCTTATTTGAAATTTTTTTCCTTTGAAAGGAAAGAAAAAAAAAACTGAGGTTAGCATGGCTGTTCCTTCGTAAGGGAGCGACCGGCCTCTCCACACCATCCGCTCCATCCTCCTCCATCGCCTTTAAACCGCCCTCGGTTGCATTACTCGAGCTGTTACAGTGTGCGAATATATCGGAAACTAAAGGAAATACTGCACCTTACCTTCCTGCCTGCGCTGCGTACGATGTAGGCGATATTCGTTGCAGATCTTCCTGTCAACACTGCAGATACGTTCGAGGCACGACCAGAATTTGTCGTGCTCTTGTTTATTCAGCATCTTGTTCTTTCTTTGTCCGCATCGTGTCCTTTGTTTCATTCCTTGCTATGGGCCGCCGCAAAAATGCTGCCCTAGCACGTAGCCGCCGAAGAAGCATTCAGCTCTCGAGTGGTGGATCCGAATCATTCAACATGCGTTTGCGATTGCGCGAACGTGGTGATTCCGCAGGGAATATTGGATGCGTTTTCGCCTTGTGCATTCCGTAAACGAGCCATAGTCATCGCGCAGTTTAAGAAGCTTCCAAAGAAGTACCATGATCATGCATTCGGTGTCAATACGCTGGTAAGGTTTCACGCGGTTGAGTGCCCTTTCTTGTGTAGCCTTGACGATATATTGATGCCCCTGGCGCTAAAGCGCTTGAGAAACGGATTTCTAGGTACAATGTGGACTTTCGGGATCGTTGAAATGACGTATTGGAGCCGCATGGCTAATTAATATGTGAATCCTAACGAACCCCAGAAGAACCCGTTGTTTGTAGTCACGTCAGGCCATTTTGTAGTGTCTGGTTGCATCATTCAACGGGGATGCTCTGTTGCTTGCCCTCGGTAGTCGCTTTAATTTGGTGGCACGTCTCGGAGAGACTTTGCATTAGTGATTCAGCTTCTAAGTTTTTTTCTCCGCTTTGCTTGGAGTTATTTCTAAGCGGCTCTTCGCCTGTCCGAAATCTTTTCGCGTTGAAGTTTATTTCAGGCCGTTGCTAGCGGAATCAGTAGCAGTGTGGAGGGATTGGTGGATGGTCCCCTGGGAGGACACCCCCTAATCCGGGGACCGATGGGTGGCAGCCGCCGCCTCTTCACAACGTTGATACGTCATACTTCATTTTGCATCACTTAATCTCGACATAGTGCCCCGACGCTGCACGGCGGCTTGACGTGGCTTGCGGAGTCGGCGCAATGGCACTCCTCGTTCGTTAGTTGCATACCTCGTGCGTATTTTTGATGCTCTCGGGGCGTCTGTGAAACAGAGCACGCTTTATCCAGCTAGAATTTTCCCAGTCACCCTTTGTTCCTGCGCGAAACGTGCTACTCAGCGTTCGCTTCCGGCAAGTGCCGCGACTACGACGATGAGACCGACTTTTCTTCCTCGGTTGGTCGCTGTTGCACTGCGTCCGGGTAAATTAATATCGATGTTTGGCTTCAGTTTCCACATTTATTTTATTTATTTATTTTTTGCCCGAGAAATATTTCCGTGTGCGGACGCAGAGACGGACGTTTTTAGACATTTTGCGAGCTTAACAACGTCGTCACTAAGGACGGTAGCTATATGCATGAAGCAGAAAGTATACAGATATCGACAATGACTACAGAGTTCGCCTGCTCCGTTACGCAAAATATGCAATAAACAAACAAACAAAAGAAACAGGAATAGCAGCTTTATGATATTGCTCTAGCTCAGGCTGTAAGTTAAGGCGAAGAAAGTTTCTCCCAGGAAAAACTCGGTCGCTGCCGCGAGCTGCGGGAAACGATTGTGCGTAACGCTCCTTGAATGACGCGCTACAGCGACGAAACGACTTCCCGTCTGCACCGGGAATCGCGGCAAAGCATTGATAGAGAAACGTTCCGTGTCGAGCGCTTTGTGAATACGCTCAAGGAGATCGCTGAACGCAAAATCGTTTGATAGCGCGCATCTTTTGCGAGCTTGCTGTTCCTTACGGTGCCGCGTGAAGCATTTGGGAGTTGATATTCTACCCCTGCTTCGCTGCGTTCCGGCAGCGTCGAAAGCGAAACGCACATGTGTGCTGTGATGTGAACTCAGACATGAAATTTATCTGAACTCGACTCAGCTTTGATATTCAGTAAAATATTGTCTGCCGCAGGGCTCCATGTCCACTGCTTATATGCTATATGTGTTAGCCATGTCCATTTAAATTCATTGGAAACTGCTCTGTTCCATTGTTGTGTCTAACCGGTTTTTACGAAGTGACACTGGGAAGCCGACACCTGACGACAGATGGGTTACCTGCAGTTGATATTTGAGCTAGAAGGGGAAAACGCTATGGGCAAGCTCTACGATTATACGAAAGCACACGGCATGAAAACACTTCCCGTGTAGAGATATATCCTGAGATATTCACAACGCCTACGTGATGTTTTGCCCTCATTTATTGATCTTAGTTTCCTCTCTTATTTTCCCTCCTTGTCCAGCATTGCCGTAGACATTCCATCACCCTATTCAGTAGGCTCTGATTGATAAAAAAAAAAACAACAACATATAAGCAAATTTGTCACAGCAAGGCTATCAGGCGAGTCTTTGCAGCGCATCATATCTGAATTTGGCCGAATCATTCTTTCCCGTCACGTATAGTTACGCTATTTTCAGCTCCGCTATCGCCTTAGTTCTAACCGTCAGCACTTTTAGTGCTCTAGAGCTCGCTTCCACTCCGACGAAAAGTTGTTGTCTGTATGTATGTCTGCTCTGCCCCTCTCTTGCGGCTTTATGCACGACGACTCCGTGCCCCCAGTTGATGCGGCCCTGGCAGAAGGTCATCTCCAGTTGCCCTCTAAAGTAGGGCTGCAAACGTGTATCGGAAGCCTTTCGCTCTCGTGGCCACCCGCCAATCATGAAAGACTTTAGCGTAACAAATAGTACCTCGTCCTCTATTGTCATTCGGCGAAGCACCTGTGAAGAGAGAGGGGTATCTTCAAAAAATATAATGGGACACCCAAGTCCCACCTGGAGGGGTATGACGCGCCGGCATTAATTGCTCCCGTTTTTCGGATGTCCTTGTGGATCCTCGTTCGCTCACATGCGCATTGCTACTCGTTTAATTACTAATCATTTAATGTGTTCCTCAATTGTCCAACGCGTACTCATTAGCACCAGTCTTAAGCTACTACCGCATATGGGAAAAGCCACCCGACATATAGCTATGAAGCCCTACTGTAACCACGGCACGTTGTTACTGTACGTACGAACGTGCCTGCGTGGCCATGAGGCAGCCTGTCGAGATCCGGGGGTTTTGGAGGGCTGGATTCTGAGGTCGTCTTCCATTTCAAAGGTCGAGTTGGCAGCGCTTGCCGACTCGGCCATGCCATGTGATATCATTGCGCCATGCAACTAGACGACCATTCAGTGCACGGCCTCGTCACCTGTCAAGCTCCGCCTGCCAGAGCCCCATGCCTGTGATTTATCGCCCATAACGCCGAAGCCGGATTTTCTGGAGGGGGGGGGGGGGGGTTAAAGGTCCTTAAAAAGCTGTTTACTAAAACTAGAAAACACACATGACTAATACGTATCCTATCAGTTCTCTCCTCAAAAAAAAAAAAAAAGAAACAAATGTTTAAACTATAGTCATTAACGCCGATAATATCGGCGATAGAATATGACGCCCCGCCCCCTCCCCCCTCAACTCAACGCACGCCCACGCGGAAGGAAAAAATGAAGAGAAACAAGCCGAGACGACCCCTCACCACGCTCCGTTCTGCTCGCGTCACTTGGGAGCGTCCAATGAGTGGGCGCACCCAGCAAGCCCCGATGACGTCACATCGGAGTCCGGGCCGTGCGCCTATATGGGAGTTTAGCGCGGTAGGAGCATGTCCCCTAATCGGTTGCGTATGGTCGCCGGGGCACTTTTTAAAAATTATTTGCAAATCATTGGCTCCGCGTAAAGCTTTTAAATTTGGCTCGAATACTCGCAAAGACCGCGTCTATGGATTTCTTCAAATAGAATATTGGAGAAAGTGCCGTTGCAGGGGACCTTTAACGCTGTCGCATTAAAATGTTTTGTGAAGTGCGCGTATTCTCGCAGTTCTTCTGAGGCTTCTTGCATTTCCGCGATAAGTCGACTTCGCGCGTCTGTGTTTTGGTTGTCTACATTGAACGAAGTTAATGTCGGCTAAGGTAGGAGAACATGCACGCAAGAGACAACATGCCTGCGCGCCATTTGCTGTCGCCGTTTTCGCACAACGCAATCACTCTCTGTGCCGCGTTCACATTAGAATGTCGCTGCTTGCCCCAACTTTTCGCGAAAGCGTGCGTGTCCGGAGCATTACCGGATTCTCTTGGTGCAGCGACTACTTTGTACTTGGTCCCCGCAGCAATCAATTGCAGGCGCTTTCTTTCTGCGAAGGCGCACACAAATCAGGGCGGACGGAAGAGGCAATCTCTGCGCGCACGCCAAGGCAGCAACAATCGATTCAGCTGGCGCCTTCAATTAACACATTGGTCTAAAGCGGGCGAAGCAAGCAGAAGCCTCTCTTCTTCTCTCTTTCTTGGCCTTTCTTTCCCTCTGTCGCCAAAGCGGCCGAGGCTGCTCGCAATCGCCTCCCTTCAGCACAGACACCGCGCGCCGGAAACGTCCGAGAATTTTTTCGCCGCGAGTGTTTGCCCGTGCCGGTCGGCCCAAATGAATCTCACTCTCGATTTGCAGGCGCGAAACGTAGCAAGAAGCAATTTAAACTGCGCGACCCGTGAGCCGGGTGATGCGGCGCTCGGCTCTTCCTAGAAATGGGCGCCCTTTGATCGGCGCGTTGAATCCGCAGAGGTGGCGGCGCGCGCATGCGCACCAGCGGCACCGTGTCCTCCGGGAAGGCGCCAAGGGTCAGGCGGGTTAACGCCGATGCCAAACGCCAACGCCAGAACACTGTAGAGCATCTCTAGACAGATTGCTGGCTGCTTATTTTTGCCACACGTGTCTGACCCGTTGGTGCGGGTGGAAGCAGTAAAACCGTCTCGCTCCCCCCACGCCCCCACTTCGCAGATACTAATTATAGCTGATTGAAAATTCGATAATATCAGTTATTTTCACCGCCAGGCGTATGTTCCATTGAACCTTGGCGTGATGTCTCGTTTTACTACCCGACATCGCGACTGAGTGAAAAGAACCTTGATTGGTGTACATTGATTCGCTGGATGTCCTCTGTCAGTCTTTCGGGCAGTAATGAGTTTCCATGTCGAAATGCGGCAGGCAGAGTTGCAGCCATATGTTCGGGGTCAGCTGCGGAAACAGCCCACTGAATACTGGTATCGAGCTCGTAGGAGTGACTGTGTGTTCACCCTTGCGTAGTTCCTTGCCACGGGTGGCTTCGAAGTTTACTTTACGGCTCTGAAAGTTTCGCTTTTTTTTTTCCCCTTCTCTGACACGAAATAGAAACTCCTCAAAGATTCGCACTTCGACTCTCCGCGCCAGCTTTGCCTCAAAGCCGTGCTTTCTTGGTGGGAAGGTATATGGGCTGTCCTTCGGTTCGGTTGTGCATGATGCCTTCGAAATTGGGCAATTTCTCGAGGCGCCGCCTTCACGTTTGGCTCACCGACTTTGAATAGCGCTAATATACCCTGATCCAGATCAAACTCGGCAAATTCGTGCTTCCTGAGCAATCTGTCCTTAACAGCGCGTCTAGGCTAGCTTACGTTTAGGTGTCATAGATGCGTAACAGTGGCTAGCACATCCACAAGGCCCATACTAAAGCAAATGCACTCATACATTCTCAGAGGAATCCGTACAGAAGGGGGGGGGGGGGTCGAAAATGCAGGATTTTGAAGAATCAGCATCCCCATTTCTTTATTCTTGGCGCTCCTGTGAAATCAGCTTTGCTGAGATGTCATTTCCTCGCGGTGTCATCTGTTCACGGACGGACGGACAAAGGGAGGTGAAAACGCGGCCGGCAAATCCATTCCCGCATTAATAACCAACGACGAGAAGCCGCTTGCTTTGAGCCAAACTGCCAGTCTGGCCGCAGGTCTGCGAGTAAGGCATCGAAAGTTCTGCTTATTCTGCACATTTTGTGTGCGAATGTCACCTCAAGAAGCAGTTCATCGAACGGAAATGCACATATATGCCTCACAAAAGGTAACGTAGCTCCTCGCCTCTATGGGACATTTAGGCTCTCAATCGACGAACGAAGCCGTGCCTTCTATTAAGTCCTATGCACTCGCTTATAGTTTTCAGTGCAGGTACCAAGTGAAAGAGAGACTGCCCGCTCTAGGCTGTACAACGAGAAAGGCGTGGGATGAACAAGTTGCCTTATAGTCTCCAGTGTAGGCATTTCTGCACTTATCACTGAAAGGTCACTTTCAGCTGACGGCATTGTTGGCTTTACTACCTGCGGGGTATTCCACGTTGGTTATGCATATTTTCAGAGCTTCGCAGCTGGTGCGCCCTCTGCTTACCGGTCACCCTAGGAAAGGCTGTGCTCTTGGACATATACTGTTCCTAGTTTGCTCTGCGTACTCGTGCAAGGCGCCGTAATATGAAAGCTACGTGTCAGCGCAAGTGTTACTCGGCGGGTTGACTTTGTCATAACAGCAGTTTAAGTCTCCACCTCTTATCGTATTTGAGCAGCATAAGCCCTCGCTCGCCAACAAAATTACCATGTTTAACCCTTACTACATACCTTCTTTCACGTCATGGCAAAGGGCAACAACTATGATCTTGAAAACGAGAACGCATATAAGGGTTGAGACGCCTAGTTTGAATATAGAGACACGTTTATTCATGCTACTTTATTTGCTGGAAACATTACCCTGTAGCTTTCAGGGCACTGTTTTGAAACCGGTACAGCAAATTACTTCGGTAGTTTATAATTTCTACGCGAGCTTTCTATGGTTGTGCATGTAAATCCATCCCAAACTATCGCATGATGCTGAGAACCAGTTCGAAAAGGAAGTGAAAAATATAACTGCCGCAATGAGGTTTGGAGCTGTTTACGAGGGGGAAAGTTTAGAGACTACAAATCAAGGTTGGTCTGGGCGAGATGCGAGCAGACAGTTATAAACGTTGAAATAACTCTAATTCATTCACCTTTCCCTCTTGTCCGAGCCAGTCTGCTCTCTCTCTCTCTCTCTCACACACACACACACACACACACACACGCACACGCACACGCACACGCACACGCACACACACACACACACACACACACACACACACACACACACACACACACACACACACACACACACACACACACACACACACACACACACACACACACACACACACACACACACACACACACACAAATGCAGCTGATTTGGCTATGTTGCCCAAATAGGAAGTACGAAAGGACGTCACGATCATTCGGTCTCGGTTTATGGCTAGGATTTCAGGGACCTTAGATTCACTGCCCATGGATGGAAAATCCCAGCATTCCTGTGGCGTTGCGCGCTGAAATAATAGGCGTGCGCTCCTTCCTTCGGTCAGCACGCCCTCAATTTCATACTATATTACAGGAGAGAAATATGGCGCTGCTGTCTGCGGCAGCCGTCAGTGCGGCAAGCTCGTCCACCGCAGAAGTCATGGAAGCTGCATCATTCGGAATAAAACCGCACTCCATAGAGCTCATTTCTGGTGAATGGAAGTTATCCAGGCAACGGAAACGTCTTACTGAAGTGAGTTCAAGCTGTCTGTGCATCAGGTTCGCATACCTAGTAAAGAGATACGCCATACTAAAGAAGAAATGCCTCTGTGTTGAAGCATGCGGAAGCAAGCTCAAAGTAAACTATGTCTTATTTTTACAAAAAACATGAAAAGAAAAACTCGCAGTTTCTCACCCAACACATTCTATTCCAGTCTAGATAGGGTTTAGGAGAAACGGCTGTTTTAGATATTTCATGTGCTTCCAAATCTCTAAACGAAGGACCATGCTTTCAATAAATTTTAACTTTGTGAAAAATTGTTTCTTTAATACATCAAGCTGACATTTCTAACCCCGTGTTTGGCGCATGACAGCCTAGCCGCTTATGTGCCGTCAAATCTATCTCTACACGCGCAAATTTTCCTAGCAAAGTCGAAACAAATTACGCCCGCCGCGGTGGCGCAGGGGTCAGGGCGGATGCAGGATCGAATCCTGGCTGCAGCGGCTGCTCTTCGACTGAGGCGAAAATCAAGGCGCCCGTGTCCTCTGCGATGTCAGTGCACGTTAAAAGAACATCAGGTGGTCGAAATTTACAGAGCCCTCTACGACAGCGTCTCTAGCTACCTAGCTGTGTCCCCTTTATGACGTTAAAGTAAATTAAACCAGGCCAAGGTAAGCCGATTCAAATTAATTAATAATACTCCTCACTTTATGATCTGCGTTAATGCGGAGATGTGGGCAAGTTGGGACTTGACAGATGCAGAAGAGCGCAGTAAACGAGAAATATGAGCAGGAATTTTAGGGTCGCATTTCCAGTATATTAACACGCGTATTTTGCAACAATTAACTTGATAGTGGACCCCTTGGGGTGTTTTTCCTCTTTCTTTTTTTGCAAAGCATGCACGAAAGAGGACCTTTGCTTTAAAGACCGAAACAGTCGTTGCTCTTTTACTTGCACGGTTTAGTGCAATATTGTCCTTAAGTGCAGCGACAAATTCACATTCAGTGATCCTTCGTTCGGGAAATTTTTCCTTTGTCAGGGAATTTCAGGGAAAACATTTGGAGAAAATGGAATGTTTAGGAAGGCTCAAGAAGCTTTCAGAGCCGAAAATGTCTCACTTTTATAAAGTGGCACAGTTTTCAAGCGACTACAGGGAATAGGAGCCAGAAATAAGGATTTCGGTGTTTAATTGAAGGATGTTTCGGATATAGCATAGAGCACCACTGCGAAAATTTAGCTGCTGGGCCACTTTTAATGCTGCAGGCACTACAAAGAAAAGTACGCTCCTACCCCACCGAATTTCCATGCTCAGAGAGTTCATTACAGTGTTTACAATGCTTTTAAACGATGTACGAGCTTAAGTACACATATTCTAAATATATATGGCAATTAATTAGCAGCAGAGTACTGTGCGAAAAAATACAGAGTAAAAAATCCCCCCCCCCCCCTTCCCCCCCTCTCCGACAACACTGTTAATGCATTCGCGCAAGGCAAGGAAAGAAAATTTTGCAAGCCGTATACTTTTTCCAAAAGTGGCACCTAGTAGCATTCTTGCTGTAGTATATATACTGTCCTCTTTTTAAACATGAACGGTGCCAATTTTTTATCCTTCTTTTAATTTTTGGGTTCCGACGCGTAAGTTGATGGCTACGCGCTGAGACATGCTGGCTGTTATTCTCTCGCTCGTCCCGCCTCAGCGCCGACACTTCCTGAGCGGAGCGATCGAGCGGCTGCAGACACCCGGGCTCCGAGTTGGCCATTACTCCCGGTGCCGCACTTTCGTCGGCGCCACATTCTCCCCGTCGGAGCGTAGCCAAATCGAGCGATCCGTCGCGTGCTCACGAAGAGCCGAGAACCAGCTACTGTTGCTTCTCTTCTCGTTTTTTTTTTTTTTTTTTTTGTTTTTTTTTTTTTTCCTCCCGAAACAAGCTTCCCGAGTGCTGACGTCGAAAACAAAACTTTTACCGGTAAGGCTGCCTAAATGATTTCTGGGGCCGCGATATGTCGCAAAGAATAACTAGAGTGGTCTGCTGCTGGTCAATAAGACCTTTATCTGTTTGCTGTTATGAGAGATTTCTGTGTCGGAGCAGGCGCTCTGTTGGGGCGAGTGAGAGCGCTTACAAGAGAGTGCGGAAGGATAAGTTCGCGAGTCAGCGCGAGCACATCGTCATGAACAACGGACGAAACGCGACAGAAGATCTCAAAGTAGCGGACAGTGCAGAACGCCGCCGTTTCGGCACTTTGGTAAAGTGGAAACGCAAATACCATGGGACAGCTTCGGAGGGAAGATTTCCAAGCGGAAACCCATAGCGGTACGGCAGTGCAACACGGAGGTACTTTGCTTTGAAAGGGAGAAACACGGACGCAACTTAATGAAAGCTAGAAAAGGTGCACTGAAAAGCAGTGTGGTTTATTCATATGGGGGGGGCTTGTCTATTCATATGCAAGTCGAGTCAACGTTTCGACAAGGGGGCTTGTCTTCTCCTGCCCAGACGAAGAAGTCCACTTGTCGAAACGTTGGCTCGACTTCTGAGGCTCCCTTCCTCTACCCTTGTTGTTCAGTGCTCTTTCGTATCGTGTAGCCATCTTCTTTCCCTCCTTGTACGCTATTTCAGCCTGAGGTTACTCTGGGTTTAGGGACACTGTCACCCAGAGCGCAGCCAAAACGGCTCCTACTCTTAGTTCACTTTGTTTACAACTATTACACGAGATATGTATGATAGTTTGCGTAGTTTACAATCACGTTTACAATCATCGATGCGTAAACACACATGCGCCATAACATAATACCCATGTCATGATAACATATTGAAATCTCTTTCCCCTGGTGATCACAAATAAAGTCGCCTCGATCCCTGTATAATTATACTGCATATTTATTAACTCAGTTCAGGTCACGTATTACATCATAGGCGTCGCCGCGATGGCTCTGCGTAAAGGGCGTTCAACCACTGAAGCAGAGGCACCCAGCTTCAATCCCATCTTCGAACTCGGCCGCGGTGGCCGCATTCCATGTGGAAGCGAAACGCAAGTCATCCGTGTACTGTGCGATGGCAGTATGTTAATGATCCCCAGGTGGTCGTCGAAATTTTACGGAGCCCTCCACTACGGCATCTCCCATAGTTTGAGTCGTTTTGGGACGTTAAACCCTATAAGACTAAACCAACCTGTATTAATTCATAGGAACTGTAGTCAAAACGCAGATATGTGTACATATTGAAAGACCTCCAAACAATGCAGCGCATTCTTTCTTAGCTCATCACGAAACTTATCGCGAACAGAGTTTATTTTAATCTCATTCCTGTTTACTGCTACTTTAACGACTTTTTCATTGCGATGTCACACGTCACTTCTAAATATGTAATGCTGTTTATTATTTCTAAGTCTTTCTTTTTTGTTCGCCTTGTGTTCACCTTTGTTTTACTTTCTGAAGCAAAAGTGGGAAACGGACAATTTAAACTTTGTTCTTTTTTTTTTCTCATTCCGTTCCCCGGTTTACATGGGCCTAATGAGACTGGCAATATTGAAACTGTATAAATCGATCAAAGCTCTTTTTTTTTTTTCCTCCAAGTAATACCACGGCCTGAAACTTACGGTGCAGTTCTTTCTTCTTTTTTTTTTTTTTTTTATTATTCGAATACTTGCCTTAAAGCATTGGATGGGGCTGTCGACGAGTTAAAGTCGGTCGTGGAGGCTGTCGTCTGTCAGAGATGGGATCAGGCTCCGGCGCTTGCGTTATCCGTTAGCCATAAGGTGAGATTTTTCCTACTTTGGAACGTAGTTAGTTCCTGTGAAACATTTTCCATGTCGTTATCTTGCATGCTCCCGAAGTCATTATTGCACACACCAGCCCATTTTTCCAAATGACAGTAGACAGTATTTTCTGCAGCTTTAAGAAATGTATATAACGATATTGTACGGTACTGATAAAATCTGTTGCTGAAAGGTCTCCTTAACTGAACCATCGTTCGGTAGTCGAAGTTTCCACTTAACTCCAGCAGAGAATCCACATGTTCTGAATCTCTGCTGCCGGGCCCGCCCAGCCCGCCGGAAATACTCACCGCGCCCACAATCCCCACAGTAGGCCCCTCTCGCTTACTCGGCATGCCAAAGATATTACTGACTGGCGGGAGAAACCAAAAACTGTCCCGTGAGCAAAGGCGCTCGGGGAGCGTCCGCGTACAGGGTGCAGGCATACCGGTTTCCGAAGATTGGGGAAGGCATCCAAGTCAAACCCAGATGAGGTTCAAGTGTGGCTCGCAGCACCGACGCGCGGGAGGAGAGCGTTTGGGCAAGTCGCCGCTTGCAGACATGCCTACGGGAATGAGCTAAGCAAAGTGATCGCTCGCGAAAATGTGCTGCCTGGTCCCGACTCCTCAGTCACACGGTGACGTTGCGTTCCCGAAAAGACAAGCGGTCATCCAAAGCTCAGCGAACCGGCGGTAAACATCCGCTACCTCACTCACGGACTCCGCTAGGTTGGTGAGCCTCCTATATATATATATATATATATATATATATATATATATATATATATATATATATATATATATATATATCGCCTTGCCTTCCTCCGTTGCTTGCGTAGCCCTTTGTAAACTTATTTTGTCGTTTTTTCTCAGGTCTGTAATTACCAGTCTTTGTATACCCTGTACCCGTGGGTTGTTTAGGTATGCGTTACGTTGATATATACAAGTTAATTGTTCCCACTGCGCGGATTCTTTGTTCAATGGATGACACCTTCGTTGTGCACACTTGTCGCGTTTCACTTTATTAAGTATGCGGTGCGTTTGGAAAGATATTGATGGGTGAGTGCACCTTCTTGTGTCGCTGGGCTATTTTGTTACGTTTTAAAGTCTGCATCAGTCAGCGAAACTACACATTGCATTACCATGTCCAGGCGGTGTGCCCTTAATATGCACTCTTCATTAGCGGCGTATATAGACGCAGCCTCACAACATTTCTCCCCTAGACATTTAAAAGTGATGCCAGCGACGTAGACAGAATAATGACGATCGGCAAAGTCGGGAAAAATGGTGGCGTGCGGTGTGAGGCTGCGGTAACCCTCGAATAATTGTGCTCCTGGCGTACGTTCTTTTTCCCTGAATGGCGGCGACATTGCGTTCAATGTCGTTTGACGTGCATTGTGTCACGCACGGATGGCGACGTTGAAAATGCCGAACATGTGTTACGCTGACCAAGGCAGATGTTTGACCAAACGCTACGAACGATAAATCGTTTATTTAACAGGTTTACACATTCGGAAGACAACAGACCGGATCTTACTCCTATTCGATGTGGGTGGTGTTGGCCACCTGCCTTCCTTGCATATAAATCATGCGTCAAGTTTGAGCGTACTCTACGTACGGCTCTGACGGCCGCAAACGGTAAGCACTGGCTATGGACGAGATGATAGTGGGACACCAGGAAGGTAGGAAAGGCACATGAGAAGTCGTTTCCCGTGTGAGCCAGCTCCCGTGCAAAAGCGTGACTGGGCTTCTTCAGCGCCTCACAGAGAGATTAAACCAGTTCATCATAGTAACATTATCGGGGGAACGCATGCGATAACTGTAGCGTCTTGCTCGCTAAATTCCCTCCCTCCCTTTCGTTCGCGTTAGACGCGTTTCCCCCGGCGGGAAAAGGCAATTCAGCAGCAGTGCTGCGACGTCATGGAGGCTTGTTTTCCCTGTCCCATCGAAGGACTGAGTGGCAATTCTCGAGACGCCACCCTCTGTGAGCGGTGTCCGCAGATGCGGCAGTGCAGCTTCCCTCATTAGACTGTGCCAGACTAATTTAAATCCCCGCCTCAGTTACTCTGGGGATCAAGACCCTTCACACTATGCTAACGTGTCAGCATGTATTGGGTTCTTTTGTCTTTGTGATTTCTAATATCTGATCTGTAGCTAACAAACTTCTTCCTTGGGGTTCCCTCGGAGCTACTCTCGACCCCAATCTCGCGTGCGGTAGCCATTCCTTGGCCGGGAAGCTGACATCGGGTCTTGCAGTCCAGGCAGACTATCCGAAAGTTGCACTTCTAACACCATTCGCGCTGGCTTCTGCAGTTGAGCGAGGCTAGAACCTGCGCGTTCGACTGCCAGTGACGGAAGCGCGGCATCTTCTTTCTTGTGTATATGCAACAGATGCACCTGTAATCAGCTAGAGAAATCGAAGCCCATGAAGCGTGTCACTAGATGAAGGCTCCGCCACGCGCGGAGTCTCAGTGGCTAGTGTGCTTGTCTGCTTATCCCGTAGACGCGGGTTTAGATCCTGGGTTTCGATGGAGGAGAAACCGGTACTGTTCGACATTTAAAGAATCCCAGGGTGGATCGAAATTTACAGAGGCCTCCACTACGGCGTCACTGAGATGCTCTGGGGCGTTAAACACAAAACTTTAGTGAACTGCCACACGTGAAAAGACTGCATGCATTGACCCCGATGCAGTGTCATTGTACTTGTTGCCTTCTGAGAAACTGGTGCATTCGCGAAGCGAAGTGAACTTCCACTCTACTTTGCAGCTTTGAAGACGTGCCCTGGCTTCGTTCCGTGAGGCCGGACGATGTTCACGCACCACTAGATGAGCGGAAGTGAAAACTTTCCTATTCGTTCGTGCTAAAGGTTCCCACTCCATGCGTCCGCCTTCACGCAATCGAATCCCGGTAGTTATTTTTACTGCAACCGAAGATACAATTGCGCTTTACCACCACAGCTCGTCTTCCAGATCGATCGGTTCCGGTGACAGCCCGGATTGCGTGTTCGGATCTGCTGTCGCCGCCCTCGCGTCGATCGAACGGCGCGCCGGGCCTCGCTTATCGCCGGCGTCGCGGCGTATCTAGACGCGGTTTGGAGACGCAGCCGTGCGACTGGTGCGACTGCGTCACTCCGCGTGAGTGACGAACAGCGCAGTTGCTGCCTCAAGAAATGCTATATCTACCTTGGAAATACTCCCAGGTGCGGCTCGGAAAGGTGCGAAGGTGTTTCACGCAGGCCGGAAGAGACGAGCCGGTCTATAACCGGAAGCGATCGACCCCGCACATGGGTCTCGCTGGCCTTTGGCGCTGGGGTTTCCCAGCACGATTCATGTACTACGTGGGTGCTCTTGGCGCGCCCGCAGCATGTGTGCTCGCAACATCCCTCCTCATGTCTAAAGCCCCTTGAAATTATCAAGGAACTTTACTCATGACGAGCACGCTGCTCGCCTCTGGTGCCCATGGGAGGGAGGCGTGTATGTGTGTGCGCGCGAGCGCTAAGCTTGGGTGCGAGACACAACAGACGGTGAAACAGCGTTTGCGTGCCTTGCGAGTGGCGGCGCGTCCGTCGCGTCGCGCGCTCTGTCGCGCCGCGGAGCACAACGGCGCGTAAACGTTGGAGCTACGCAGCAGGCACGCCACGGCCACGACCCGGAGCTCTGCCGCATGTCCACATCCGGCCCGGCACGCTGACACCGCGTGAGTTTTCCCGAAGAGGGCTGGACGCACGCGAGAACAGCGCCCGCAGGGAGTTTGTACACCCTGCGTTGTGTCGGGCGCTTTTCTCCACTGCGTGTACTTTTCTTTGCGCCACTGCAAGCGGTTCGCTTTCTTTTACTTCTTTATTCCGGCGGCATTGTGCGTCGTAGGAAGCACGACAAGCTGCACCGCTGTTACCTCGCAGGTTCATGTAGTTAACGCGCGAGTAACGTCAAAGATGCAGCGCCACACGCTGACAGCCGTGGACGGAGGTGGCGCCGCGTGAAGGGGGGCTTCTGCGGTGCGTTCTTTGTTGCTACTTACGCGGAGCTTGTTTACGACGCTAGGCACAGTGTTTCGCTTTGTAAAAATTCTGCTGTATAGCTTGCAGAGTTTGCGTTGACATGGTTTTTCGTTCACTTACTTTTTGACGCCCATTTAGGAGCACGTGTTGCTGACAGGCGATAGCTCTTGGCCCCTTTTACTCGGATATTATTCCCATCATCAGATAAAATTGCACTGGTATCGCGGAGCTGGAACGATGCTGCAGCTTAAGTCAACAAAATACGCGAGGAAGCTGCTACAACACTTCGAAGGCCACTGCTCAACTGGAGCAAGGAGATCGAAATGCGCTACTAGCGTACACTGTTATTCTAACCAAAAGCCGTTCCCTTTTCACAGAGCAAGTCGTACTGGATGCTAGGCACCACATGTGCAATGGAACAAGTGCAGTTTCCGCAGCAAGAAAAGAAAGAAAAACGATGAAAATTCTACGCGCAGTGCACAGCACCACAGTAATATATATATATATATATATATATATATATATATATATATATATATATATATATATATATATATATATATATATATATATAAAGGGAAAAATTGCTTCATACTGTCTCCAAGTTTATTTGTAGTCGACGTTTCGGCAGGAGCCCTGCGAAACGTCGACTACAAATAAACTTGGAAACAGTATGAAGCAATTTTTCACTTGTATGTAACCTCTAGCAACCAAGTACGTCTATTTACTTATGCTATATATATATATATATATATATATATATATATATATATATATATATATATATATATATATATATATATATATATATATATATATATATATCGTGCGCTTTGGTGCCACGCCTCTGCCAAGCGCAGACAACTGATGGCAGAATAACCCTGTCCGTTCCGTAAACTACCTTGCACCCCTGCCTAGCTGAAACCTTGTTTTCCAGAGCTCTGCTCTGATTCTGTTGGAACGTGCTCGGGTGGAGATCCCTGCAATGTGCAGGCGGCAACTGAGCTTAGCCTCGCCCGTCCCTGACGTCATTCATTTTTTGTCAAGCGGCAAGAATTCCCTACAGTATCGTAGGAGATTCTCGCCTTTGCGGTAAACCTCGTACAAATTGTTGCGTATTTTCGACTCGCCTACGCCGCAGATCACACACGCACACGTCTAGTTGTTCAAACTTTTGCGTTTATTGCTTAGCGTAGCTCGAAACGGGAGGTGGCACGGAAGTCCGACTCTGCCTGTTTGCATCCTCGAAAGAAAAGACTCCGGATGCTGCCACGCGGGAGTGCCTTCTGAGCTGCCTTCAAAGGGTGACTGAAGGAAGACCTTTCCATTTCGACAATGCACTTCTTTTTTTTTTTTTTTTTTTTTTTTTTTGCACAACGCTATGGATTAGCGAAAAAAACTAATTCCTCCTGTATTCTTTTTTTTTGTCGTTTTATAGAAATAATTATTTTTTCGGATGTCTCGTCACCTTTTATTTTATTCTGGTGCCAGTTTTCGTGCCCGCTAGTTATTTGCTATCGGAATGAATGTGGGCACTACACGCGGGTGTCGTAGCATAGCTTCCATGCCGAACAGGTGCTGGCGTTTTCCATGGCTTGTCGCGCGCAAGGCGCGAGCTACAGTCACTTTTCTTTTCTTTTTTTTTTTTTTTTATTGCCAGGCTGCTTGTTTTTTCCGCCACCATTCATTACTCGGCCGCCAAGCCTCGCGGTCTTTTACTTTTTTCTTTTATTGTTTTAATAGAAGGGCGTTCCGCTGCATTGTCTATACGTGCGTTTGATGCTGTCTTTGTTCTTTGCATTTTGCTCTTGCTAACTATGCTCATGCGTAGTGAAGGCGGCCAGTTATCGAGTTTAATTTCGCGGGACAAACTTCGGCTACCTCTCGAAGGTCCACATGAGTACACATATTCGGAATGAGTCAGCTGAAAGAAAACAGAGGGATAAGAAGCGCACGAAACGGGAAAGAAGAAAATATGTGTTTGGCAGGTAAAGTAAAGTGGGCTTCTTGTTTCTTTCTCTTTTCTTTTTTTTTTCTGTTTATCATGATTACGTGCGTTCAGTCAGGATTCATTTCTTCGGCACATCGAACCTGAAACTCGGGCTCTTTTCGCCTTGTGGATTCCTTCCTTCACTTCAGGGCAGATATTACAGGCATCATTCTTGGCGTGTCCAGATCTCGGCAGCAGCATGGTTCATCTAACCAAACTTTTGAAATATGAACATTCCGAGCTCTTCAAGACTCCCAAAGCTCATGGTTTTTGTATGTCAATCACGTGGTGTCGAAAGTAGTCACCGAGAAACTCTGTAACGGTCCCAATCGAAGGCTTCTTGGACAGCGTCGTCTTGATGGCTGCTCTCTGATTTCCTCGCTGCAACTTGGCTGCAGTCTTTTCGTGTTTCTGTCGTCACATTTGTGCAGCCTCTCATTTTGTGCGCAAAGCCCGGCTTAGCTGCCTTTTCGAGAGAACCTCGTCTCGCCCTGGGGTCGGTAGATAGGGTCGTGTGCGTCCTCCATGGTGTGCGTGCATGGCCTGGGCGCGACGAAGTTCAGCCATTTCCTTCTCTCACAAGGGGCCGTCTCGCGTCAGCCGAGGTGCGAAATCGACCATCGTTCGATCTTCAGATTACCGGGCCCACTGGAAGAGTTCACCAGTTCGTCGCACGCGCGTACGGGGAGAGCGCAATATCGGACTGAGGCGCTGGCAAGGCGTCACGCAACGGCCCCGCCAAAGCATGGCTGCAAGATTGACGTCGTTCGTTCATGCCAGAGAACTACACGCCTTTCCTCCTTGCTAAAACACCAGCCGATGGGCAATTTGTCGTCGATATTTTCAATTCGAGCTTCCATAGTGTGGCTGATAGCGACCACGCGTCCCTCGTTTTGTCCTCGGCCAGTCTCGCTTTATGGCGCCTTCCTGTGTGGAAGCCTCGAAACTTCGCCGGCAACATGCGCACGCGGATGTTTATGCTCGCCTATATGCGCCAGCCCGGGCTGCTTTGGACATCCTGCGGGTAACCGTTATCGCGCACCTGTGCTGCTTGGATGACTGTGCACCTGAGCTTATTATTTCATCCAAAGCAAAAATTTCAGGGTCAGTGAAACACACTGTTTGCGTTTTGAGGTCAGACTATACGGGAGCACTTGAACAAGTTTGCAGGCTTGCTGCGGAGAAGAGGGAACTGGTACGGGCGGATATACTATTCGAGAGCACTCGACGAGGATGTTTATTCGTAGTGGGATTTAGAAAAGCGCTTTTTCTGGTGTATGTAACGGTTACTGAAGGACGACGTTGGATCACCTGCTCTGAGCCGGCGGCTTCGAACATCGAACCAAGAATGGCGACCGTTTCGGTCGATGTGATACATATAACGTGCATAGAGAAGCTGGTTGAGGGGTGGGGGGAAATGTGTAGTAACTGTCACATCTGAGGGCTCTTCAGCCACGTCTTGATGGAAGGAAAAAGGGGGATTGAAAGTAAAAAAGAAGCGTCGTAAATGGACGACTTACGACCTAATTCGGTCATCAGGGATGTGTTAACCTGCACTGACGTTACGCAGCACGCGGGCGTTTTTCGCATTTCACCTTCATCGGAACGAGGCCGCCCGGGCCGGCATTTGACCGCGCGCTCTTAAACGCCCTCCGCACTTTTCGCGTCCGGGTTTCATCCGGTGCCGTCGCTCTCGGCTACGTTTGGCAGTGCAGCAGCTCGTCATTCGAGTGGCATGACAGGTGCTAAAATTTTTTTTTCTTATTTATGATAGATGCTACGGGACAAATACAGAGCGACACTGAAGTTATCTTGTTTTGTGTCGAGTAAGCCATTGCTGTCATCACGTCCGAGAATGCAGGATCGAATCCCGGCCTTGGCGGCCGCTTTTGGCTGGAGGCGAAAAGCAAGGCGCTCATGTGCTGTGCGATGTCAGTGCACGTTAAACATCCCCAGGTGGTCGAGGTTTCGGGAGCCCTCCACTACGGCGTCTGCTTAGCAAACCCCACAAAACCCCACAAACCAAACCAAACTTCAGCGTCCGCAATCCAAAGCTCTGCTGCAGTGACGGTCAAGGGGCGCAGCCTAGCCAGGGTGCTTGATAAAGACTGCGCACATGCCTCATACCAGCGAGCGGCAGGGCCACGTGTAGCACACAATAAATACATGGCCGAGTAGGTGGCAGGATAGGCTAATATGTTATTCCATTTGAGAGTTTGGGGCAAGGCAATGAGGAAAATAAGAAAAAGAAGATAGCCCCAAGTAATGTGTTTGCAATTCTAAACCTTTGCGGCACGGGTTCACGGTTGTGCGTGGGACGTTCTAGGAGTCTGAGCAATGCTGAGCAATGCCTACATTTGAAATCTTTTCTTAACAGAATAAACTGACAATTTTGGGTGTAGAAAAAAGGATCGCTTTTCAAAAACAAGGTATGAAGATGACATACGAAAGTCTTTACGGCGCGCTTAGGAAGGGTGCTGTGCCTCTCTGGTGCAGTGCCTTCCTTGTTTTTTTTTTTTTTTTTTTTTTTTTTTATATATGATGCACTGGGTGTTCTGCTAAAAGGCGTTGTAGCCAAGCTTTTGTTTCGGGTTCAGGTTCAGACTATAAGCGAAATATTTATCACTAATGTCATTTATAGAAGAGTAGGGGACTTGAATTCCGCGAGCGTAAAAGTGTGCTAGGGCCTAAATTTTTCAGATTTTCAAGCCATTCATGTCGCTTTTGGAAGATCACGGGTTCTAAATATACGCATAAAAAATTGCCATACTTTTTTCTTTTCTCGACAGCAGAACATAATGCGTGTCTTCTGGGCGGTCGATGTACGTGTGCGTTCCTGCAGTAGCTTCACCCAGCGTTTCGCCTCTGTACCTGTAGTTTTCCCCTTCTTCTCGTTTGCGATCGCTGTCAGAGCTCCAAGAGGAATTTCACGCGTGCTCGAATTTCCATCTGCAACGGCGCCAAGCTCTCCGGAAGCAACGCCATCTGCCGCACGTGGTGTCCGAGGCACGTTCCGTTGCGCGGGCGTGCCGGCGCGAGCAGGCAGTGGGCTTCGCATGCACGGTGGGGTGCGAGCTGCAGAACACGCGCCAGCTACGTGGCTGCACAGTTGTCACTGACGCGTCGACGGCGCTACCGACCAAGGGGTGTCCAGCAGCGATTTCAAGGTATATTCCTCAACATATCGGTCGGTTGGCATTTATTTGGAAACGAGACAGTTTTAAACGCACTACCGTCGTCTGAGTGTTTTGGTTAGCTGCGTAACTGTGAGCTCATCGTGTAGGTGTGCACGAGCTTCTGCCGACTTTGTCGTGCTTGCGACCAGCTCGCCCCTCCCTTCGCTCTTCGATGACCGTTTCGCTGTGCTCCAGATTGATGAGGCCTCGGAAGTACGATTTTCACCCATATAAGAACTCTGCGACTAGCGCTGGGAATTTCACGCAAGCGTAGTCTAGGCGGCTCTGAAATGCGATCTGTGTTGTCCTCGCTAGTCATGCATGCGAGCGCTGAGCACGAAGGCGCGCGCCTTGCCGCGCTTTTTATTTTTCCAGCTGCGATGAGAGATATACGCTTGCCCCGACGGCCGTTCACGGGACTGTACTGCGAATCTCGCGCACTGCTTCGCCGTTCGTGCTTTGAATTGATCCCGTGGATCCTCCCGGCAGTAATCGAGCCGCTGCTTTCTCCATCGCTGTGGTCCTTGCGCAGTGCGAGCGACATCACTGGGCGCGTGGGTATTCCCGCCCGCAGCACACAACATCCGCGTTCGTGCAGCCGCGGCCCACCGAGCGGACTTGTGAACGCGACTTGGTAATCCCGAGCACCAAAATTCGTTAATGATATGCTCAGTCAGCCCTGGCCGTTAATTGTGAAACGGCGTTATAGAAGGACGTATGCATTCTTGCCTATGTTTTGTATAATCAGCCGTGATTCCTTTACCATTACCGACTCTGGTGCGCGCAGTGGCGGGTTATCTTACAAAATGGGCTCAAGATTATTGCCGGTGGTTCGTTCCTGCCTTGTGGAGCTTACGTGAATTACTTTTCGCCTGACAACTGACATAGCGCGCGATTGCCGTTGTCAAATATGGGAGGGGGACTTGGCACCGCACCCGAAAGTGTCGCATATAGGCCATCATCATCTATCCAACACCTCCCTCCGCAGGGCCAAAAAGTGGGGGGGTGTGGACACGGAGAAGCTTTTTTTGTTCGAGGCGAGGGCCCCACCCGGGCACAGGGGCCGCTGCGAGATGGCAACCGCTAGTGTTTAGTATATCCTCCCGCAGGAAGCCTCCCTGCTGGAGCGTATACAGGACCGCTATAACAGCCGCCTCACCCAATGTTTGTCACTTGGTTACTGTTGGGTATCTCGACACCTGCGGGGGAGAAGTAGAGCGCGATGCATGTCGGCTCGCTCAGGCTTTTGTCCTCAGTCGGCTCGTGTATGCAACCCCCTACCTGGACCTCAAAAAGGCCGATAGTGAAAAATTGAATTGCCTGATAAGGCAGGCATACAAAGCGGCTCTCGGTCTCCCCAGAAACACGTCCACTGCAAGATTTCTATCACTAGGGGTCCACAGCACCCTCGAAGAGCTCATTGAGGCACAATTAACATCGCAAGAGCAACGACTCAGGCAAACGGAGGCGGGGCTGTGTATACTGAGAAGCTTAGGCATAAGGGGCGAGGACCCTTCAAGCCAGGTGATATTGCCGGTAGAGATGCGTGAACGCATTCGGGTCAAACCACTCCCCAAGAACATGCAAGCGGATCGCCACGAACGTCGGAGGAGGGCCAGGGCGAAGACGTTAGGCAAAAAGTATCAAGGGGATGATAGTGCCGTGTATGCCGATGCGGCAAAATACAACATTACAGGAAAGGAGGCTTTCGCTGTGAGCGCGGTGAGCATCTCCCGCAGGGTAGCAGCTACGGTGGTCACGGGCCGAGTAGAAGAGGCCGCAATAGCCCTAGAAATTGTTCAAAACGGAACCAGCACTATTCTCAGTGATTCAAAAACGGCCCTTCGCAACTTCGCCGGGGGTCGTATCTCCGCCACTGCATTCAAAATTCTTAGTGCGTTGCCAAAAGATAGGAACGTAGTGGATCTCGTATGGGTCCCGGCTCACTCGGGCATCCCGGGGAACGAGGCCGCTCACCAATATGCTCGAGGTTTTGTCAGCCGAGCTGGTGAGGGGATCTCTGACGCGGGTGCCCGACGGAGGGAGACTCTGGATACCTACCAGGCCATTACCACTTACTACAGAGAGCTCAGGGCGAGCCTGCCTCCTCCGCACGCTTCGCTTAGCCGAGACCAGGCTACCACGTGGCGGCGGCTGCAAACGCGGTCGCAGCCAAACCCTTAGACTTATGCTAAGATCTTTCCGGATATAGTAAATCCGTACTGCCAATTGTGCGGCGAGCCTGCCACCTTAGACCATATAATCTGGGACTGCGCGGAGGATCCGCCTCCGGCAGATCTAGTACCATCTCCCTCGCTGGAACACTGGGAAGCTGTTCTCGCCAGCCGGGACCCAGACGTCCAGTCCCGGGCCTCGGCAAGAGCGCAAGAGGTCGCTGACAGACTTGGACTGCCGGCCACCTGGAGCAGCTGAATGCAGCCCAAGGCAAATACCAATCGCTGACAAATAGGTTTTTTTTTTTTCTCTCTCTTACGGCTGTTCGTGAACGGGCCGCCGGTAACGGAGGTTAATAACCATGTAAAACCTGCGCCCCGCTGACTGCCTGTTCCCACCAACGACCGTCAGTCGCGACTGCTGTGTCCGTACCCAAGGAAGTGGGGGTAAATACGGAATCGGCAGTTCCTCCATTTACAAAAAATTGGAGATATCTACGGGAGGATGCGCATAAATAGAACACAGCCGCGCATCTCAGCCCAGGCCGACCGGAACAAAGCCTGAGCGTGACCTTGGTGTGCCGGCATACAGCTGGCGGTGTATCCTGGCATCGCGTCGACTGACCGTGGGAAACGGTCAGATGCAGGGGTCAAACGACTGGGGAGCGAGAGGTCACCGCGAAGGCGTACGAAGCTTGGGCTGCCACGGGTCCTGACGGGATGACTGCCGACGGGATAAAGGGTTATTTCGGTCGTAGTTTGCGAGTCCCCAGTTATCATTTAGTATTATTTCTTAGTTTCAGCACAAATGAGATAGGGGATTAAGACGGGGCATTTGGTACTATTGGGGGCGCCGCCGATGCTATAGGCTAATCATTTGTGCTTAATTGTATGTAATTAGGATTTCGGCCGGACAAAAAATGCTTCAAATTAAGCGCTCAAGCTGAGAACAGCGTTCTGTCCTCAGGTTCTGTGCTACCACCGGCTCTGCCGGAAGGGCAGGCTCTTTGAGACTTGACCATTTCCAAGTTTTGCCTTTTGCCTTCTTTTCAAGTTTCCACATTTCGTCTGTAAACAGATGTATGCAAGTTTTACTCGCATTTATGCGCTTAAAATGCTTTCGTCTCAGGATCATATTTTTGCCTCTGGCAAAGCTATCTTGACGGGTTACCGCTGGTGGGAAATCTTCCTGACTGGAAACCGAACAAGAACATTTACGGCGTCTGGTATCATGGCAGGACACTTTTCTTGCAACACGGCGACTCAATCTGCAGGAACCGACACTGAACGCAGGTTTGGCGGACGGCAGCAGGTGGGAGACCGTGCAGCCGCGTTTCGAAGTAGAGCAAACCATGTGAACGACGAACGCCACAGAAAGACAGCACTACCCAGACGACAGCAGCGCCATTGCGCCCGCGCATTTAAAACCTACCTATACTTGGGTGGCGAGAAAAGCGAAGCTAGGGGCTCCAGTGCGGTTTCGGACGAAGTGCATTCCAGCGACGTTAATTACGGCGTTTTTTTTTTTAACTGTATGGTGTTCGTGAAACTGGAGCGCCAAGATTTAGTGGAGAAACGTTGTGATTGAAATAGATTTTTTGAGCATTAATGTATATTGGTGATCTATAACCTAGAACACTGTGACAATTAGCCCCACTAAGGAAAAACAAAATGCTTCGTGGTCATGTCCACTTCGTCGAAAATTTTTTTTTTTCTGTTCAGGATATTTTTCTTATGAATTTCGACCGCTTTCTCAAATCAGCCGCGGTTATGCCGCCAGCTGCCGGCTTTGACCGGTATGTGTGCGTCTCGTTTCGTGGCGTAGCTGCGTGCGGCTGCTCGCCCTTTATCGGCGTTGATATCAAGTTATTGGTTATTTTTTTTGTCCTCGTGCTGCATTGTTGTCTGCTATGTTTTTATTTGTGTATGTATGTATGTGTGTGTGCGTGCGTGCGGTGTGTGTGTGTGTGTGTGTGTGTGTGTGTGTGTGTGTGTGTGTGTGTGTGTGTGTGTGTGTGTGTGTGTGTGTGTGTGTGTGTGTGTGTGTGTGTGTGTGTGTGTGTGTGTGTGTGTGTGTGTGTGTGTGTGTGTGTGTGTGTGTGTGTGTGTGTGTGTGTGTGTGTGTGTGTGTGTGTGTGTGTGTGTGTGTGTGTGTGTTTGCCGGCCACAATTGCGGTGGTATGCGTTTTGACGCTGCTGCCCTCGGAAATAGGACGTGGGTTGCGACGAACAGAGCACAGCTCGCCAACTGGTACTGCGTAAAAGTACGACTCATTCTTTTATGATGACGCAATGGTATACGATCAACGTGCAGTTGGCAGCGCTATAATTCGTGAAATATGATGCACAGCTAGGTCGTGTGTGCGGTAAAGAATTTGGTGATTTGTACAGATTTTGCTCATCACTATATAGAACCGGTCGAAAATGCTTTTTCTTTTTTTTTTTTTTCGGCGAGTTTCGTAGTCATTCTGTTTTCGCAATACTGCTCTGGTACGTATACTGCCTTATTATTGTGAATCATAGAACAGAGTGTTGTAGGCGACGTGTCGTCTGCTCTCTCTGCAAGCACCGTGCGCGTTAGGCACACAGCAGTTTTTATGCGGTCAGTTATTTCATTGAAATCTTCCTGGTGGTAATTAATGCCTCGCAGCAAATTTATGCTGGAATATTTCCAACGGCTACAAGCTGGCTATTCTTATTTGATAATTCACCCGCGCCTTCTCTTGGTTCCCCATTGTGTGAGCGTTTGATTTTGTCTGCCTATAGATTTTAATCATATTAATGAAAATGTCTGCCATCTATATTCTGAAAGTCTGCACTAATTTCACTTCGAAAGTGGAGAGCTATTTACAGCACTGTTACGGGAACATAACAGCAAGCAACTGGCTTATTTACTAGCAACTAGCTTGCGAGTCAGCCCTTGTCGTCTTTACACTTCTCAGAATTTTGATATGGTACTATAGGTACTAAGCAACACCTTTTTTTTTTTTTTTTTTTGCCTTCTTGAGAATGTTTAGCAAGGATAGTGTTCTAATTAAATGCATGAAAGTGAATCAAGCATAGAGTTTCTTACACTCTTAACTAGAGGGAAGGCTGAGGGCGCTGCATTTCAGCCACCATGGGCGCGCGAAGGATAATGGGCCGGTGTGCTACTTGGTGCGGGACAGTCGGTTTTCCTCGGTTGCGCGGAGTGGCGTTACTATGTTGCTTCTTTTTCATCATCATCATCTCGAGGTGCGTACATAGACCGCAAAAGCCATAGTAGTGAAGGCGCAAAAGCAGACGTCGCCAATAAAAGGTTTTTGTTTCCCGAAATGCCACTAGAAACTTTCTTTAGTAATTGCACAACCATAAATATTTTCAAAAAGTTTTTTTTCTTTCCTTTTAAGATGTGCCTATTAATATGATAATTAAGGTATGATATGGTCCATAGGGTCACGAAGAGTCGGACACGACTGAACTGAACTGATTAAGTGCGAAATATTGGTATTTGTGCTGCTCAAAACTAAGCCAATAGGAGAAAGAGCCATCGCTTATATTCGATAAATCTCACACTTACATGCTGTTTCTCTCTAATTTTGCAATTTGTATTCACAAAATTGAATGCTAGAACATTGTTTATGGTAGAACAACGTTTATCTTTGCATTAGTTTTGGCCAAAAGTTTTAGTTCTGCACTCGGTAGCTCTCCAGCCCATGTAGAGTTACTGTATATGCTACCAAAGGTAGCATATACAGTAACTCTAAGCCCATGATGCTTTGAGCGCCCATGGTGGCTGAACCGGTCGTCAGGAAACTCCATGTAAATTCCCATAGATGGCAGCACAGCTTTCCCTCTAGGTGAGAGTAAGAAACTCTATGGAATCAAGCCCTGCGCATGCGAGAATAGTTTGGTCCACTATCATGCGCGCTAAACGCCGTTCTAAGATTGTGGAGCTGCTGTTATCTAATCGTGAACTTATTAATTTTGCGTACTGGTGTCAGCAGCGCGAAAGAACGGGACGTGTGTTCCCTGAAACGCGGCATGCTGCGCCCAAGTTGTACTTCCGTCCCCACCATAACATGTTGCCACGCTTGGCGTATTGGGAGTGGAATACGTACTCAATTTGACATTGTCATGCTTACTAAAACCTGGCTTGTCAATGAGGCGCACGTACTGGACTACTATGCTACAAATTATGCTTTTAAACCTGGAAACAAACCAAGGTGGATGTGTATCTTGATCTGATGACTTGATGAGTGCCAGTTACTCCCTGAATTCCACTTTTTGTCTCAACTAATGAAATACTAGCGTTTTTCTTTGGATAATTCGTATTCAGCGTGTGTTTTCCCTCGCATATATCTTCTGTTTCGTTTGGTTTGTTCACTTTGTGGGATTTAACGCCTCGAAGCGACTCAGGCTGTGACTGATGCAGTAGTGAAAACTCCGGAAATTCGACCTCCTGTGATCGGTTCCAGTGCAGTTCAATATGCATCGTCCATCTCCGTTTTTTCTCTTGATGCATGTTCTTTTGATGTGCATGATATGAAAGTAGTTTGCTATGTACTGTTGCAAAGAAAATATGCACTAGCCCCAGTCAAGCCTTCTTGGCGTAAACTGCCACACCGGCAGGCATTGCCGAACTGCTACTTACTGCAGAACACGCACGTGCGGCTCCGCATATGAACTCTGCTTCATTACACGAAGCGAACGTGTGACTCTGTCACTTGATATCAGTATAAATACATAGCAGGTGACACATTTTCGTCCGTTCGCCACATCTCATTTTGGTGGCTGGGGCGCTCAGGCAAGCCATCACAGCAGTGGCAGTCAGTGGCTACCTTTGCCTAATTTCGTTTGACACTGAGGCAGAATTGTCCTCCCGTTTCAAAGCAGAAATAATGCTTTGATTCAACGGGTTTATAGACCGTCATAGCAGGCGATTGTTTCCCGAAACTCGATTCTTTCTGCTTTTGTCCCCTTTACTTTCACTTTTCTCATCCATCCATGTTCAACTTTTCAATTGTTAGTTCCATACATATTATAACCACCGATGTATTCATGCCCATTTATTCTCAGTCATTTCTTCAGTGCTTGAGAATTATGCGATTTCAGCAAGAAGTGTTAAAATCGTAGCTGGCCTGTAATGGGGGAGCGGTCGCTTTCATGTGTGACTGCCATTGCCCTAGCGAATTTCGAAACGATTCCTCTTCTCTTTTCCTTCTATTTTGGAAGTTTGAAGCCAGATTACATTAAATATCTTTATATTATTTGTCTCAGGCAAATACTCCCTGGTGTGACTTATTGCCATCATGATAAGGGCTCTTTAAGCTTGCCCTTGCAGCCACACTTCAGTGTGCTGCCGACAGCTTCCAGTGCACTTTTCTTTTCTGAAGCCGTCACTAAATCTTATTCGGTTAATAAATTATGCTCCTTCTTATATCAGCAGAGGTTCAAGAAACTTTTTTTCTCTTTTATTGTGATGATGCCTTGTCAGAAAAGTAATTATTGCTCTCTGAAATGTGAACTTACTCAACCTACCAAAATGGTTAGAAGAAGCATAAAGGGGCAACATTCTTTGTCTCTCAACTCATGACTTGCACAAGCTGCCTCCAGAGTGCATATGCGTGTCAGATAATTAGTGGAGGTCCTTCCCATTGGAGAGAGTAGGACAACAAATCTTCTTATTCGGAACACTGGAAATGCATCGCAAGCCGCACGAAGTGGCTCAGAAGCAGACCACCTGGGCTGTACACTTTTGGCAAAGACTGTGCATGTTCTGTAGGGAAGTCACAGTTCAGCAATGCCTGTCGGTGTGGCTGGGTATGAACTTCAAGCAATATATTCTCCCCCTAGACAAAAATTTACTCGAAAAAAAAAATACAAGATTAATAGCTGAATGGTTGACGTGTATTTTGAGCCAAATCAAGTATTCTTGAGAGCCTTTATTTCTAATTTAAATTGCCCCGCCGTGGTGGCGCAGTGGTTAGGGCACTCGACTTCTGTGCCCGAGGATGCGGGATCGAATCCCGGCTGCGGCGGCGCTTTACCATGGAGGTGAAAAGCAAGGCGCCCATGTCCTGTTGTAATGCCAGTGCATGTTAAAGAACCCGGGGTGGTCGAAATTTCCGGAGTCCTCCTCTGCGGCGTCTCTCATAGCCTGAGCCGATTTTTGGGACGTTAAACCTCACCAAACCAAACCATTTCTTGGCTGACAGAAGTAGGCGTATCTCGATATGCAAGCCTGTTCGAGCATAATTGAGCCAGAAAAGCACGGAAGAGGCCTCGTTTCCGCAATGTCAGCGCTGAGCTCACCGTCTGAGTGTCCGAGATAACGCGCACGTGCTCATTCGGCGGTCGCTTATCAGGCGCAAGGTGTGCGAGTCTGTATGTGACCGGCGGCGGCCCGACGCGCACTCCTCTCCTAGAGTACGCTGGCTTCTTTGACGGAAGTATTGTGTATCCTTCTAATTGCATTTCTCGCATTATAAAAGTGATATGTGTGCGGTGAAACATGAAGAGGACCTTGGTGTTTCGCTTTGCCATTTCGCTGTGTGCGTACTTTGTGCGTGCGTGTTCAGATTGGGCAGAGGGTACAGGGCTAGTATATAACCACCGTCGGCGCAAAATCTGTAATTTACGCAGAATGTTATAGAATTCAGATAGGGTGGCAATTTTGTTTTTGTCTGTATCGTATGGACGGTTCCAATCGGCGATCCAGATCAGAGCCCTGAATTCGCAAAGGAGCACAAAATCTGTCTCGGCTAATAAAAACCCAGGACCCCTCCCCCCCCCCCCCCCCACACACACACACACACACACTCACACGCCAACCTCCCCTCCTTTGAATAACACTTTTTTGGTTCTTGGGCGAAGGGAACATGCTCCGGATTTCCGACTGGAATAGACCCTTAGATTCTCGCCTACCGCTGCTGTGTCTAGTATATGAACGTCTACCGACTTCCATCACTTGCGCGAAATGCCAGCGTCCTCTAACAATTTCAGCAGGAGACGTGTACGCCTCTCGACTGAGAACTCGTAGTTAATGCAATGTGTTCAGCACTGATCAGATGTCCGCTTCTGTGCGTTGAGTGTTCTTGAAAACTGAGAGAAAATTTTGCATGGCTCATATGACGTCGTCGGCGTGCTGCCACAAACTTTCAGATAGCTTAACGACGTCCTTTGCGGAGTTAACCGCTACTGTCTGCGTTGACGCTCCTCGCATGTAGTCTTGTATGCGCGATGCTTTTGTATGTATGGCTTGTGTTTACGTATGGTCAAGTGTTTAGCGGAATCCCCAAAGGTGGAGTAGATTTCGTAACGAGGGAGTAATTACTCACTGACATCAACCTAAACGCAGCCGTACGTTTACTCAGGAAAGCTGCATAGATTGCAGCCGTATGGCTACGATTGGTTGGACGTTAGTGAGTAATTACTCCCTTGTTGTGTTTATGTGTGTGACGTCTTTGCGGTCAAGTTCCTTCGGCTATAAAAAAAAAAAAAATGGGACGTGGTGCAGCTGACGAGGCAAGGAGCAAAAAACTTTCATCTTTGTGTCGTCCTTTTCTGTTCAACACGGTGTTCCTTACGCCTACTGTCACTAGCGCGGCAATTAGCACACTTTAATTAGCCCTGTTGCTCTGTCGACCTAGTTTCTCAGGACATTGCAGTCCTACACAGTGGCCATCTTTCACATGAATCAGCCTAATAAGGGGAACTGTCTGCACAATTCCCAGTTAAATAACTCAGAGCGATGGGAAGTGGGTTGGACACTGAGCCAGCCATGTTGCGTGCCCGCACTGTGCTGATGAAATGGACGAATTTCGCAGGCGAGCAGTATGGAGCAGCCGTCCCCGGCCGCAGAGGAGCTTTGCAAGCAGCAGCAGCCACCCGAGATGCAGCAGGCGCCGGTCCAGCAGCAGCGGCGGCCATCCTCGCAACCGTCAAACGGCCAGGCCAACGGCAATGGTGACATGTGCCGTATCTGTCACTGCGAGGCAGATGCGGAGAACCCGCTCATCTCGCCCTGCTACTGCGCGGGCAGCCTGCGCTACGTGCACCAGGCTTGCCTCCAGCAGTGGATCAAGTCGTCGGACACTCGGTGCTGCGAGCTGTGCAAGTTTGACTTCATCATGCACACAAAGATCAAGCCTTTCCGGAAGGTCAGTCTGTTAGGAGGGGGTAGAAGAGGAGGGGATGCTGAGCGCGTGTTTTTTGCCGCAGTGGGAGAAGCTCGAGATGTCCTCAGTGGAGCAGCGTAAGGTGCTGTGCTCCATCACGTTCCACGTCGTGGCCATCACGTGCGTGGTCTGGTCCCTGTACGTGCTCATCGACCGGACGGCGGAGGAGATGCGCGAGGGCAACCTTGACTGGCCATTCTGGACCAAGCTCATCGTGGTCGCCATCGGATTCACGGGGGGCCTCGTCTTCATGTACGTCCAGTGCAAGATGTACGTGCAGCTGTTCCGCCGCTGGAGGGCCTTCAACAGGGTCATCTACGTCCAAGACGCGCCCGTGCCGGACAAGGGTGCTGCGTTGCCCACGGCCGCCGACCTTTCGCCGCCGGTCACGGTGCAGGGTACCACATCCTCCAAACGGCCGCCCGCCAGTGCCTGCGCGCCGCTGCACGAAGGCCCCACCGAGATCACCGTGGCCAAGGACTCCAGCCCCGACACGCCCGGCCCCGACGAGCCACGCGCCGCTAGTTGAGCGCCGGTCGCTGCCGGCCACCTTGTGATAGACATGCCCTGGGCGCCCGCGAACTCTCTGATGCCCTGTGCTCTGTGTACATAGAAGTGCGTGTGTGTGTGTATATATATATGTAGGCGGCGCCCGGCGCGATCCGCGTGGCCGCCTCTGCGTAGTCGTCTCGGTGCTCGTGCAGAGAACTGCGCGGCCACAGCCGGGGCCGCGAACATGTGCTTTCGGTTTGTTCGAGTCGTGTGTACTTCTCCCTTCTGTTCGTAGGTTCGCTTCTCTCTCCGACGCTGCTGTTTGGTATCTCTGCGTAGACTGACTTTTTTGGGGTCTTCTTCCGCACTTGTCCCACTTCCATGTCAGCTAGTCATACTCCGTCTCCGAAATCCGTATCGCAAAACGCTAGGCTAGAGAAACAAAAGAAGCCTAAGGTTTTGCGATAAATGTTTGGTTCTCCGGGGCGAACTGTCCGTGCTGAGACCTGTAAACCATAGCTGGTGCTTTTAACAACTAGGTACTTGCGAGCCTACTGGGCTACATGCATCACAACTTTTAACTGTTTTTCAGCCCTTTGACCTGTCCATAAGGACAGTAAGAAAACTACTACAGCGTATTTTTTTTTTAAAACGGCTAGATGACTACAGGTTGTCTTTTTCAGATTACCTATTCTTGCAGTGGCGAAACTAGTACGATGAGGCATGCATTAGAACCTTTTTTTTTTTTTTTTTTAACCGTCACCCGCGATTAGCAGCAAGCAGAAAGGCCTATTTTTGTCATTGAGAGAAGCGACAGCTGTCCTGGCTTTCTTACCGACCACTTGTGTACGTTTGTTTTGCTTTGTTTGCTTGAGAAGTATCTGAATTCAGGTGCTAAGGGAAGCTAGGTTTCCTTGAGTTCGTACAGTACACGAAACCTATGGTGGTCCAGTTTTGACCCGCAAGCTGTACACTTTTTCCTGGACAGACTAGTGTGGTCTTAAATATACACTAAAAGGGGCGAGCATATTAGTGCTTTCATTACGGCACTGATGAAAATGTCCTAATATTTTTTAGCTTTCCTCGTCATTCTGTGTAATTGGTTTCCTGCAAGGTCATGACATCAAATTTATAATCGTGTTACCAGTCAGCAGTAATGACCAAATTCCAAATCAAGCGCTTTTGGAAAACAGAACTTTTTTTTTTTTCCTGAAAGCTCTGACTTTAGCAGCGTGTAATGCTTGCTTGGTAAGGTCACCTCAAAACCATCTGCTGTCCCCGAAAGGCACGGCCTGCCCTCACCAAAGTTGCTTTGTTTGACAGAGCAGAGCTCCTTTTTATTTAGACCCATAGTTTGCAGCCTCATAATCAGTTCACGGGGGTCGATTTCTTCCAAACTTGTCTTTTCACGCACGTACACCTTTTCGGGCTTAAAGTGAAGGATGGTACCTACATGGCAGTAGGTGTGCACGCTTGTCCGCACGCTATACGTCAGTATAGCCGCGGCGTTCACAAACCTCACTCGCGCGTAACTTCGTCAAATGGCCCGAGACACCACCTTGTGCAGCTCATGCATACAAGATTCACGCCCACTGTCCAGGAGCCACATGCCTCTTCCTCCTGCTAGTCGGGGGTAGAGGTTACGCTGCCGACAGCGGCCCAGTAATGTGTTGAATGTGACAGGCTGTGGGGCGAAGAGCTGGCCAGTGAGGCTTTTGAACACCGGTGTATGATTTGAAAGGTCTGGATGAACTGACAGGTGGACACGTACAACAGCGGGGGTTTCTCATAACAATGCGCGGGCCCTCTGTCACGCCTCATGGGCACGCATTTTAAGCTGGTGTGGCCCCTGGTGGGGCCGGTTTCAGGTAAACGAACAGTATGGTTGAAGTGCCAATAGTGCTCAAGCGTCATCGTGTTCTCGCACTTCGCCAGTTTGCGCGATGCAAGCTGACTGCTGCAGCCGCCTGAGATGTGAGAACCACTGTGCACTGCTCGCGTGTTTTATTTCAAAAGTTGTCGGTGTTTATTGCCCCTACTGTACCTGGACTTTTTGCTTCTGTGAAGGCAGTAGGAAGCCATGCTCCAAGTTTTTCTGTTTTGTTTCTTTCGACAAACATCGGCACTGCCGCCTACGAGTTCCTCGCAGCGCGTAAGATAAACATGAAGGCTACGTATAGCAGTTGTTTCCGGAGAGGGACTCCTCATCTCATCTGTCCTACGCGAGTGGTTTCGGTCAGTGAGGTAGCAGGACGCCCTTGCAGCTGAAAACGAATGCTAACTGCCCAAAATAGTTTTTTCATGCTTGGTGACGAATAGGTACCATAGTGGGCACCCTGACAACCAGTGTCGTGGTGTAGGATATGCATATACAATGCAAGCAGTGCATTTTGCTCTTCGATAAACTCGTTCTTCTTTCAAAGCAGCGCTGTTAGCTACCGTCAAGATATTGGTAGCAAAAACGTGCCGTTATCTAGCAAAGTATTCAAGCTCAGACTATGGCCACTTAAGCCTCCTTGTGGGCGACTATGGCAGCAACTTAACGCAGGCATAAGTCTTGGTAGCATAAGATAAATGAGTCGGGAAGCGGGTGCGGCTCCGACCAGCGCAGTTTCTAAATCGAATAATTACGGGAAGATATATAAGTGGAGGTAGGAAAGGGTGATACCTGCTCTGCCACGGATTTCATGCCTCTCTCTCTTATCGCATTTGTTAGGAACATCGTTCGCCGCACTCTTATCCGCCCAGTTTTCAACTCCGGGGCACCACGTGCGGACTCTGGGAAAGGACTGAATTGATTTGATTTGAATCGTGGGGTTTAGCGTCCCGAAGCACCGAAGGCTATGCCAGAAGCCACGTAGGGCTCTTTGACGTGCACTGATATCCCACAGTAAAAGGGCCCAAGCGTTTCCCTTCAATCAAAACTGAGCCGCTGCGTCCGGGTTTGAACCCGTAATCGAACGCCTTAACCACTGCACTACCACAGTGGGATCTTTTCTGTTAAAACCGCTTTGTTTTTCTCGTTTTGGTTTCCCTCATATAACGTACTTCAGTCCCAAGTTTGTTTCTTCAATAGGAAAAAAAAAAAAAAAACTCTTTGACACGCGTATATAACTCCGTACAAAGCGAACTCGCAGCCTTTTCTGACATGTGGCCTGCACATAGCGGACATTTCTTTGTTTCGGATGAATTCCGCACTGCGCAAATAACGTTTTTTTCTGCCCTACAGTGGACGCAGTTAATCAAATTATCGAGAAACAATGTGGAGGATAGCGCGTCATCCGCCATTTTTGTGCATGCATATTTTCCCATCCAACAGTACAACTTTTTTTCTTTTCTAAATTTAGAACGTAGTGTGCACCTTCGAAATAGCAACTATCTCCGCGAACCCCCGGGCGTTTTACCAGATGGGTAACAGCATTTTGATGTTGCTATTTTCATCGGTTATTATACGTTGTACAAAATGTTCCACATTTCTGCAGAAAATTGCTAGTATCATGCTTTGAAAAACTAAAGTTCTGAGGGGAATGTTGAGCGCGGAAAAGTATTTCTTTTGGATGGAAACGAAGAATGGCATGTCGAGGGGTTGGAATGTGCAGAGCTTGATCCAAATTACACGTGTAAATACCACTACACGTAAAGCCAATTTCAGGCAGACCAGTGTGCGCACCGTGTGAGAAAACGCCTTCCTCGGAAAACATCCGAGTGCATTTTTTTCTCCCTTGTTCTGAAGAACAGGGTGAGGACACATGGTTTACGTAGAAAGACGAACTGTCACTGCACCTCTGTGCCACAGCAGTTTCGGCCGAGTGCTGTCAACGCATTTACGGAGGAAGTAATAGATAAGCTTGAGGGACTCGATGAACAAGCAGGGTTCGCAGTATGTTATGCGGTTCGGATATAAGAGCGACTTAAGCTCACGAATGGCCTGCATTTGGAAGAGAGGGTCTTCAAGTAATGCGAGCTGTCAAAGGTCTCCTGCTATGTTCTATAACGGTTCCCTCCTCTTGGTGAAACAAAATGCAAACAGTGAAGCGAAACATAATCTGTACTACAACACATCGGCTATCCAGTGTTTGCAGTCATGAAAGCACGCGCTCGTGTTTTTCTTTTGTTGCCCCTGCGGCCGCACCTGAAAGAAGAGCCCATGAACCAACTTGGTTTCGTGCGCTTCCGGCAATGCGTCCTTTATTCCTCATCCTTGATACCATACCTCAATAACGCTTTCCTTTTTCTTCGGCATCGTGCGTCGCTTCTGAGTTACGCTGTGTGCGTGGCTGCAGGAAACTGACTAGATCACAGAATTTTTTTTTTCGTGCCGCAGTGGGTACAGCGGCGGCGTTGCTGTCGGAGGCAACTCTTTAACCTTCTTTCTCAAGGTCTTCTTTCTTCCCCTGTACTCCAGTATTCTCCGTATCGCGCGTAATAAAGCAGGACTCTACAAGACGCTCAGGTCCGGCATAGAAGCCGCATTTCCGGGTCCAGGTGCTAGCCCTGCGCTTGAGTGTTCCTGGACAGCTTGCCCATCAACGGTACCTTGTAGGCGGCGTTTGTGTGTCGTTGAAGGTGAATCCGGGTGACGTCCGCAAGTGTGCCCATTTTGGCGAGCCTCGGTGTCTGGCTCTGCTTTGCCGTTGGACGGTCAGTGCGTAACAGTGCGTGCGCGATCGTCGTTTGTGCCAAATATGGAGATGATTATCTTGTTTAGCGGCGAGACACCTTGACTGCGATTTTGGCTGGCGTCTGGCAGTGAATCGGTGCGCCGATCCTGGAGCGACGAGAGGCCGCGCAGCTCGAACGGGCGCAGTGCTGATCGCTAGGCGCCGGTGGCGAACCTGCATTTTTTTTTTCCTCGAGTACACCGAGAAGGTCAGCCCGCTGCATGGTTATAGATCACGCCATTCTCGTTTTTCCTTTCACACTTCGCGGCCCAGTCCTTGTTAAAAACATGCAGTCCGCATCTCGCTCGACAGCAACAATGCTTCAGCCGTGAGAGGTCTCGCGATGCGCCGAGGCTGCCATGAGCACCAGAGGTTCTTGCCTAGGGTTACTGCATTACCGAGCGAAGTGGTCGGCGTAATTCTGACGAAGACTGCGCGTACACGCAAGACAGTCTGTGTAAATACAGGACGTCGACTTTTCTTACACAGTGACATAGCAGCGCGCACGCACTCGCGCACATACACGAATACACACACACGCGTGCACACACACATACACGGGACGCGCAGTTCAGCCTCACGGACGTGGTTTCGATCCTGGAAGGTAGCGCCGCTGAGCGACTTCGCGGCTTTCGTTTCCCACAGGAGTGCCTCGCTTTCGACCTGCGGGCGCTCGTCTTCGCCTGATGACGGCAACCTTCGCCGCGCACTCGCCATCCGATCCCGCCTCTGCTGGCGCCGCGGTGATATGCGTACATACGCCTATTTATTTGCCAGCCTCGCTGGCCTCATCGGAAGAGCGTACACGAGAGGGGAACAGATTTGAGACGTGCGCAAGTGCCATTCCTCACATGCTGGTCGCTTCCAGGAATGAACACAGATTTATGGACGTTTGTTATTGTTGGCTCCGTTTTGAAAAGCGAACAAGTGCCTTTTTGGTTCGTTTTTGGACTGTTGTTATGTTTCTGGGAGTGGCAAACACGTTGCACACCTGTACGCAGACACAAATACACAGCTGTGTTGAGGGAGGCATGGAACACTCGTTTGAAACATAGATTCAAATTAAATTCAATTGAAAAGCCTGACGTGCGTATCCTCTTTACTGCGCGTGCCTACCTGCCAAGAGGGGGCTGCATCCTATCCGCACGAGCCCTGTGCGTCAGTCGCAGGACCGGCAGCCCGATGATGAACCGGACCAAAGTATATACGTATACGTCCACTGGTCAGCACATGACGCTGGCACCCGACTTCTTGCTATTCAGCCTGGTCTACGTTTTAGTGAATATAAAGAAATGAGTACCTGGGGGTGCAAAACGGGATATCGCAATCATGGAAAATATTCCGCGACGCAGGACCCTTCACTCTGCACGGCGCAAGATATTATTGGCGGACAAGGTTGTGCGCCGTTTTAAAACGGAGCGTGAGACCGGCAGAAAAGCTTAATGTAAAGCGCCGTGTTCTTGTCTTGCTTGTCGTCCTTGCACGCTGTTTCGAAACGATGCTAGTTAATTACCCTTGATTAATTTTAGTCAGGCTATGAGAGACGCCGTAGTGGAGGACCCCAGGTAATCGGAATTTCCGGAGTCCTCCACTACGGCGTCTCTCATAGCCTGAGTCGCTTTGGGACGTTAAACCCCACAAATCAAATCAAATCAAATTTTAGTTGGCACAAGCAGTTGGTGCAGCTAACATTGTCGGCACTAATTCACCGTGCTATTGAGTTTTTCAAAAAAGTACACGTTTGCATTGCCTAGTGAGCCAGCAGCAAAACAGCTGCGCAAAACCGGATACGGTAGCAGTTAATGGCGCACTTATTACCGTTATGCACGCGAAACACTTCGAATATTTACCGATATTTATTTAAAAAGTCGGGAAAGACACAAGACAGTGCGGTCTGCATGTACAGGTAGAGATTACTTACATTTACTACTTACATTTACGGACAAAAATGTCCGTAAATGTAAGTAGTGAAAGTTCTGTTACCGCCTTGCTGTGCGTCTTGTCCGTCTTCCCTGTGCGCTGCTCCGTGGCATTGAATCTATATAACTAATTCAATTAGCCATTCCAGCACCAGTTAACGAGTTTCTGGTTTCATGGCATAATATTATGTTCAGGAACCGGACGCCATCAACAACGTAGGAAACCCAGGTTTAAGACATATAAAGTGCATTATGGTTCAAGTTATTGAACGTGGAATTATGGGCGCAATAACGATTAGACATCACTCGTCAAGAGACAATACTGCCATATAACACTGGCCGCAGCTAATTTCGTTCGCTCAAACCACGACTGAGAGCACCACAATCGCGGCGCACAAATGCGCTAGTCACGTGGTATTATTTGTATCTCGCGGGCTTTCTCCTGAGCCCGGAAAAAAAGATACATGTGAGACTTTCTTTATCGCAATTAATGTAATGGGAGTTTCTGAAGGTGCTCTACAACTTTCCAATTCACATTTTTGGTCTAAAGTCGATATTTAATAAATTAGAGAAATTAACATAATTAGCTAATTAAATAATTGCCAAACAAAAAATTGCCTGTAGTGCGCAAACAGGCTGGCAGTTGTATGCAATTGGTTTCACTGACCTACCTCAAATATATAATTTTGTAACCCTTGGTTCAAGTTAGCTGGGACACCCAGAATATATATATATATATATATATATATATATATATATATATATATATATATATATATATATATATATATATATATATATATATATATATATACCGGGTGTCCCAACTAACTTGAACCAAGGGTTACAAGATAATATAATTGAACCAAGATAATTGAACCAAGCTCCTTCTCTCCCATCAGCGAATGTCACGACAAACGGATGAGCGATGAGGTATCAGCCACTGAATCTGCGCATACAGGCTTGGGTAAAGGGGCGAGATAACATCATGTGACTCGACTAAAATTGGCGCTGCACCTTTATTTGCCGGTTCTTTATCGCCATCCGCCTGTCGTGATCTAGGCTGCTGCGGAGCGCAGGCCTGGCCAAAATCGCGGTTGCGACGGGCGAGCTCGAGCGAACCATCGCCAACATTTCTGCCTGCCGCTGCAACGAGACCATCGGGTCACGGCCGCAGCTGATTTCGTTCGCTCAAACCACGACTGAGAGCAGCACAATCGCGGCGCAGAAATGCGCGTCACGTGGCATTTTTTGTATTTCGCGGGCTTTCGTCTGAGCCCGGAAAAAAAGATACACGTGAAACTTTCTTTATCGCAATTAATAAAATGGGGGTTTCTGAAGGAGCTCTACAACTTTCCAATTCACATTTTTGGTCTAAAGTCGATATTTAATAAATTAGATAAATTAACATAATTAGCTAATTAATTAATTGCAAAACAAAAAAATTGCCTGTAGTGCGCCAACAGGCCGGCAGTTGTATGCAATTGGTTTCACAGACCTACCTCAAATATATTATTTTGTACCCCTTGGTTCAAGTTAGCTGGGACACCCGGTATATATATATATATATATATATATATATATATATATATATATATATATAGCGAAGATCATTACCACTTCATTTATTCTTCGTCGACGTTTCGACTGGGGTCCGGTCTTTTTCAAGCCTAAAACGTCGACGAAGAATAAATGAAGTGTTAATGACCTTCGCTGTTTATTTCTTCTGCAGCCAAGAAGGTCTTTTTCGCAAGCTGTGTGTGTGTGTGTGTGTGTGTGTGTGTGTGTGTGTGTGTGTGTGTGTGTGTGTGTGTGTGTGTGTGTGTGTGTGTGTGTGTGTGTGTGTGTGTGTGTGTGTGTGTGTGTGTGTGTGTGTGTGTGTGTGTGTGTGTGTGTGTGTGTGTGTGTGTGTGTGTGTGTGTGTGTGTGTGTGTGTGTGTGTGTGTGTGTGTGTGTGTGTGTGTGTGTGTGTGTGAGAATATTAGTTATTATAAACAAATTAACTTCTCATTTTTTCTAGGGTACAGTATTATATGGCAGTATTGTCTTTTGACATTTGATGATTAATCGTTATTGCGCACATAATTTCACTGTCCCAGGATATGTATATTTTCTATTCTAGTTAAACTACTCTCCCGCTTCCCGTTTTTAAACAGCAAACTTTCTCAAATCTGCATGGTGAGTATGTACTGAGCGCCGGAGGAACTTGCAAAGGTATACTGGCCATTTCAAATTATTCAATCATTTTTTTTCTTTCAAAAGCTACGAAAGATGCGCTGCTGCAGTGTCTGGTTTTGTGGCAAAGCCGACTTCTTAAGTTATAGAGCTTAACGATTAGACGATTAAAATTACCTAATCAACGTTATTACTTTTTATTTTAAGGGGCAATATTGCTAAACTGAATGTCACCAACACAAAGGTGAGCCAAGTTTTTAAATTTTCGCAATCGCCAGTGTGGCTGGAAATGTCAGACTTCAGCAATGCACATTTGAAAGCTCGTTGAGTTGGCTTTTACGCATTGCACTTTTATAAAATGGCGTCGTTACGAGTGCTATTGTCGCCAAAATCATATTAACCTTACACCGTCAAATACGCGTATTGCGTCTGTGCTTGACGCATAAATATTTCAAACGACGCAATTTTTATAAGTGCGCAAGGCATTGCACACTTATGGCCAGAAATAAGAAAGTGGCAAGAAATAAGTGCTACGTTGCGCGCGCTTATGTACCCACACTGGAAAACGTTTAAAAAGTTGATAGCACCGCTGAAATATGGCAAGTACAAATATCGCGGAATCGCAACACAAGTTATAGGGAACGAATATCTATTTTTGACCACAGTCGCCTTCTTCCCGTTTCCTGGTGCGTGTGGAATTTTCTTAGCTTTTCTCGTTCACTTGACACGTTGTTTTCTACCAATAGGGTGGTGGTGGTGGTGGTAGCAAGGGATAATAAGCCCAAGATTGTCTCTGGCTGTTACGATAGCGCTCCTCAAAAATCAACCGCTACTCATGCATTCAAGTACTTATTCATTTCCAGTGAGGCACATATACAGTCTCCGTCATCATGATCGCTGTCACTGGCGGAGCAACTTACAACGCCAGTAAGAAAGATAATCCCCGAAGTTCAACCGGGAACAAAGAGAGCAGGAGGACATCTCAGCTCCGCTGATCAAGGTTTAGAGAAATGCTCTTGTCTTTTCTGGACCGCTGCAGTAATATTTGGCAAGGACTGTACCAGATTCTTTAGGAAAACCCGCCACTTTAAAAATACGGCTTTGAAGTATAAAGGTGGCTTCCGCAATACCATTGTTGGCGAACTTCAGGAAAAAGGCTTATCAGGTTCTAGTACTTAAAATTAGTACATTAGTTAAATTAGAAGTTTGTAGTTTTTCACTGGTAATCATTAATTATCTATACCAGTCTTAAAAATTTCGATAACGCGAGGACCCTCGCTGCTGTGGGACCAATTTTTCATAATCTGAAGCGCGATTCGATCACCTCCGTCCTTCCCGTGCCGATGTGCCTCCAGATGAAGCGCGGCAGGAAAGGTCACGCGGCACGTGCTCCATAAAGTGACGTACACAAGTGGTATCACTGAGCGCTCATCCCCGCCGTGCGATTTTCGAATCGCGCTTATTATCCAAAACCAACATGCTGAGGGCGCACGTGTTTTAGAAACTATTTAAAGAAAAACAGATATGGTAATTGCTAATCGCCAGCTACAAATTTCTAGTATTCCTGCCTAGCGGCTAACTGTAACAGACAAAAAGTGAACTATGAGAATTTGATAGCCAGTTTACTGGTGGCTATTATTTACCTGTATTTTGATGTCCGCCGACAGCAGCGCGCTGAAGAAGCCATCTTTATACCCACAAAACTATCTTTAAATATTCACGGCGGACTTCCCTGAAATCCCTGGCATAAGCCCAGCATCAAAAGTATACAGGCTAGATCAGGACCACGAAAACGGAAGGGCTACGAATAGGAGGAGGGTGGGTTGTTGACGTTGCCCCTGAAAATAACTTTTCTAGCGCATCATTTGTCAGAGAACTGAGATTACCCCCCCCCCCCCCTCCTCCCCCATTCGCTCCCTCATTCTAGTTCGCCTAGAAGGTTGTTTAGAAGAGAAATGACTGGGCGGTCGTTTATAATGCGTGACCGTTTAATTATCTAGGCTCGCTGAGCAGCTTGTGGAGCCTGACTACACTATTTCGGCGACCCCATGGCACGTTCGTGTTTTAAGCTGGCAGGTCACGACGACGAGCTACGTTTTAGTTTATAGGGTTTAGCGTCGCAAAGCGACTCGGGCTATGAGAGACGACGTCGTAGAAGACACCGAAAATTTTGACCACCCGGGGTTCTTTAACGTCCACGGACGTCGCACAGTACACGAGCGCCTTGCAAACTGCGTAAATTGCAAATTGATGCACTATAGGAAAGGAAAAACGCAGTACCTTTCGGTCTTCTAGCCGTACACCTGAGCCGCACCACATGGGAAGGGAAGGGGGTGGAAGTGAAAGAAGTACAGTATAGTATAGTATTTACATCGCTAAGCCAGTTTCTCAAAGCTAGCCCGCCATGCAAACCCACGCCATGCAGTGCTTTCGCGCGTCTTAAGCGGTTTAAGAAAAGTAAAAGCACCGGACAAATTTTCTAAAAAAAATGTTTTGGTTATGCCATATATAAGATAACATTAAACGCGTCTCTTGAAGCTTACTTCAAAACTTCCTGCCTTAGCCTGAACACTTCTGCTGCTGCAATTACTTCCAATCTAAAGGTTTAATCCCCCCCCCCCCCACACACACACACACACACTCGCACACACAGCCGGACAATCCTTGGCTATGCCTGACAGGAATGCGCCTTATTGACCCCTTCGTCGGCATTTACTGGCATGATTAAAGCAATGTGAATGGTACCCAGTTTGTACGCTGCGTCTGCGCTGTGGAACACTTGTTGGGCAATGTTTAAGTCAGTATATCGTCTCCTTGCAGTCATGGTCAGTACAATGCCTCCTCCAGGAAATACCTGCAGCGTTGTTTTTTTTTTCTTTTTTTTTTTTTTTCTGGCCGCTGTACAGCGCGCGTCCGCCGTGTGGCGGCGCTGTCAGATCATCCTCTAGTTCAGAGTAAATTATTATATGAGGTACGCCTGATGAAACTGGACAGTAACAGATGGGCAGCTAAAGTATTTAAGTACCAATACCTCAAAAGCGTTGACTCACAATGGAGGAAAAGAACTAGGAAACTAATCAGTAGGTATGCTGGGCACAAGGACGAAGAAATAAAGAGCGTTAAGCAACAGGTGAAAAACACAAAAGGTAAAAATTGGATACATTCTATGGAAAAGAAACAGAGTGTGAAGCTATACCGAAATTGAAAAGGCAGATCAGGAAGGAAGCTTTCTTTGATAACTCAAAAGGCAGTTCCCTACTTTTTGAAGCTAGATCAGGGTGCCTTAGAGCACGCAGCTACAAAAAGAAATTTAACAATAAAGATAACGCATGTGCTGTATGTGGTAACTCCAGTGAAACAACTGACCATATTATAGTCGAATGTAATGCTATCCATCCGGAAGTCGATGCAGGCGCAGTCACTCTTCCTGAAGCTCTGCGGTTTGGAGATGCCAGTGGCCGGGTGATTAAACCGGCGGTGGAAGCTAGCAAAAAAAAAAAAAAACGACTGGAAGATTGGTGGCTTAAAAGCAGGAAAGTGACATAATGTTAGTAATGTAGAAACAAAAATTTAATAAATAGAACGATGGTATAGTTAACCAATCTAAAACAATAATTAAGATATAGGGAGAAAAATGAGCATGATAGGTAATGCTACCACCTCGTTTCAAAGGGGGTGCTCCTATATTCCATCCATCCATCCATCCATCCATCCATCCATCCATCCATCCATCCATCCATCCATCCATCCATCCATCCATCCATCCATCCATCCACCCGTCCGTCCACCCGTCCGTCCGTCCATCCACATCCATCCATCCACCCGTCCGTCCACCCGTCCGTCCATCCACATCAATCCATCCACCCAGCCACCCACCCTCCCATCCATCCATCCATCCATCCATCCATCCATCCATCCATCCATCCATCCATCCATCCATCCATCCATCCATCCATCCATCCATCCATCCATCCATCCATCCATCCACCCGTGCGTCCACCCGTCCGTCCGTCCATCCACATCCATCCATCCACCCGTCCGTCCACCCGTCCGTCCATCCACATCAATCCATCCACCCAGCCACCCACCCTCCCATCCATCCATCCATCCATCCATCCATCCATCCATCCATCCATCCATCCATCCATCCATCCATCCATCCGTCCATCCATCTATCCGTCCATCCGTCCACCCGTCCGTCCGTCCATCCACATCCATCCATCCGTCCATCCATCCGTCCGTCCATCCACATCCATCCATCCACATCCATCCATCCACATCCATCCATCCATCCATCCATCCATCCATCCATCCATCCATCCATCCATCCATCCATCCATTTATCCATCCATCCATCCATCCATCCATCCATCCATCCATCCATCCACATCCATCCATCCATCCATCCATCCATCCATCCATCCATCCACCCACCCGTCCGTCCGTCCGTCCATCCATCCATCCATACATCCATCCATCCACATCCATCCATCCATCCATCCATCCATCCATCCATCCATCCATCCATCCATCCATCCATCCATCCATCCATCCATCCATCCATCCATCCATCGCAGACGGCACACAGGTAGCACAGAAGGATCTTGGGACTGCCGTTGCAGCAAAACGTATGCCTTGTGGTGCGCTGTTTTTGATACTTCTTGTGTGGTATGTTAGCGTAACCACTGAACTGGTGGTGCTTCAATGACTGCACTTAATAGAGCGAGTGGTAGGCGAAACTGCACTGCTGTTGCGTTTCGGACTTACAGTCAGCGAAACAAGAAACCCGGCGTTCCATTTCATGAAAAGCCGACTGTTAACTTAGACAAAAGGCAATCCAAAGAAAAAAAAAGGTAGTCAAACACAACATAAAACTATTCTATAGTTTGCAGCTCACATTTCTAGCGCAAATCTCTCGTGAAGGCACCAGTTGCCGATGTTGAAAAATGATGTCGTGCCAATCATTTTAATCAGTACCCGTCATACCTAAGGCCGATGCCACCAAAATTTGCCACTGCAGCAGCATAAAAACGAGAAGGCATGAAGACGCACCTGTGGGCACCGCCAATGTATAGTCCTCAACTTGGACCATCGAGCGAGAGGCCAGACCTTCGCGTGGGCGGCTTGTGAATCAAGTACATGAGGCAGCCGATCCTGCAAGTTCTGTTCCCGTCCTTCAAACCGCGTCTGTCTTATTCTCGTGCGTCACCCAGACAGACAGACAAAGATAACCAGCGGTTTTCCTTGACCGAAAAAAGCGGTATGATGAGGAATTACGTGCTTCAAAATCAAGAAGTGAATTAAGACTAAGGCACCCGAACCGTTGACGCATACAAAAAAAAAAAAAAACTAATTCGAGAGCACTATGCAGAAATGCGAAAGCCTAAGCGTTGCTGTTGCACATGGGGTATCACGTTTGTTCTTATTGTCATTATCGACTAAATGCACAGTCGTTATCAGTGCTATTGTCATCATTGTCATTATAACTAACTGCAGCGTCATTGTCGTTGTTGCTTCACCATCAAAACAGACAAGGAGAATTACGATGCGCGTTTCACGATCCCGGACGTGGAGCCGTTGGTTAAAGCGCTCGGCTGGGGATCCGAGGGATGGAGGCTCGATTCTCGGTAGAGACAGGATTCATTTATTTATTTTCAATTATCGGTAGACTGGCCGATGACGTCACCAGGTGATGACGTCACAATCTCGCGGTATCCCGCGGAGTGTCGCGATGAAGCGTGACACTTCTCGTGGCCGGACATGGCTGCGAGTATGAGCCATTAAAGTATTTCGCCTTAAACAGAGGAGAGCTGGAACACCTCAAGGAATAACATATTCGCAAGTCGCTTGACGTGTTTAATTCGCTCCTTGTTCCAGCTGTCACTTTGCGCCTAATTGCTTGCACGCTTCTTTGTTAATTCCTTGAAGATATTAACTTGATCGATACCATGCTGTGTTACTTCTGATGTCGCTGCAGTAGTGCGCGTCATACAGGGACTTTCGTGAGCTGCGTTTCTCGCGGAAATAGTGGAGAACAGGGGCATGGCTCTATTTAAGATCTGTCAATGTTCTATTCAGTAAGGGGGTACCGTCCGGCGAAAGCTCGTCGGAAACATGACCTGGAACGCCACAGGCTGCTCTCCGAAATCTGATTCACCCGATAGAGATATCTCTCCCAATGCTCTCTCGAAAGGCTGTAATAGACACCAGCTCCGCGGACTTATAAGAATATGTTGTGCAGCCTGCGGGCCGAGCACTAAAGCTCTCAATGCAGGTAGCTTTATTATTCCGACGTCCCCGCGGCTTCCATCCTTTGCGTGCCACGCAGCTTTACTTTTTCAAGGATCACATATAATGCTGCACTTGCGAGCTCAAGCAATTCCGGACTTCCTTCTGTTTTTATTCTACCGCATGCACTATTTTCCCGCTTTAATTGCTTGTCCGTGGTAGTAAATTTCTATGAATTGGCAAAAGTGCATCACATCCATGCACCATACAGTGTAGATACCTATTCACAGGTATTTCTAGATATTTCAAGTACTTCCTGCAATATACGACGTTTCTAACTTGTCACCTTCGTAAACTGCCCAAACATTCCTGTTTAGGCCGCAGGAAAAAGGTACATACCAACTGCATGGTAAACAGCGCGCATTACACGCTTTTAGATTCCGAAACAGATGGCCGTTATTTAGCATGGTGTGGAAGCATTTGCTACACTATGAGACATTCAAACCACGTTTTTTGACGTCAACAACCTTAATGTTTCGCTTCAGAACCATCAAAAACGGATAAAACGTCAGGATCAAGTGCCACGCACCATAGTCTTCCAGCCACTAAAGCAGAACATGGACGGACGGACGAACAGACGTACGAGCTTATGTATGTATGTATGTATGTATGTATGTATGTATGTATGTATGTATGTATGTATGTATGTATGTATGTATGTATGTATGTATGTATGTATGTATGTATGTATGTATGTATGTATGTATGTATGTATGTATGTATGTATGTATGTATGTATGTATGTATGTATGTATGTATGTATGTATGTATGTATGTATGTATGTATGTATGTATGTATGTATGGTTTGGTTTGTGGGGTTTAATGTCCCAAAGCGACTCAGGCTATGAGAGACGCCGTAGTGGAAGACTCCGGAAATTTCGACCACCTGGGGTTCTTTAACGTGCACTGACATCGCACAGCACACGGGCGCCTGGCTTTTCGGTATGTATGTATGTATGTATGTATGTATGTATGTATGTATGTATGTATGTATGTATGTATGTATGTATGTATGTATGTATGTATGTATGTATGTATGTATGTATGTATGTATGTATGTATGTATGTATGTATGTATGTATGTATGTATGTATGTATGTATGTATGTATGTATGTATGTATGTATGTATGTATGTATGTATGTATGGTTTGGTTTGTGGGGTTTAATGTCCCAAAGCGACTCAGGCTATGAGAGACGCCGTAGTGGAAGACTCCGGAAATTTCGACCACCTGGGGTTCTTTAACGTGCACTGACATCGCACAGCACACGGGCGCCTGGCTTTTCGGTACGTATGTATGTATGTATGTATGTATGTATGTATGTATGTATGTATGTATGTATGTATGTATGTATGTATGTATGTATGTATGTATGTATGTATGTATGTATGTATGTATGTATGTATGTATGTATGTATGTATGTATGTATGTATGTATGTATGTATGTATGTATGTATGTATGTATGTATGTATTGCATACTGCAGACCCTTGGGTCCAAGCAGAGGGGCATAGTTGAGTATAAAAAAGAGCAAAGAACAACAACAAAAGTAATAAGAAATTATACCATATTAATCGTAATGCATAGCCATCTGTAAATTAGTGTTCCAATCTGATATTGTGCGAGGAAAAAAGGAAAACATAAACGTGTTAGTTCGAGCATAATAGGGTGTCAGTGAGTCAGGATGATGATGTCTCGTATAGCGTGTTGATGCGGGAGATATATAAGGGGACTGGTTTATTGCAAGCTTGTTATTTATCAGGAGAGAAAGGAAATCTAGCCTCAGCTGTTTTCTGCGGGATTAAAGTGTGGGAATAGAATTATCTGTCATTGTTTGAGTAGGTGAGTCAAACCTAGCGAATTTATTAAATATAAACCGAACTGATTTTCTTTGTATTTTCTCAAGGTGCTTGATATCTGACTTAGTGTGATGGGATGAAAAGATGTAAGAGAGTAACTTTACGGAAGAGGGTGCATTTTTTAGTTTGTGTCTCAAGAAACAGAGTTTGCGGAAGGCAGAGGAGCAGATAGTGTTAATATGTAAGCTCCAGGACAGAGTAGAAGTTAAGGTAACACCCAAGTATTTGTAGCTGTTAGTACTGCGCAGTGGTGAAGAACCAAGGGAGTAAGAGAAAACAAGCGGGGCTTTCTTACGAGTAACACGGAGGAATACTGATTTGTCAGCGTTTATCAACATCCCCCATTCACTGCACCAATTTAATGTGTTGCTTAAATCATTTTGAAGGACTATGTGATCATGTGGAGTTGTTACATCGTTATACAAAATACAATCATCAGCAAACAGTCTGATTTGAACACCTGGACTCACACATTCACGATGTCATTATATATATCAGGAATAACAGGGGACCGAGAACACTACCTTGGGGCACCCCTGACGTGACTGGAAGAATTGCCGAGCTGCATTCGCCAATTTTAACGTATTGCGTTCGTTTAGTGAGGTAAGCAGCAATCCAGTGTACAAAAATGTCAGGTATGCCAATCATTCTTAGTTTAAATATAAATTTGTCGTGCGGCACCTTATCAAACGCTTTGGTGAAATCTAAAAATATTACATCTATTTGTCCATTATTGTCGAGGGATAACGCAAAATTATGAATTACGGATACCAGTTGTGCTACAGTCGAATAACCCTTTCTGAAACCATGCTGAAACTCTGTAAGCACATTGTTTTCAGCCAAGAATTCATTGATGCAATTTGCCACAATGTGCTCCAAGAGCTTGCAACATTGAGATGTTAAAGAGATGAGGCGATAATTTTGGAGTATTTTTCGATCTCCCTTTTTGAATACCGGAACAACTCGGGCCACCCTCCAGTAAGCCGGGAGCTCCCCAGAGGAAAGTGAAACAGAAAAAATTTTAACAAGACGTTTCGCGACATGTTCAGGATACCGCTTTAGGAAGATATTCGGTATTTCGTCAGGGCCACATGTAGTTTTGGTTTTGAGATTTACCAGCATATTGACAATACCAGCATAAGAAATAAAACTAGCATCAAATTCACGCTTCTGGGAAAACCCGGTAATAACATTTGATACTGAAAAGACAGTTTGAAAATATTCATTAAAGTGCTGCGCTATGTCTATGCCATCAGTTATCAGTATGTCATCCACTGTTAATTGCGGAATTGATTTCTTTTTCTCCTTCATATGCTTCCAGAATTTATCAGGATCATTTTTAATGAAGTTGGGCAGTGAAGTATTATAGTAATAATGTTTAGCTGCGTTCACCTTTTGTTCAAGCACATCCTGAGCTTCTTTTATTTTATTCGGATTGATATGCTTTTGCTTTAACCTTTTTAACTTTCGTTTAGCATGAATCACATCGCGTGTCATCCAGGCTGTACGCTTATGAACTTTCTTTCTCTTAGTAGGTATGAATTTTTCTACGCAGTGAAGACACATACTTTTGAAAGTATTCCAAAGGGAACAGACACTGGCGCTGTTAAAATCGGCAAGACAATTTTCCATGTAATTTATGATAGAAACGTCATCAGCATGAGAATTATCTTTGTAAGAAAGCACTGAAGAATAGTTTTCAGCTATTTGCATAAGCGGAAGGGTAACGCTCATCATGCAGTGATCAGACAGTCCTTGGTCTATAGAAACGAAATATTCTGGGAAATCCCTACTAACAAAAACCAAATCCAGAATTGAGCTGCATGTTCCCTGCACACGTGTTGGTTCATGTACCACCTGCGCTAGGTTGTAACGCAGAATAATGTTGAAAGTAAGGCTAATGTTTTTGTTCTGGACATTCCCCGCATTAAGGCGCTCCCAATCAATATTTGGCAAATTAAAGTCTCCCATTAATACAATATTATTGTTCGCATGTCTGACCATTCCTTCTTCCAATTTCTGCAAATATTCAACAGGGGCATCGGGTGGCCTGTAGATAGCATAAACAATAAAGTTGTGTCCCCAACACTTTATCTTGACACGCAAACATTCAAGGTCAGGGATATCTTCCAGCTGATAGGCAGATATGCATTTTTGATAAGGATGGCTACACCGCCACCTCTGGTGCCTCTATCTTTTCGGAAAACAGTATAGCGTGAAGGAAATACACCGTCACCTATTTCTTCATTTAGCCAGGTCTCCGTTAATACTGTAATATGAGGATCATGCTTCAGCAATAACATTTCTAATTCATCAGTTTTATTTCTTACACTGCGGGCATTGACATTTATAAGCCTTAGCTGCTTAAGAGGTCCTTCAGTGTCCCGTCAATCCTGTATGTTTGAGGAATCGCTAGACATGTCCGTTCCGGGAGATGTTGTTAGGGACATTTGTACACGTTTGTTTAAACTTTCATCCCAATAAAAAGTGTTTTTACCAACTTTAAGCTTATCATGGATTAGTGAAGCTTTTATTTTAAGATCTCTTTCCCGTTTACAACTCTCCCAGAGAAGTTTTCGTTTTTTTAATGTGGATGGAGAATAATCATTTTGGACATAAATATTAGACCCATTTAGTTTCTTGCAGTTTGCAAAAATCGCCTTCTTTTCGTTGTAATCTTGAGGTGGATAATTATTGGTCGGTTTTCCTTGTTTTTTTCCTAGTCTGTGTATTCGGCCAATTGACTCACACTTCACGCCCAGCTTGTCCTGAAATACCTCATTGACTACTTTTTCTTTTATCGTAGGTTCTGTTTCATCATCAGACTCCTTAATTCCATATATAATCAGATTGGAACGCCTGCTATAGTCCTCCAAATTGGCTAGCTTCTTTGTCTGAAAGGACATCACTTGATTTAAAGATTTCAGCGTCGTTTTTACTTGACCAGCTTGGAACTCGGTTGTAGAAGACTGATGTAATTTAGTGTCTATTTCTTTTACTGCACTTTGCAGGGTGGCAAGTACATTGTTAAGGCTGCATAGCTGTGTTTTAATTTCATTTACTTCATCAAGAATAGTTTTTTGACCCTCAAATATTTGTTCGTACAATTCCTTTTGCGTTGGTCCTGGATTTGTTTCTACATCGCCGCATAGAAGTAATTTACACACCAGAAAACACTCGTAAGCAAGACTGGCACACTGCTGTGGGCACGGCAGGACCACGATGCAACGGTTGTCACTACGAACGCTGCTAAATGTCACAGAAGGACCAACCTGCACAACGAAGAACAGTTGCCTGGTCAGCATCGTTGCAGCGCCGGGACCACCGTGCCCACTGAAGCTGAAGCAACAGAGGGTCTCTTTTATAGGTATGGCTACCCATGACGTCACGCGGCGCTGACCAAAAGGTGTCGCCAGAAGATCAGGGCCACGAGGAGCTGATACTGCAAAGTGTTCGATGGTTCGCACGAGTTCACTCTTGTCGATGCTGATATGGTGATCTGCGCAGTTGAAGTTCGAAGCCTTTGATACTGCGGCGGTTCCCAGCAAAGCCTGCACAACGAAGAACAGTTGCCTGGTCAGCATCGTTGCAGCGCCGGGTCCACCGTGCCCTACATACATACATACATACATACATACATACATACATACATACATACATACATACATACATACATACATACATACATACATACATACATACATACATACATACATACATACATACATACATACATACATACATACATACATACATACATACATGCATACATACATACATACATACATACATACATACATACATACATACATACATACATACATACATACATACATACATACATACATGTATGTGTAGAAAGGTTGAGCAAGGTGATAAGTATCACCACTCCGTTTCAGAGGGACCTCCATACATACATACATACATACATACATACATACATACATACATACATACATACATACATACATACATACATACATACATACATACATACATACATACATACATACATACATACATACATACATACATACATACATACATACATACATACATACATACATACATACATACATACATGTATGTATGTATGTATGGAGGTCCCTCTGAAACGGAGTGGTGATACTCATCACCTTGCTCAACCTTTCTATGCTTTTAAACTTTGATAACCTTTCAACTTTAACAACTTTACTTTTAGACACGGGTTATCTTTAAATACCAGGGTTTAATTTCGATTTAGCTGTCATGTGTCCCCTCCCTGCTATTTATCCACCAATCTTAAATTCTCTGGGTTTTAGTAAGCGCTTCCTGTGTCTATCCCTCTAGAATAAACAGCAATAAAACTACAACCAACGCTGTCAACAAAAAATGTATTTTCCGCATCCGGCGCAAGCTGGTACCGCCTACCATTTGATCGGTTGTTCATTCTTCATATTAGATAAATTTGTGGTTAAGGTTCACGACGCGCTGGTCCACCTTACGTGTGCCTGTGTTCATGGTGGCGTACACGTGCGTGCGTGCATGCGGCCAGGCATTAGGGACTATGGGTGCTGAGGGTTAGCACATTTCACGAATAGATGAAGCTTGAACAGAAAAGCATGCGAATGATAAACAGAAGGGATTCGTTTGTACATTGACGGTTATGTATATGGGGGCATATCAAGTAGCGATATCGAATTGAATATTATCTTGAATGGCTCGTTGATGTTTCGTCCCAAACGTCTCTTGCTAACCTCTACCGCCGATTCGTTCAAGCTACCTCTAAACTCCAGGACCTCGGCTATAGGGTGACTATGTCCGTATCTACATCTGGATGAATACTGCCACACTCCAGTATAAGATGTTCAATTGTTTCTGGGCATCTACCCCACATAGCACAAATTTCATCTTGATTAAACTTCCTTCTGTAGCTTCGGATTTTAAGACATCCTGATCTAGCTTCAAAAAGAAGGCCGCTGTCTCTTGAGTTGTCAGGAGGTTTCCTTCTTAATCCGAGTTTATAATTTTCTACATATGTCTAGGGTCGGCTTCTCATCCATCGAATTATTCCAGTTTTTAGCCTCTCTGCTCTTTACCTGCCGTTTAATGTTCTTTATTTCTCCGTACTGTCTTCCTAAATACTTACGGTTAGATTCCTGGTCTTTTTCCGTCACTGGGAGTCAGTGCCGTCTCGGTGTAAGTATTTAAATACTTAAGCTGTCCACCTTTGTCGTCCATTTTCTTGAGGCGTTCTTCGTACAATATTTTGCTATGATCCTATCGTGCCTCGAAGGACGCCCAGTGCATGTATCCCTGTACTGCTTCGTTTGTAGTTTTGCCGTGGGCTCCAAGTGCTAACCTTCCCACAGATCTCTAATTTATTTATAATCGCGACTGGGCTTCTGCACTTAAGCATAAAACCGTGTTCCCGAAGGTAAGCCCTGCTACCATTATTCTTTTCCAAATGCATTTTAGTACTTCATATTCATTCTACTCCCATAATGCTTTGTGCTTTATTATCGCGGCATCCCTTCGTCCCTTCGTCCTGGTGGGCTGTTCATGTTTTTTAATGGTATACCAGTCCTTCGTTTATCAATACCCCTAGATATTTATATTCTGCCAGTCTTGGTATCTCACTCCCTTGTATTGTAAGCTTTTTATCAGTAAAATCGTTGAATGCCATCAGATCCGACATCAGTGAGCTGAGGGTAAAGCCAACTGTATCTCCCTCGTATCCACATATATTAACCAATGCTTGTGAATCTTCCTGGCTATTGGCTAGTAGAACAATGTCGTCCGAGTACATTAATCCTGGAAGCGTTTGTTCTACGTCCGCTCTACCTAGCTTATACGAGAGATTGAAACCAGGATTGCTTTCTTGCAGACTCTTTTCCATCTTCTTCAAATAAATCATGAACAGCAGCGGTGATAGCGGACATCCTTACCTTAGTCATTTGCATACCTCGACAGCAGACGTACTTCTTAACCCCTCCCATGCAATCGCAACTTTATTGTCTTGGCCTACTTCTTTTTGTAATTCAATTACTTCTTGACCGGTGCTTTCAGATTTACTTACACTACTTACACCCTACTTAAACTGCTGTATGCACCGCTCATGTCCAGAAAGGCTAAATACAGCGGTATATTTTCCTCCCTGGCTAGCTCTATGCATTGGGTTATTACGAAAATGCAATCATCTAGGCGTCTACCGCTACTGAACCCGTTCTGCACTTCGCCCCGTGCGTTATTACTTTCGACCCCTGCCTGCATTTTTTAGTTTCACTGACTGTATTGACAGCCTGTACGTAACTGACGTTATCGTGATCGGTCTAAATGATTTAATGTCCTTCCTAGCTCCGTTTCTTTTTATAGATTAAATTCATCCTGCTCTGGTCGCCAGCTGTCCGGAATTTCTTTATTTTTTATGACTGTTTCCAATGCCTTTGACTACGTTGTCTTGCTTCTTGTACCACGTTCATTAATTAGCTTGATTGAAATTTTGTCCATCCCTGCGAATGTGCATACAGGGATATGTGTCTGTGCCTTCTTCTGATTAAGACTGGTCAATTTTAAGCTCCTTTCCTTTATGCTGTCCGATACTGTTTCTTCATTCCGGGCCATTACCCGATAATAGCGGCTAAAGTATTCGGCAATGACTGATGTAGTGTGTCTTATAGCGTCGTCCCCCTCTAGACATTTTCCCGCGGCGTCCAGAATCTTTTCCTGCTCCCTTTGATTCCTTTTATCCCAAGCAGCTTATATGCCTTCAGAATTTCTTTGCTGCCCTTTTGGTTGAGTCGCGCACTTCGGTCATCTAGTTAAGTTTTTCAATATTTCTAACCCTATCGTTCTCTTCCTGCCTCGTGCATGTTTATGTAATGGATAATGGAGTTAAATTAAATTTTCTTAGCTTTCTTCCTAGTCTTCTTTCGGTCGATTGGTTGGATTTGTTCTCCAGCCTACCATTTTCTGCCTCACTGCGACGCCCTAAGCCCTACGTTCGGAATTCTTGCGGGCCCCCTAAAAAAGCTACCGCAGAACCTGCCAGGCGCCAGCCTGAGGGTCATCTTCTAGCGCCGCGTAGCGGCTAATCTGTGCAATCTCGTGGCGGTTGGTGAGACCATAGAAATTGAGAGGATGCTTCAGCCTGCTCTTCAGGAGGCGTTGATCAGTATTGCACCATAGCTTCACGGCTTATTATACTTCACTTATGCACAGCATGCCTTATTGTGAACAAAAAAAAAAAGGGAACATAATTCGGGAACGGCCTGTGCGCCAAGGGTGTCTTCTTTCACCATTGTTGTTTTGATCTGTATACTTCACCGTTCTACTTAAGCATCCTCCACAACCAATATCTTCCAGGATTTAGACCACACATAGAAGAGGTTCGTGTTCTGGCATACGCTGATATTGCTGTTTTATGTTCCAATTATGAAAACATTTTGGAAGTTTTTAGACAAGATAAAGCTTTCTGCGAAGCAAGTGACAGTGCAGTCAACTGGGGAAATAAATTTTGAACTTTGGCATGGTGAATGGCCTCGTACCGCGAGTGTCTTCGGCAATGTATCCTGGACAATAATTGCACCCAAGTGTTTAGGTGTCCGTCTTGAAATTGAACGATGATAGTGAAACTTATTGGCGAAATAAAGCTGCAGAATTGAAGGGAAAAAAAAAGCGTTGGATTGAACCTCTCAATGTTTGGATGTGCCACAATATTCAATTTTTTCTTGGTCAGCAAGCTGTCGTATGTGATGCTACACTGTTCGTGTCTAAATGGGCAAAAGTTGTATAGGGCGTTTGCAGTATTTGTGTAGGGTTCCTCTTGGGAAAGGACAAGTCGAACCAACCTGTTTCGAGGCGTACGCGCTGGAGGTTTTGGATTATACCACTTCATTGTGCGGTAGGTAGTCAACCGTTCTTTTTCTTTGGGTATGCTACGGACTCCTACTTACGTGCTGTCATTCAGCTGAGACTAGGCAGGGATTTGCCTGAGTTTGTTGTTACATCCCATTGTATTGAAGGAGCTATTCATGGGTATTTCAGACAAGTTGTATAAGCCTGTCGTTTTCTTCATACACAGTTTTCATTGGATTACCTTAGTCATGTGACACGCAAAAAACATAGAAGCGATATATGTGACTCACTGTTGCCTCTACCATTGTTAAGACCATGTACAGTGCAGGCTCGACACAAGATGTTCTAAAACGAATTTAAAAAAAAGGGGGGGGGGGCATTATTCCTGCAGCTAAACCATTCTCTTTTCATACTACATAGCGGGACTTAACCTGTTTAAGCGTGATTGCAAGAGCAAGGAATTTTTGCGCTTCGGGGAGTCCACCGTCTACTATGCAAAAAGTAGGAAACTACTGAGCATGTTTTCTTGAACTGCTCGGACGCAGTTTTCTTCTGGGACGTCCTCTAAGACTCCTAAGGAAGATTTTCCGCTTAACCCTCACGGTATCAGGTATCTGTCGATTGAAAACGAGGACGGTATTTCATATGATCCTGTAGTGGACTTATGCCTGCATAGTATAACGGGTGTCCAACTTTAGCCAAGGGTTAAAAAAAAATAAAACATTTGAGATAGGCCAGACAAACCACTTCTATAAAGCTACCAGCCATTTGGCACACCACAGGCAATTTTTATTTATTTTGCAATTTACTAATCAGCAATTAAGATATTTTTTTTCTAATTTTACTATATATACTTTAGGCAGTAAATGTTTTTGACAAAGTTGGAGAGCACCTTCTGAAACTCCCATTCTATATATTTCCAATAAATAAAGCCTCTAGTGTACCGTTTTTTCATGCTCTAAAGAAATCCCGCGAAATAAAAAAAAAATATCGCGTGACTTATGCATTCGCGCGCTACGATTTTGGTGGTCTCAACCGTGGCTTGAGTGAACGATATTAGCTGCGGCCGTGACTCGACAGCCTAGCCCCAGCGGTAGGCTGATATGTTGGCGATGGTTGCCGCCAGCGCGGTGAGCTCGCTACGACCAAGAGGTTATAAAAAAAAACTGCTGGAGTGGAAGTCCCCTACACCGGCCAATGGGCTGGGGGTGAAGCCTGTGGCGGCCATCTTGACGGGGGCAAGAAGCGGCCTGCCAAGCGCTGGGGAGCGCTGTTCTCCGGCGTTTCCAGTGTGTTTCAAGTGTTCAAAGGATTTTTAAGTTCTGATACAATGCTGTAGGCAATCAGATGAGTCGCACTGGACATCTCCGAATCGATTTGAACCACCTGGATTATATTTAAAGATCTCGACGATATCCGAGTACTGGAACTTTTTTGGCTCTACTCAGCGCAAAAGTCGCAGCTCTACCTCTATAGCAAACCTTTGAGGCAAGTTATAGCAGCGCTATTATAACATCGTTGCGCAGCCTATGCCGAACATAATATCACCGGATTAATTGCGTCTTAATTAAACATAGTGAACTAATTAACTGCTATTATACATGCCACATCATCGAGTCATGTATCATTAGATAGCTGATCTCGAGTATATTTGGTCTGGGCTAATTCTAAGTCATAATTAATTACTGTAAATTAGCTAATTGTGAATGAAATTTATATTCATGCTATACATACAATTCGTATATCATTTGATAGCTAATACCGAGTATAATTGAATTGGACTAACTGCACGTCATAATTAATTACCGCTAGTTAGTTAATTTTAATTTTAAAATTGAAATGTATACTATACTTTTAAGTCATGTTGTAGCGTAGCTTATATCAAGTACGGTTGTACTAAAGTAATGTCATTGCACTACACTAAGGTCCTGACTTCTGGCGATTAGTAATTATGATTAAATTTGAACTTTATGCTACAACGTCACTTCATATATTGCTGAAATAGTTTTGACGAATAGAATCCAAAATCAAAAGCTAAACCACGCAAAAACCAAGCAAAACATAAATAATGCTCGTCTAACTCCATTCAGCCGAGTTAGATTATTATAACGTCACCAGGATGCAGCTTTTTCGATCGGGATCGGGCCTATGACCTGTGAATTACCAGCTAAGGCCCACTGCAGCTGGAGTTGAAGCCTCCTCTAAAGCTTAAAATATACCTAGTTCCGGCCTGGCCTAGTTCCGCAGACCGCGTCAGTAAAATCGTGTCCACCGCAGTAATTGAGAAGCGATAGAGGTTAATGAGTGATGACAATCGATAGAGGGTGACGTAATGTTGTTCCCGAAATAATAATTAGGCCTTTAATTTAATTAGGGAATTAATTAGAGACAAAAAGGCGGCAACTGGCTCGCTTTTCTGCCCCCCTCAAGATATGGCGTCGCGGAGGCTTCACTAGGCGGCGCGCCTTCCACTCCAGTTCCTTGGCTGCGACTTGCATCCTCACGTGCGCCGACTGCCTGAAGCGGACGAAGAAACCACCACAGACATATCGGCCTGCCGCTGCAACGGGGTCGTGGAGCCAAGGCCGCAGCTGATTTCGTTCACTTAAACCTAGGTTGAAAACAGCACAATCGTGGCGCCATGCAGTCAAGTGATATATTTTTTTTTTATTTCGCGGGCTTTCTTTAGAGATTGGAAGAACGATACTCGTGAGGCTTTCTTTGTCGATAATGAGTGGAATGGGGGTTTTGAAAGATGCTCTATAACTCTGCAAACCTATTTATTGTCTAAATGCAAACGTTAGTAAATTAGAAAATTATCTTAAATACCAATGAGTTAACTGCAAAACAAAAAGTTCCCTGTGGTGTGCCACATGGCTGGCAGCTGTATACAAGTGGTTTCTCTGGCTCACCTCAAATGCTTCATTTTTTAATCCTTGGCTAAATTTAACTTGGACACCCGCATAGAAAAGTATAGGTAATGGCGCGTCACGCAGATATATCGACGCACGTCAAGGAAGCCATTGCAAGGTGCTGTCAAATAATCAATTTTGCTGATCCAACACCTGACTGGCTCCCGCACTTTGAAATATTAAATACTTTGAATGAATTTATCACGTTGCCTTATTGAAATATGGCTGAGGGTTCTTGGATAAATATATATTTTGACTGAAGCAATGGAAACATGTCGGTGGTTCGTGTCGGCAACCTCCTTAAGAAAACCCCATAAAGGACCCTCACTCCTATGACCAGTGGGAGCAAGCAAAATAGGCAAATGGGCACTCAATCGTCTATTAAACACCGCTAGAAGAGAGATGACAAGAGTTCTGATTTAGATATTAGAGAGATATAGCTTACCGTGACCCGCCACCGCGCGTTCCACTGCATATTTGGGAACACAGCGCGGAACAGGACTCAACACAAGAGAACGAAGGTAGACAGGACGGAGCGCTGAACTGACAACTTTTATTTTCGAAAGAAGGTGACCCGTATTTAAACGGTGCTTATCAGAACACGTGATCAAGGCAGGGAGCAAAACAAAACTTTCTTGAAGAAAGAATTGGCCAAATACAACAAAAATGTTATGAGGGATAAGCTCTGATAAATAATTTCTGCTGCATGAAAGTTATCTCCAGTGCCGATAACCAGAAAAAAGAGAGATGAACATTTAAAAGCAAAAAACACAACAATGTTTGTACACACAAGAATGTGAACATGACACTAACCGCAATGAAAAGAGGTAAACAGGTTTGAATGCTAGAAATAAAAACATTGACAGGACTGTGAACATGACGATAGCAGGATAAAAGCCCAACAAAAAACACGGCCAAAAAAGATCACCAATGATAAACGACTAAAAACACAACCAAAAAGAGGTGAAAGTTATCGAACTCTGTTAAAATCTATACTATATCTTGAGAGAAAGGCTACTTCTTTTTCTGCAGAAACAAGGTATCTGCATTGGATCTGTCATAGCGCCGGTTTTAAGCAACCTGTATCTAGCTAAACTTGACAATGCTATTAATAGACGGCTGGAAGGAACGAAGATCCTTAAGGTCTTCCGGTTTGTTGATGATTTTCTGGTGCTCTTTGATTGCAGTCATGATATGTTTAATCTGGAAGTAGAAGCGGCCTTAAATTTGTTTTCACAGTGCCTGACACCCTTAGTTTTAACCCATGAGCGTCCCGAAAAAGACGTGTTACAATTCCTTAAACTCAGTCTCGAATTTAAGGTAGATCATATATGTTGGTCATACAAACCCAGGGGCAATAAGCACATCCTTCCGTTTGACACAGCCCACTCTAAGCTTGTCAAAAGGAATATTGTTCAAGCTGTTTTAAAAAATGCTCTCACAAAATCTTGCATTCACTACACTGAAAAAAATTTCTTAAGGCAGACAGCCAGATTGGAACAAGCAGGCTACCCTCCTAAGCTGTTGGCCTCTGTTGCTGAAGGTATGCTGAATAAGTCAAAAAGACCTTTAGTTGAAAGACAACAGATGCGCAGAAAGAATTTGGTTGTTCTGCCATACAAGCACCAAATTTCCCAAAACCTGAGAAAAAGTGGAAAAAACGTTGGTGTAGAAGTAGTTTTCAGTGCCCCAGAGCGTTTAGCACGTCTCTGCAATCGCGTAAATAAACCTAAAAAAGTAAGGAACATTTGCACCACTCGCCACCTGCAGCCATTTGTTCAGTTTTCTAAGTCGGTTATTTATTCCATTCCTCTGTCTTGCGGGAAAAAGTACATTGGTCAGACGGGTCGTTGCTTAAACGAGAGATTGAAAAAACACAAATACACTGTAACCGTTCAAAAGTCGCGCCATCTAGGCATTCACTGTAGGGATTGTGAACATGCGGAATCAAGATGCTTACCAGAATTCGAAAAAACCTCAGTGATAGGGTGACACGTCGATAAGCCAACACGTGAGATAATGGAAGCTGCCAGCATTCAAAGGATGAATGATCAGTGCGTAAGCCTGCCTTCAATTCTACTGTCAGAAAAAGAAGTAGCCTTTCTCTCAAGATATAGTATAGATTTTAACAGAGTTCGAAAACTTTCACCTCTTTTCGGTTGTGTTTTTTAGTCGTTTATCATTGGTGATAATTTTTGGCCGTGTTTTTTGTTGGGCTTTTATCCTGTTATCGTCATGCTCACAGTCCTGTCAATGTTTTTATTTCTAGCATTCAAACCTGTTTACCTCTTTTCATTGCAGTTAGTGCCATGTTCACATTCTTGTGTGTACAAACATTGTTGTGTTTTTTGCTTTTAAATGTTCATCTCTCTTTTTTCTGGTTATCGGCACTGGAGATAACTTTCATGCAGCAGAAATTATTTATCAGAGCTTATCCCTCATAACATTGTTGTGGTCTTTGGCCAATTCGTTCTTCACGAAAGGTTTTTTTAGCAGTGTTTTGCTCCCTGCCTTGATCACGTGTTCTGATAAGCACCGTTTAAATACGGGTCACCTTCTTTCGAAAATAAAAGTTGTCAGTTCAGCGCTCCGTCCTGCCTACCTTCGTTCTCTTGTGTTGCGTCCTGTTTCGTGCTGTGTTCCCAAATAGGGATTTGAACCAACTAGCCCAACAGCAAGTGTTGCGTTCCACTGCGCATGCCCAGATCCCTTTGACGCCTATAGATGGCGCCACATACTTAATGTCAGCACGTAGACCTGCCGCGTCGGGACAAATCAGCTTGTGCGCCCCACCCACGCGCGGTAGAGGGTCGCGGTGGCGGATCGCGGATCACGGTAAGGTAAATCTCTCTATTATTGCCTGTACCGATGTATTGGCAGCCTTAGCTCCCATTTCTAGAAAATAGTGTTTTAAAGCGAGTGCAAGGGATGCAATCAGCCGCAAAGACTTTCTTTTCAAATTTCACACGTCAACCTTGCCCGTAAAAACGTGGCTTCATGCAAAAGGAACTTATGGTCAGTGGACTGTCGCCTGTGTCAGCAGCCAGAAACTATAGATCATTGTTTTGTGTATTGCCGTGATGCAGTGTTTTTTTTTTTTTGACATTCTTCAGCGGACTTTCAAAAGGACATTGATATTACGCCCTATACTATAAGATGTTTGCTTAGAGTGGAAGCTTCTGTGGTGCCATGTGATCTTTTTATGCTCATGGGACTGTTAAGCATGTAGAAGAGCCGCATGACAGATCGACACGCAGAGCCTCCACGTTCACCGAAGTCTCTGTTCAGAGATGGTGCGTGGTGGGGAAGGGGGGGGGGGGGGGGAGGGGGGTATATGTTGCGCCGGATCGACCTCCTGCCTGGTTACCATTACTTGGTTCATGTTTCTGTCTCCCGGAATTTTAATGTGGGCAAAGTGAGAGCTCGATGCGGGTGCGATTGTGTACGACAGGTTGCGGGATGCGACCTAGTTAAATCGGGCTTCTCCTAACGCCGAAGATATTGGCGATCAAAAATGATACTCCTCATCTACCCCCTGAACTCAAACCCCGCCGGCCCTCATCGAAGAAAAATGAAATACCCCTCTCCGTGATGCACTTAGAAAACCCGGTTGACATCAATGGGAAGGAGGCGGCTACGAACGCGCGCGGGGGGGGGGGGGGGGGGGGGGGGTCGTTCTAATCGGTGGCGAGCGGTCGCCAGGAGAACTTTCTAGAATTATTTTTAAATTATCGGATTTATGCAAAGCTTTTAAATTTGACTCGAACAGTCACAAATACCACATTTACGGATTGGTTGCATTAGAATATTGCCATAACTATCGTTTCAATGTCCCTTTAAGAGTTTATGCTATATTTGCCATTTCGACGTACGTTATGTGTTGTTGCTAATGTTCTTAATTTGTAGTGCTACTTAGTAATGTTAATTAGTGGTATTAACTTCGACTAAGTGTTTCTGCTCACTGAAAGGTATGAGACGGCCTCATTAGGTCTTTAAGCTATCGCGCTCAACGAATGCTCTATGCATGTTAACACGGAGGTCAGTTGGTTGATCATCGTTGTCAAATGCGCTACTTGGAAAACACGAGACAACAAGATAGGCTTTTCGCTTGTGCACTCTGTCTTTTTCTCTCGCGTTTCCCAAGTAGCGACTCTGGCAACAACTAACGCATCTCGTGGATCAGCGCGCTATTCTAGCAACTGAAAGGGCAGCGGTTCAATTTCCGCTCGATCACTTTTTTTTTTCTTTTAGAAAAGAGTATTTTTCTAGGGAGGCACATCGCAACGGTGGTTGAATGACCTGCAACGTCAACGCTGTGTTGACCAATCAGGGAATTTCGTTGTCACGACCCCGGCCTTTTCGGCGAAGGTGCGCTCATCACGTTAAAACTACAGTCGCCGCTCCGAACCCACGAACACTGCATGCCGCGTGAAGGGCTCTGCCGACTGATCCCAGCGGTAGCCGTGCAGCCTCGCCTGCTATACTTTCGAATGCTTTTGTCTTTCGTGTATCTTGAACTTGAGAGTTCACCGGCGCCACGAGAACCCGAATGCGATATGAAATATACTGCACACTGAAAAAATAATCCCACATATCGCTCATACCAAAATAACCTCGCACTCTACAAACTGCACTAGTTCGCATTACGCGCGCGTATGGCACAAAACTAAAACGAGTTTTCGAATTCGCTCACTAAATGCTCACGTACGTGTCTAAAACAACCGGGAATCTACATTCCCGTCGATGTGACCCCCCATCGGTGTGCCAAGACTTGACGAGCGCTATTTTGGGTTTCGGCACATGTAGACAATTCGCGCGCCCAAGCGAAATAGTCATTGTACATGTCATGAATAATTCAGCGAACAGAAATAACTTTGAAATGAAGTCACACGCATCACGACCATACATTACTTGACAGGGGAAGAAAATGCAAGTATTTGCAAGTCATTTGCCTGCCAATTTGCACCACTGCATCCTGGCGTACCAGCAGCGGGGGTTTCCTCCGCTAGTTTCACTCCGCATTCGTCGGTATTCGTGCCGCCTCACGTGCGCGTACGATGACCTGTCTTTGTTCCAGGTTGGCGTCTTTGTTTACGGCTCTGCATATATGCAAGACAATTCCGCTGCCGACGGTTAAGCTCCTTTGTTTTCGCATTTCGAATGCATACAGCAGGAGAACCAAGGGGCCGAGAGCCTCCCGGCTGCTGTTCGCTCTTTATTTTCCGAGCTACACTTCTACATTTGAATAGGCGTCACTTAGGCTATCGCACTCGCTGGGCCCCTACGCCATGGCGACATCGGAGCGCGCGATGGCTTGGTTTCGTTCGTGGCCTGTTTTCACAGTGGCCGGTCAGTAGGTGGAAGCCGGGTCGGCCACTGCTCCTCGCCTTTCGTTGTGTAAACTGCCAAACAATCGCTACTGAGCTCCGCCGTGTGCAATGGCGGGGTGGCCGTCCGACACAGGGTCGGCGCTCTCGTTTCGCTGGGCGCTCGTCTCGGCTTTTGAATCGTTTATTAGATGCGTGCCGCGGGCTGGAATCGCTCGCGGCTGGTCTTGATGCGGAGCAGTGTGTAGAAAGCACAGCTTACGCCAAGTATGGTGCTTTCCTTCTGTTGTCGTTCGAATAAAAAAAAAAAAAAGAGCTCAGTTTGCAGAGGTTGACGCTTATGCAATTTGGGTACACGTATTCACAAAGGGTATACAGCGCAGCGGAGGAAAGCAAAAGGACGCAGCCGCGCAGCGCCTTGTGTGTCCTTGGTCAGTGCCGCACAGTATGGCCTCAAAACAACTTTGGCCGTGTTTAGTTCCGCGTTCCTTTCTTTTGGCTGGCTGTCACTGGCAGCGACTTCACCGCGACGTAGTCTATAGCGCACAGCGCAAATGAGACAAGAATGGAATGTGAAACATTATAAAGTATGGAACCTTGGCTGATCTCGCTAAGTGACGTGAGTAGCAAACAGAGCACAAAAACACACCGCGAGCTCTAACGCAACTCGCCGTTTAATATAGAATGCGTAAAGCGGTGTGCACTAAGTCTCTGCCACGTTCAGCACGCCAGCAATTAAAAACTCAGGGCAGCAATAACATATGAGGAAAACAGCAAAACTCCGGGCCACTTTACATGAAGCGCCTCAACATGAATGTCCGCTGCTTTTGGTCATTTGACGTGGTTAACACTAAAGAGAGGTTATAAATAAGGAGTGATTAGTGTCAGTGGGTAACCACTCCTTATATATAACCTCTTTACTGGTTTTCAATTCAGAATCTATACTTCCTCTTGGAGTTTCCTCTAAACTTTGTACTAAAGAAAACCTATTTTTGCAAAAGCGGTCCTGAATTTCGTTCCACCAGATATGGCGCAACAATGATTTTGGGATACAAGAACAATGATTCCGTCAAAAAGAATAAAAAAAAAACGAGTATAAATAAGTAGTTTTGAGATGGGTGAAGATCGCACGACAGATCGCAATATGTGCCGTACGACATACTTCATTACGAACGTTATCGAAACGCTGACAGCCAGAGGTGGGCATTTGACCTCAAAAACCTCGACCTCACCTCAAACTCAAAAAATATTTGGCGACCTCACTCAACCTCAACCTCATCAATTGAGGTTGAGGTCCCCAAGGCGACCTCACCTCACTTTTCAGGTGACCATTGGCGACCTCACTCAACCTCACCTCAAACTCAAAATGTGAGGTTGAGGTCGGGCGCTCGACCTCAAAAAAAAAAAAAATCATTAAATTAAACCGTAACTTAAAGCAAATATACGTTTCTCGATAATCCTGGGGTATATAGGCTAGCCAGAATTTTGTTGTATGAAGGCTGTATTTTATTCCTAATTTTATACAACAATTAATATCCCGGATAAAAGCAGAAAAACTCCTGACACTACATGTCCAACTCTAAAGTGGCAATCCTCTCTTCCTCCTCGCCTACCCTTTTGTGGTCGGTCTCAATATAAGGCCTACATGGGTACCACGTTTCTACACATAGGCCCATAATGAAATACAAAGAGTTTATCCTATCTGACCCACGTGAATAAGATTCGTATTAGAAATAAAACAAGCCAGTTCTTACTATAAACTGAAAAGACAAATGCTGTTGACCCTAATGACGACGACAACATTGACGAAACGCTCTTTTTCTTTTCTTGCAACATAGCGCTAAACAGACAGGGACACAGCGAGACACACGGGACGGGCGCTTTTTTTTAGCCCCCGTCCCGTATGTCTGGCTGTGTCCCTGTCTGTTTAGCGCTATGAGGCAAGAAACCCGACAGCAACTCGCCCAAGCTTCTATCCTTGCTCTTTTTCTTAATTCGCAAAAAAAAAAAAAAATGATGATTGACGAGCTTTTTTTTTTAATACACTGTACATTGTCTTGCGACAGAATACATTAAATTAGGAAAAAATAGGAATACAGTCGTGCCTCGTTAGTATGGACGCTTTGGTTTCCGACCACAACTGTCCATAAAGCGAGTCATCCATAATAACGAGTCATGAATAAAAACGAAAAGTATATAATGAGAAAAAATATAATTAATGGCTGCTGTATTAATTAATTTAGGTGTTTAAACACAGCCGAGATGTCGATGCTCCTCTTCTCCGTGAATATGTCGACCCGAAATGTCATGTTTATTCTTAAACCTTGTCACCCATCCTCTTGAGTAGCTGAAGTCAGTAACGCCTATACAGAGCGTAGAATAATATTGCTCAGTAAACATCCCCCTGTTTACTGAACAAAAATTTCGTAAGTCATCACAGGTAAAACCTATCAAGACGGAGGAAAAGAAGCACCCATAATGTTGCCGAGGCAGCGAGCTTTCTCTTGAAGCATTTCGTCACTGACGACAGCACCATTCGTGTGCACATTCCCGAACCACATTAACAAGGGACTCCATTTCTTCGAACTGTGCTGGGCGCTGTCGGACTGTGGCTTTTGCTGCGATGCCGACGTTGAGCCATTTATCGGAGTCCTGTAGTATATATAGATGGTATACCGTCGGCCTGGCGAGGCTGAGGCCTAGTTGAACTTGGGTCCAGTCTTTCACGGCTTGGATTGACTGAGATGGCTTTTGCCGCTTGTATTCGCAGATTTCCCGCTTCCCGCCTAAGTTCAGCTCCGTTCCTTTGTGCTTAGCTCCCGCCATGCCAAAAGTCAGACTAAAGTTGAGGGTTGCATATCTAATAAATGTTTTTCACCACCACCACCACCAAGCTGAAGTACAGTTTAGAACGACGGCTAGCCGACTACGAAGAGCTCAGACCTTGTCAAGGCCGCATCGTTGACTCAAGGCGAAGCCGACATGCGGATCGCTGTGGTGCAAAATGTAGCAGTTCGACAGCGCAACAGTGACGAAAACCAGGAGCATGAGAAGGAAGGGCATCCAGGACGGGATGCCCGGTCCTGGTTGCGTGCTCGTCGCCTTTCTTTTGTCGCTCTACTTCGTGAGTGTGTCTTAACCCTGACCGAAAAGAGTTAACGGCTTCATGGAACACACTTTGTGTTCTGGGATAGAAAAACTTCAGTTCCCACCCCCAATTTTGGCGCTTGTCTTTCTTCCTATTATTTCTTTCTTGCGCTTTTACCGGCCTCTATTCTGTTCACGTTCAGCAGAATTTATTGCGACCACATGTTGCTGTTTTCCCGACTGCGGCCTCTCGTTCTCCCGGTTCCCTCCTTTTGGGGTCTTTCTTAGTTAGCTGACCCTCGGTTTGCTGTGGACGATCCCTGCCATCCACCCTCCTTTTCTCCTCCTCCTCCCTTTCTTTCCGCTCTCGCGCCCCCCCCCCCCCCCCCCCCCCTCCCTCCCTTCCTAAAACGACGACACGCCCGCTTTGGTTCTTTCCAACTCCACAGGACTCGTTCAGGCATCCGACCGTATCAGCTTTCGCATAGGTTCCCGGCCTGCGCACCCTTCTTTAACTTGCTTTCGGACTCTCCTGCATTTTTCAAACGATGTCCATATTAACGAGACAAAAATACATGGGCCGAATAGGCTGTGGGCATTCATCCCCTGTCTATTGTTCAGAGAGCGAGTTTCTATATTAACGAGGCTAAATATATTGAAAAATTTTCGCCCCCAGAAAAACTGTCCATAATTCGGGTCCTCCATATTAACGGATGTCATATTAACGGGGCACAAATTTTCCATAATAGCCACTCATGAAACGACTTGTGAAGACTAAATCCCCAACGAAGCAAACAAAAGAGGAAAAGACAGCAAAACACTAATTAATCATAAAACTCGGCCAACGCCGAATAAACCTTCACAAAATTTCGAAGAGGAATGCTGTTTATCTTATGAGGTCCCGACCGGCCACTCTTGGGCGTTTGTTTATAATTCTGTGATCCCGTGGCGTATTGCAAGAATTGGCGAAATTGCTTCTTCGAACACCACGCTTACATTAAAAAATTGCAAGGGTCGGAACTGCTAGGAAAGAGGGTTAAACGGGAACCACTTTGCTGTCGCGAACATCAGCTCGCCCGTCAAATTTCGCCGGAGCAAAATGTCCAACTCCCTACCGCCTAAAAAAAAAAAAAAAAAAAAAAAAAAAAATATATATATATATATAAATACATGTACGCCCGAACTGAATACTGGCTGCCATTTCGCCAACAATTTTGAGACGAGCTTTTTTGGGGTATTTACTTGTTTTCCTTTGAAGACTGAACTAATAAATTGCACGGTGGTGTCTCCGAAGCTGCTTCGCCGCATGCACCGTACGTGAATCTAGAGAAACCATTTCCCCGTTAGTGTCGTATAGTTACAGCCCATAAACGTAAAATAAAGACAAGAACAACAGAAAGGAGGCGAGCAAGCAGCCCGGAGGGACCGCGCTCCCTACTGTGCACGCGCTCCTCCCTTCGCCATCCGTGGCGAAGTGGCGTATGTGTGCCAGCTCCGCTTTCAGAGACTAGATCGCGCTTTCCAATACTTGCAAAAGAAAAAGAAAAAAAAAAAGATTAAATGACCGCGCCGGTAAGTGGAAAGGAGGGTTGTGCTATGGGCCTCTGAAAAGATGCCAAAGAAAGAACCTAATGTGAGGGAAGAAGCCTGTTCTCTTTTCGGCAGTGTACGAACTTAATTGACATACAAGAAAATATATATAAAGAAATACCATGTTGACAAAAGTAATAACAAATGTCGCACACCAAAAACAGAAGAGAACTGCGCTTCCCAGAGCGTATAGAAGGTTTGAGACATCGACTTAGTACTGCATTCCTCAGTGCTAGCATGTAATTGGTTTCATTCACGTATATCTAAATTGATTTAAAAAAAAAAAAACAACTGTCTGAAAAAATTATTCCGACATTTGGCCACAAAAATTTTCATCCGATTGATTTGTCCGTCTCGAGTAGACGGGAGCACAAAAGAGACACGCTCAGTTTGACACCAAAATGTCGAGCCGGAAACCATCTCAACACTTTCTGGCTCATAAAAACATATAGGAGAACGCTTTTTTTTTTCTGCGCCTGAATAAGAGATTTCAGGAGAAACCTGATATTATGAAGTTAAGAATCCCTTACTCTCCTCCTTCCTCCTGCATTGCTTGATTTCACTAGAATTTGAGAAAGAATCAAAGGGCCTTAGCGGTGCAAAAACGTTTTGCTTTTCACTGGGCTTTACTGTATGCAAGCTCCATATTTTTTTGTCTCTTCTATCTCGGCAAATGGTTAACATGCGCAGGCTTCTTTCCTGTATACCAGCTGCATCTTATAAGCGGTGCCGTCCGTTTCATCCTCTAGCATGTTTTACCGCTATATTGGTGATATAAGGAACACTAGCACCTTCATCCGATTGCAGTTTTTCGGGGCCACCTGTTAGAAGGAACAAGCAGCACAAGACCAAAGAGAGGTTATTCTGGAGATTATAAGAATATAAATTTACAGGACCGGAATATAGAACGATGACGTACCATTCGTAAGGGAGGACTTCGATAAAATGCTCAGATGGTATTGGGCCGGTTTTCCTTTTTTTTTTTTTTTTTTTATCTGTGAGTATCACGTCCTCTAACAATTTCGCTGCACCATTTTCTGTAAATTTTCCGTGTAATGTACAGCGGGGTCCTTTATCGAATGTAAGGCAGCAGCCATGACGTCAGCGCCTGGAAACGGGCATGCACACGACCAACAGTTCTGCTTCGCGCCGTCTACGCAAAAGACAATTTGCTTCGCTTTTTAGTTTGCTTGTTTGTTTGCGGCATCCGACAGAAGCACCGCGGGTCAGAATGAGTTATGTGCTTTGCGCGCTCCTGGGTGTTTGAGCCGGCGGCAAGCATCATCACAAACAAGTCAGAGGAAACGGGGGTGGCGGGCGGGGGGCATGGGGAGTTCGTGCAGTAAAAGAAAAAAATATCTCCTTCCAAGAAGACCAGAGGGAAGCGTCCTCGGGCTGTGGACATTACGGTGGAATGCCGAAAGCTGGGCAGGGGCTGCGGCATCCGGTCGTCCGAACGGGGGGTAACCAAACACCGAGAGTCGGCGGGCACACCGCGGCAGTACGCTCGAGCTCCGCGTCAAAAGGGGCGCTCTTCGAAGAAATCCGCGGCAACAGCAAAAAGCCTGGACCTTACAATTTCGACCTCACACAATGATGACCTCACTCAACCCCAAACTCATGCGTGAGGTTGAGGTCCAATTTCGTGACCTCACTCAAAACATTTCGTGCTGCCGCCGACCTCACCTCAACCTCACCTCACTCCGTGAGGTTGAGGTCATTTTGAGGTCGAGGTCGACCTCATGAGGTCGAAACCTCATGAGGTTGCCCACCTCTGCTGACAGCTATATATGTATATATATATTACCTACCAGTCTCCTGCACTAAACGTCACGAGCACACATCGGCCTACGCCCAAGGCCAGGGGATAAAAATTCCGAGAGCACTGCAGAATCGGCAAAGGAAAAACGCGAAAGCTTGAGCATTGCTACTGCACACGGTACATCGCGCACCCCTCGTCGAACACTACCAGCGTTCCGTTGAACGCATCGAAGTTCGCCGACGTTCTATAATTGGTTACAGGAAAGGAAAGACGCAGAATCTGTCACTCAAGGAATACCCCTACTATTATCCTCACGATAGACAAGGATAATTATGATCTGGTTTCATCCCGATCCCGGGCGTGGCGCTGTTGGTTAAAGCGCTCTGCTGGAAATCCGACGAAGGAAGGTTCGACTACCGGTAGAGACAGGATTTTTATTTTTCTGAAGGCGTGATCAGGATGGGGGATTGACAAGTGGAATACCGCGGCATTCCGCGGAATCTCGCGAATAAGTGGTACACGTCTCGCTCGCTGCTAACACACGCACGGACACTCTGGTGAGTCATGAGCCTTAATATTTCAGTGGATCCCTGCCCACTGCAGCCTCGATGGAAATGAGCTGGCAGATGCTGAAGCAAAGCATGCCCACTGCAGTGGCCTCCAAACAGTTGTACCTTTTTCAGGGGCGGATATCACGTGTCTTTTCCGGATTGTATTGGGTGAGACGGCTGCTTATAGGCCCAGCCAGACACCCGAAATTTCCGTCTCAGAAGACTAGAGATATCGGACACTGTCTATTTTCTGTTCCGCGTGGAATTCCGCACCATCATGCATGTATGATCCATAGACTGCATTTAAATGTGGCTTTCACGCGTAAATAATTGCATTTAATTAGACAGGCGGACTCCCCGAAATGTTCAACTTCAGGCATTACGGAGATCGTGGATCATATATTAATGGTGTTCCCAGTGTATGCGCGCGAAAGACTAATACTATCTGCTTCCCTGCAGCGTTTGTACAGCCGGCCACTCTCGGTGGATTTACTATTGGGCGCTTGGCTGGACAAGTGGAAAGCTTTGAAGGTAACGTGGCCTTTTGGCCGTTTATTGAGCAACACGGGACTGGATTCGCTCTTGTGAGACAAACTTACTATCCCTGTGTTTATAGATATTCTCATCACATCATCACCTCCTCTTTCTTCTCCTTTTGTCCTTACCTGGTGTAGAGTAGGAGGTCAGATGCTCAATTTTCCGACCGATCTTTCTACCTTTCCAGTGGATAAACACATCTGTCACCTTGCATCAAAGACAAGACCAGCCACGGTTCCACGGCCGGAAAGCAACAAGGTGCACGCTTGGATATAACACACTTCTTTCTCAAAGTCAACGGTGTTACGAAAGGTAAGCGCTCACACTTGTCATTGTTGATTATAACAGTACTGCTATTGGCGTGACGGCGAAGCACTGAAACACTGGCAGTTAAACGCGGAACACTGGGGGCGGTATCAGACAACATGTAAATGGAGGGCGGCATATATTTCCGATGGACCTGCCACTTTTATATCATTTCAACGTAACTAGGGATTGCATAACAATTTGTGAGAATGTGCCTGAACGTTTGTAGAGGTAATTACTTTAAAGTACGTACAGTTACTTGTTCGTGTAATTTTTTTTTTATGATTTGGTTTTTCCGAACCACGCAGATGCTGCGTTTCGATGGAGGCGAAACGGAGTGGCGTCCGTGTGCTGTGCGATGTCAGTGCACGTTAAAGAACCCCAGATTGTCGAAGTTTCCGTAATCCTGCACTACTGCGTCTCTCATAGCCTTAGTTGCTTTGGGGCGTTAAACCCACAAACCAAACCAAACCAAACCAAACTAAATCACCCTTTTTTTTTTAAACCCCGGTTACATCCTAGAGAAAATAAAGCATTATCGCAAGATTTAATTCTACGCTCGGTGTAAGCTAAATCCTGTATTCTGCTATTTCTGGATTTTAAAATTTTATGAAAGTCCTCAATTTAACATTTTCCGAAAATAATTTTGCGATAATGAAATATGACATTACCTATTGAGCCGACAGCTGCGGGAATTCCACGACTGGGATTTATTTGGTTGTCTCAGTTCGCTCCTTGGAGAGTCACATGAACGTAACTGATTTATTTATGCAGGAGTGTAATTCTTAGCAGGTGTTTAATAGTAAGAAGTAATAAATTTTGCTTTAAATGTTGCTTTAACTTGCCCTCCTGCTTGGTGCTTCTGGCTACGCGCGTGGGAGGCTACGCGCAGGGCAGAGGCCTTAGCTCATCACTACGAAGGGAAACCCGGAGTGTACTATGTGGACGCGTCCGGCCCGCACCAAGGCGGGTGGTACGCGGCGGCAGTGATCCACGAGTCCAAAACGTCAAACGGGCTCATATTCAAAGCCCGAAGCGTAACACAGGCAGAGGAGGTCGCCATCGCGTTAGCAGCAACACACTCTCATTCCAAAACAATCATAACGGACTCGCGAGGGGCGTGTAGGAACTTTCAACAGGGCTGGGTCCCGTACCTGGCCTACCGGCTACTAAAAAACAGCTCGGACCTGGCCTACCGACTACTGCAAAACAGCTCGTATGTGGAAAGTCCATCCTGCCGCTTCATAGTCTGGGCTCCGGCCCATTCTGGGCTAGGAGGAAACGAGGCAGCAGATGCCGCCGCCCGCGCGCTTTCTAACCGGGCAACCTCGTCTCCTTCCTCCTCAGAAGACTTCACACCAGCCTACACTTTCAGAGAAATTACGCAGCTGTACCAAGACAGACACAATATTTAAAGGGTTAACAAGAGCGGAGGAACGCGTATTTCTTCACCTCCTTACGAATACCACGATGTGCCCGGCGTCACATGACCGAAGCGTGGCCTTGGCAGAGCATCCGCCTCTTTTTCGGGAGGTGCCAGGTTCGATCCCTGGTGCCGCCGGGTACCCACCGGCTTTTCAATAGGTACAAGCTTTCCCCCGGCCTGGTCTCGGCTCTTTGGGGTGAAATATTTGGGGAAGGGGTCATAGGTCCCAAATAGTTGCTCCGATGTGGCAGCGATAAGTTCCGCCATCGCACAACAATAAGTCCGCCTTGTGCGGCAAAAGCCCATTATGTGGCCCTTTTTTTTTAGGACTCCTGCAGCTGAGGCTCAAAGGGAGCACTTCAGGTGAGGCTCAAAGGAAGTACCTTTGCAAGACAAACTGAACCACCTTTGCAGGTTGCGAGGTTCGAAACTGGGTTTGGGCCCACTGCGGAGGAGGGGCGCGCAGCGGGGTTTACGGAGCTTCTCCCAAACGCACACCCCTAGAAAAGCCGAGCGCCAGGCCGGGGGACGCTTGTACCCATTTTTACCGGTGGGTATCCGGCGGTGGGTTTCGAACTAACCACCTCCCGCAGCCGAGACGGGCGCTCTAACACTTTGACAGTGCCTTCTCCGGGGAGTGCCCGCACTGCGGGGAAATGTCCTCGGACCTTTCCCACATGGTGTGGGCGTGCCCCTCCAACCCTGCCTTTGCACCTAACCAAAACATCACCCGGGAGGACTGGGAGGCGACGCTACTCGCCTGCTTTGACCTGAAAGCCCAAAAGGCCTTGGTCAAACGAGCAATGGCGGCAGCGGAAGCCACTGGGGTCCCGTACTAGGGACTCCACCTAGTGTTTGTGAGGGGAAGGGCACTAAGCCTGACCCCAGAGCAACCTTCATGTAACTCTATATTTTATTAAACGTTTTCCCCACCACCACCGTGGGATGCAGACTCTTTGAGAATTGGTTACGATTGTTTCGAAAGCAGTGAAGTGCTTTTAGCTGCTATTATCAGCCAAATTTATTATAAACTTACGGTTACATAAAATATATTGCAATTTGGTGTCTTACATATTAGAGCATTTTTTTAATAGTTTCTGCAGAGTGCGCTTAGCCATTCTTTCCATTTCAGAAATACCCTTTTCTAAAATTCTAAAGTTTTTGCACATGCACATGCAATAAGGTTTAGTTCTAAGAAATTAGTTGAAATTTCCTCTGAAAGATTTAGAAGTGCGCGTAAGAGCAAGAGTCCACCACTTCGGAAAAAAGTTTTTGTGCTTCGAAATTTGTTTGCTTTTTTCCTGATAAGCAGAATTGCAGACCCGTTATTCATATATACGATCACGACGCGACATCATTTTCGTTATAACTCAAAATGCTGATAATCCATCCTTTGCATGATGGCATCTGAAGCTCATAGAAAACGCCACAATTCGGATGTCTAGAAAACACACACTGAGAAGCTTCCGTGGTGCCATCTACTGGGGAACAGCAGTCAGCCATGGACTCTTACTGGGTGCGCCATGAATAGCCTAATCCAAAGAAAGGCTTTAATCAATGTTTGGATGCAAAAAGTGGTACAATTTATTCTGGCGCTAACTTCAAATCCATTTTTTTTTACTATCAGGTACACCCTGATCAAAACGCGAACTTCCACTTCAAACCAAAACACAGCAGTGACAAGGGGATATTCAGAGAGGTCTCATTAAGCCTAAGAAGCAGAAAACAAAAATACCTGTTATCCCAGTCAGCGATTGTGACATCGTGCTATACACTAATTCCAGACATTCTTGGGGACGGCAGAGAGCGGGCATATTCTGAAGTCTGGACGCCGTCTTCCATTGTTACGAATTTGAGGTATCTGTGCCAAAAGAGGAAAAGACGCAGGTTCCAATTCTACTCGCTTCAACAGTACGGGTGGCCTGCTTTTTGACATCTATATATATATATATATATATATATATATATATATATATATATATATATATATATATATATATATATATATATATTAACTTGCATGCTTTTTCGAGCTAACGCAAAACCTAGCAAAGATGCTCGCCAAGCGTCTCGCGACCACCCTAGTCAGAAAATTAAAGCACGCCAAAGAGACTTTTGACAGCCATTCGCGGACAGATTACCACAACAGGGCAACTCTTGACGCGCAAAGTTTTCTCGACGTGATGTGAGGAAAAGTGCCATGTACAACGTCCCCACGCGGCTAGACAAAGACACGAAGGGCTTGCTTGAGGACAGAAAGAAGAAACTACGCGCGACTGTTGAGACTGTCCTACTTTGCGGAAGACAAGGCCTCGCTCTCAGGGGTGACAAAGATATATAGGTCGTCTTACTCGTGAAGAACCGAAAAACGGCGGTAACTTTAGGGCGCTTCTGCGCTACAAAGCAAATGGAGGGGAGACTGTGTTGGCTAACCCAGTTTCCCTCCTGTTCCTCGTATACCATATATACAGACTCGATGGCTGCAGTTCGGGATCTCCAATTCTTCACTCTCCCCACTGACCTCCATGATGAACTCTCTGGAGCCCTCTACTCCCTGAGAACCGCCATAGTAACCATTAGATGTATACCTGGCCATGCTGGGATTACAGGTAATGAGTGGTACACCAGCTCACCCGAGATACCCGACACCGGGCGCTTGTTATCCCCTGGTCAAGTCCACCTTCCGCTGACGAAGCCCTCATCTACAAGAATAGAATCACGCAGCACTACTCTCGCGTACCTGAATCCCTGCAGGTACTTCCTTATCCCGACCCAAATCTCTCCATTGCTCACACCCACGTCCCCATGTCCTGCGGAAAATTCAGCAGAACACGCTCCTCTCTCCACCGCGATTATTCCTCTCCGAGCGCGCATCGACCCCTCTTATCCAAACTGCCCTCACCCATACGCCAACCTAGAACACTGTCTCTTCGAATGCCCCGTCATATTGCAATTCCCCTACCTCCCCATCCCCCACCCTTCTCCTGGCGTGCCTGGCTGAGGTCGACACAGCTGCCCGACCAAATAGTCCTGGTGCGACAGCCCGAATACTTACCAGGCGCTTAATTTGTCGCCAAATATTGTGTATCTCTCACAATTTCTTCGCCGCAATTGCTCGTCTCCGCGGTGTTTTCGGCGGTAGTGCGGAGAGCTCGGGGTAAGCAGTGTCGGTTACTCTCGACATTTTCGGTGGGCTTTGAGGCTTATTGCTCGTTTGCAACCTCCCTCCGCGAAGTTGCTGCCGCGAGTTTGAAACGAGAGACTCGGGGACCGCCGTGCGCTAACGTCAGCAACGCTGCGAAGGGTCGGAGACGAATAACACTGTGAAGGTGGAGCGCGGTTGGGAGAGCCTGGAAGGTAATAACAGGGGTCCCTGGGAAACTGGAATCACGGCGGCCCTTGGGAAACTGGAATCTCCTGACGGCTTGGTAAGCTTGGCGCGCCATAATCTGGCGGCGGGCAACGAGCGGCTGCTGCATAGTGCTGGGCCAGGGGGCGCTGCGCCGCTCTGTGCATCAGCGCCCTCCATGGAGACCCCGGCAAAGCCTCCACGCAGCGCGGCCGCGTCGTCTGCTCCCCGCTGCATTGAAAAGCATGATCGTCTGCTCCGCGCTGCATTCCAGCGCGTGTTTAGGCACGCGCACGCGGTTTTTTTTTATTATTATTCTAGAGGTTTGCCATCAGGCATAGTGAAAAGGAAGTGGGAGTAGGAGGAAGCTAGAAGAAGGAGTGTAAACAGGTCTTCCTTAAATAATCGCATAGGTTGCCCATAAACTGGTTGTTTAGCGTCCACTTCCTGTAGTCACAGCCAAGGTCCCACCGCAGGCCTACTTTCTGTATGTAGCACTGTCTCACGGATGCCGTAGATGGGCAGGTCCACAATAGATGCTTCACATCGCACAGTTCCGATGAAGCACTGCAATGCGGGCACTTTTCGGTCACTTGAAAGCATTCGTCACGCACCAATGACGCACAGAAGGGGTCAGAGCCGCTCCTGCCCGAATCCTGCGCACAGATACCTCTTCCTCCCGAGTGAGATTACCGGGGAGAAGGTACGAGCACGAGGAATTAGAGCGCGTGTTCGCTGGCGCAAAGATTCTTTCTAGGAAACATGAGACAGGAACGGATCTGGGCGAAGAGGAGAAGGTGGCGGCATGCCTGATGTATCAAGGTGTGTCATTTTGTCCACATGGATATTATGTCGATCGTGAGCATGGCCGCGAATCTAGTGTATACGCATATGACAGGGTTTTTTTTTTTTTTTTTTTTTTTTTTTTGCAGAGCTGATGAATGGATTCTGTAATTTTGAATGTGCGCCGAACAGCCTTAAGCTGCTTAAGGGCGGCTAGGGAGTCAGTGTAAATATGAACAGTACCAAATTTGGGCTCGAGGGGGAAGGAACTGATTGCGTTTTGTATCGCCTGAAGCTCCAATGCAAGGTGGGCGCATGTATCCACGCTATACGTTGCGCGAGAGTTAAGATGAGGATGGGAGGGACTGTAAACAGCGGTAACTCCCTGCAGAACTGTGGGTGATGCATCGGTGTTTATTATGCACCCTGGAGGCAAATGCGCGGCTGACATCGGCGACGAGGCAGTGGAGCATTTGCCTGTGAGTTGACAGTATGACCAAAGAAGAAGAGTGTGTAAGCGATGGAGCTGAAACGATATTTTCAGTGTTCTGATTGTCTCACGCTGGTCGATGAGTTCAGCCATAACCTCCTTTATAAAGGAGGTTATGGTTCAGCTAATGTATTACGTTGAGCGTACTCTTGCAGAACAGGTATGGGTGTAAGACGAAGTAAATGGGTTATGGCGCGCATAGCCTCACAAGTGATAGGTTCAAGGGAATTCCATTGATGACGGGTGAGGCGCTGAAATTGTGCCTGGTAGACTATACGCGGCTGAAGGAAGGAGCGCACGAGCTGACGAGCAGTATCAGAACGCGCTCCGCCTGAGCGCATAGCTATGCGACGAATCAGACCAAGATGTAGCGTGAGCCGATTTACGGGTAGCGTTTAGCCATAGTGTCCCAGTCCCCCGATGTATGAAGAAGAGGTCCTAGTACACGAACACTCCCACTTGATGCATTTGAGAATTATCTACCGTAAAAGTGATGGGGGCTGCTTTCCGTAAGCCAGATTTGTTTCCGACGCGAATGAAACATGATTTATTACACGATATCGACAGACCCAAAGCGGGGAGTTGAGATGTTAAAAGATCCAGCGTGTGTTGGAGCGCCGACTGTTGTACGGACGGATCTGGATGACAGGAACACAAGGTCACGTCGTCGCCATACGCAAGACAGCGTGTTTCTCTCCTTCTCCTGCCCGGTTGCAGAAGGTGACATGACGTGCTGAATTTCGTCTCTTACTATTTCTGCGACGTCGACTACCGGCTCCGCTTTCAGATCAGTAAACCTCTGCAGCTCCTTGCGGACAGTTTCTCAGGTGAGTTCGCGCAGAACGATCCTGTTAGTTACTGTCAGCGCCACCGCACTCGTAGGAGCGCTGTTGGATGGCCAGTCATACCGGCGGTACCTTTCTCGGAGGGCGCGTTGGATGGCTGATGCGTTCTTTGTTCACTCATGGCAGGGTCGGCACGGCAAAAAGAGACGAGCCATATCCTTCACGAATATTCTGAAATTTTTATTTGGCTTTTTGATGCGTGCTTCAAGCAAGCGCAGCGCCTTGTCTTGAAGATACGGGCTCACAAAGTTGTCTACTATCTACCGACGAAAGTTGCTCCATGTTGTATGCACGTGGAAAAAAATTCAATTGGGTTTTGCTGATTCTACTTGGCTTCAGCTTGTTTCAAGTGGTCCCAGCTGGTAATTAACTGACATTAACTGCTTACATTTGGCTTTCAGCTGCGAGTCAGTTGATTCTAGTTGGTGGTGAAGCGGAATGAACTGGTCACAGTTGGCTTGAGCTGGAAATCAGCTGGTTCCAGTTGGCATTCGATTGGGAGTCATCTGGTACCAGTTGGAGGTTGTTGTGAAATCAGTCACGTACTTTATTGTCCATAGTGCATGCAACGGAAGCTCTAGCATATCAATAACCGAGTAGTTAAAGTTATGTCTTTTTATTTATGCTGCCGTAAGCAACGTGACGTGATTAAAAGAGATAACATGGCGGCGCGTAGGACAAAGCGTGCATGGAGGGGCGAGTCGGTTCGATATTGTTGGGCGGGAACGTCACTTGCATTTGAAGAAGCTCGAGTTAGCGTTTATTCGCAAGCTACTTCTGTGAAGGCAGAATAGTTCATCACTTGTTTCCGCCAAAGGACGACAACACTTTGGATGTCGTCAGATGGAGAAGACGGTACCTGTCAGCAGAGCCCGAAGCTCATTTCACTGGATGGAATTGTGCAGTATTCAGGTATCTATCAACATTACTAGAACAAACTCAGTTTCACAGCTCCGACCAGATATGTGTCCCCGGTGGCCGTCGAGTGAACTAACGGCGCTGCAGTCGACTCTTGCTCCTTGCCGGGCTTTCCTGCTTCTCTTCTAGCGTGCCCCGGTTGGTCCATACCGTGATGTCGTCCGCATACATGGCATGCTGTATGTCTTCGATTTCTTCCAGTCTTTTGGCCAAGCCAATCATGGCTAGGTTAAAGAGCACGGGCGAGATCACCGACCCCTGTAGGGTTCCCTTGTGGGGGGTGCTGAAAGGCTGACTTCTCACCTCCCCCAGCCCTATGGTGGCTGTTCTGCCTGCTAGAAAGGCTCTTACATAGTTGTGAGTTCTTTCCCCGCAGTTTATATTTTGGAGTCCCTCCATTATGGCCGGGTGGCTGACGTTGTCAAAGGCCCCTTTGATGTCTAGGGCCATGACCACGTTTTCCCCTGTTTTTGGGATGTTGGTTAGGATGTCCTCCTTGAGTTGTAGGAGAACGTCCTGCGTAGAATACGTAAGGGCAAGAGGCCTAGCGTGTTCAACAGACAAGTCGGAGCTACTCAGGGTGGCGAAGAAACCTACGAAGGCGAACCTGGAAATCAAGCTCGAAGGCCAAAACATACCAGAAAAAAAACGTCATAAGGATATTAGGCATGTGGCTGCTGTGGAAAACCAGTTTCATTCCCCTTCGCCGCGACCGACCACCACCACCCCAACGAGCTTCATGGCAGCGCCGGCTGGGAGAGGAGGTAAATACCTCCCCTTGGGGGAAGGAGACCAGCGATGTGTGCGCCACCAAGACGTCTACGCGGGTTCCCGCGAGAAGACGAGAGGAGATTCTGGATCCAGCCGGCTACGAGAGCGGTCGTCTCCCGCCGCCGCCTCTCCCGGCAAATGCTGGGGGATAGCGGGCACGGAGTACGCTGCGCACACGGGAGGACCCGTTGTGCACGACCGCCCATCTTCTGGTTCCCAACGGCGAAGCGACCGGTAAATACCGCACACTCTCGCCGCCTCCCGCGGCAAACGCCGTGGTATGGCTAAGTGTGACGGGCGGGAGCCGGCGAAGCGCACAGCGGAGCGATGAAAGCTATAGATGGCGCTACTTGCAGCAGGTGTGCAGCCGTCGCGGCGGTTGGAGGGGGCGGCACAGGGCACCAGGCAGGCGTGTCGCGTGAATTTTGCGCCGCGTTTGAATTTTTATTCTGGTGCGATGCCAACATGACGAAATGTTTGCAGATCGGAGATGAAAAGATGCATTGTTTTCTCCATCAGTGCGCGCAAATGGAGTTTAGCGACGCAATTTAGGAAAAGCAAGCTTTAATAGAACGCCTATCAGAATATTAACTCTACGCGTTTAGTTTTCACTAAAAGCTTGATAGCACAAGTGAACATGGACAACGAACACGGACAATTCGGAACTCTGACTGGGAGCTTTGGAGTTCGGATGCAGCCGCGGCAAATATAATGAGTGGCCACAGAAAAAAAAAGGGGGGGACGTACTAGCAAATTAAGTTCTCAGCGCGCTACGACACCCTAAGAAGCAGACAAACCTAAAACAGACAGGACGACGAACAGAGCGCTGTCTGTTCGTCGGGCTGCATGCGCCAGCAACATGCCGTTTATGGAATCACGTTACTTGGAAGTTGTAGCTCATAAATAATAGGTGCACTTATGGATGATCTGGCGCATCTCATATCATGCACTAAATATTTTCCATCACTGCTTTTGCTGGACAAATCCACAAGACCAAAGGAAACACTTCATTACCATATAAGGTAAAGAAATCATTTGCACAAAATGTCCACAATTAAGAGCATAAATGACGTTTATTTTATTAATACAATATACAAATGCAGACGTCAGAGCGACCGAACAACGAATGGCTCTGCTTTGAATTCACTTTGTTTATAACTTCGAATGTTTCTGGCGGTCATTTTAAAGATCAGTGTCCTTTATTCAACGAGTAAAAAAAAAAAAATGAATCCATAGTTAGCACCACAAACTGGAAACATTTTGCAATAACCTCTTTATGATGAACATCGCGCATCCCACTTGGTGGAGTTTGTTAGACTGTTGAGAAACTGCGCGAAATTATGCACACTGAAAGCATAAAACGTTTTCGTTTTTTTTTTACAAAAAATGTGAATGCGTCCCCTACTAACGCCGGCCAGCATAGTTCTATATGCTACAGCCAGGAACAAACGTTTGGGGGCGGCCGGATTTGTGGGAAAAATTTATTTTTTCGTTGCCTTGCAAGTTTGTATTCTGATATTTTTTTTTCTCTGAATGGAGTGTGCATGTCCCCTCGGACTCCACAAATTTCTTTCTTTATAATTGCCCGACCACACACACACACGCACACACACACACAAAGAATTACACGAGCCAGCATCCCTCAAACTTTTGTTCCTGGCTGTAAAATAAGCCTCACCTACCAAATTGTTGCGTGCTCAGCGAACCTAATTGCATTCAGCTGCTGCTCTGGTGACTTTGAGGCCAGAATCACAATTATGGCAAGAAATTGTGCTGCTAAACTTCTGTGTCACGCATATCCTGCCATGTAAAAGATAAGCTGGCTATCCCTTGTTTCACCCACATTATTGTGGCCTGAACTGAGCCACAGCTGAATAAGAGAGCCAGCATCACATTAATGCTCCCAGCATATGTCCTGAAATATAAACATGTCCAGCGTATTAAAATATTTTCAGCTGTTGATCAGCAAGGCATCGTAACAATTAAGTTTGGCTTGAATATTCTTGTTTCTGTAGACGGGCAAGGTTATAGAAACTGGGGCAGATGATAGTTGCGAGCAATTTCGCAGGTCCTTGGTGAAGATTTGTCTCGGGTATTCTACACCGAAAAAGTTGTCCTGTATGCCATGCGTTCGCAAACGAGACACAATTAGTCGTCAGCTCCTTGTCAGCACGTTTGATATTTCGCAATCCCAGTTCGCGTTAAGCTACATATTTAGGTGGTCTGAAAAGGGGGTTTCGGCTTTGCGCGCTTTGTACCCGCTTCTGCGCCCAGGTACAAAACATGTTCGCGCTTTTGCGCCACGAGTGCGCACAGCGTTATCTACTGCATAACACAGGATCAGCACAAAATCACTCACTTCGCATCTCAAAAGGATCACTGTGGTGCATGTGCGACTACCAGCTTCGAATCGTTCGCGGTCCACGCGCAAAAAAAGCACACTCCACGCGTCCCAGACCTCGCCCGCACCCGCGCTGCTGCGCTCAATCGCGGGGCAGCGGCTGGTTCCCCATGCACACCAGAGCGCTGCAGCGCCCCTTGCGGCGCCTGGAAATTTCATCGCGGATCGCGCCTCCCTCTCGCAAGGCGCGGATACGTCGCCCGTCACACTGCCCCCTTCTAGCCACCATAGTATGGCTTCGTCCGAAGAATGCGGCGCGCACGGGAGATCCCGGCCGCCATATTCACGGCGCGTGCAAATGTCCGCCGCCGAAGTCGCACCCCCATTCCCCAGCCGGTGAGTCAAAAGCCCTTCTTACGTAGCCTTGCCCTTCCAAGGAAAACCTTGTTGATGTATAGCTAGCCGGCATGCTCTGTATTATTTGCAAGTGCAATAAATAGCATTCGAGTATTAACGCTGTGTCTTCCCCCTCCTTTGTCCCCTTTGTTCCCCCCCCCGCGGGTCGCTAGCGAGGACGCAGCACCTGCGGAGTAGGAGCGGGGCGGAAGACCGGTCCCCCTCTCAAACCCCACAATGGCGCCTCAACGTGGTTCTCTCGTGCAGAAGCACTTGAGCTACTTACCCCTCCCTAGGGACAAAGGACGATAGTCAGTTCGCGGCGTGGAGTGCCTGCCCGGACTTCTAACATTAGGCCTGACCCGACATCGCTATGCTAGCAAGGCTAATATGCTTTCTTGACGGCGAGGTGGGAGGAGTTGCAGCGAGAACAAATGGTCGTGCGTGTATTTGTGTGTGTGTGTGTGTGTGTGTGTGTGTGTGTGTGTGTGTGTGTGTGTGTGTGTGTGTGTGTGTGTGTGTGTGTGTGTGTGTGTGTGTGTGTGTGTGTGTGTGTGTGTGTGTGTGTGTGTGTGTGTGTGTGTGTGTGTGTGTGTGTGTGTGTGTGTGTGTGTGTGTGTGTGTGTGTGTGTGTGTGTGTGTGTGTGTGTGTGTGTGTGTGTGGAGCATTTTTATTTGTGACTGTGGGTGTGCGTGTGTGTTTATGTGTGTGCCGACTACCGACACCTTTGAGAGGTACAGCCACGAGGTCCGTACTTGGAGCACGAGACCGAGCAGTCCACGGAGAACAGCACGCCGGAAGCGAGTGAGTGCCTCAGCCGGGACGGTGGCCCTACTTTTCTTGTATATAGCTGTAAATATTTCCTCTTCTGTCTGTTTGGCTCTGGGAGCCAGGTGCCGCAATCGGCTGACTGGTATTGCAGCCGTGATTGCCGGAAAGCACCGGGGCGCTCCGACACCGCTGTACGCGGTGGGCGCCGTTCGCTCAGAAGTTGCCTTTGGATGGCAGCGAGCGAGTAGGGTCACCCTGGGTTCCTTGGCGGAGATGCACATCCTCGCGGCGCTGCATTCTAGCTATTGTCCTTAGCGCTAGAGCGAATAGGCTTAAGGCTCTTTTTGGGAGCTGCCTGTCGCACGTCGGAGGACAGTCTAACCGTGGCATACAGCATGCGCAAATGCGTTTTGCTTGTTTTATATTGACCTCGCTGTAGCCGAACATCTCGCTGAATTAGAGAAAGCTAACTTCGTTCAAATGAACTTGGTATTTTTGGGCTGAGAAGGAGAATCGGAAATTTTGTGGAACCAGATGATTATGCCGGCAAACGAACCGCGGATGCCCGTGTTTCGTTCGGATTAACGGAACGCAGTGCGGTACCGGATAAAATTGTTTGGCACTCGCATTGGCCCGCATTTTACCAAATGGTCATTTTGCTCAATTTATTCAACCTTTTTGGAGATCCGGAGGGTTGTGCAGATATCAAGTGAAGTCGCCTGGACCTGCTGCCATTGTTTACGTTCCTGCCTGCTGCCCTGCGGCCGTGAATCACCGAAGCTCGGAGTCTCACGGAACCAGTCCGGCTTGACGGGAGAGGAGGCCAACCCCTACCTGCCAACAAAGGCGCGCCAGCGGGAACAACACCCTCCCGTCACGCTGGCTTCTGGGACCTGCCGATGGACAGCGGGGGCCCCTTCACCTTGCTGCTCGTCGGATGACACTAACGTTTGGATCGCCCTGCTAAGCCTGGGTTTACCTCGCGGATGGCGTCCAAGGAGCAGCTCTCTACAACCATAGGTGAACATTTAAGGAGGGAGGGATGTGGAAAACCAGTTTCCTTCCCCTTCGCCGCGACCGACCACCACCACCCCAACGAGCTTCATGGCAGCGCCGGCTGGGAGAGGAGGTAAATACCTCCCCTTGGGGGAAGGAGACCAGCGATGTGTGCGCCACCAAGACGTCTACGCGGGTTCCCGCGAGAAGACGAGAGGAGATTCTGGATCCAGCCGGCTACGAGAGCGGTCGTCTCCCGCCGCCGCCTCTCCCGGCAAATGCCGGGGGATAGCGGGCACGGAGTACGCTGCGCACACGGGAGGACCCGTTGTGCACGACCGCCCATCTTCTGGTTCCCAACGGCGAAGCGACCGGTAAATACCGCACACTCTCGCCGCCTCCCGCGGCAAACGCAGTGGTATGGCTTCGTCCGAAGAATGCGGCGCGCACGGGAGATCCCGGCCGCCATATTCACGGCGCGTGCAAATGTCCGCCGCCAAAGTCGCACCCCCATTCCCCAGCCGGTGAGTCAAAAGCCCTTCTTACGTAGCCTTGCCCTTCCAAGGAAAACCTTGTTGATGTATAGCTAGCCGGCATGCTCTGTATTATTTGCAAGTGCAATAAATAGCATTCGAGTATTAACGCTGTGTCTTCCCCCTCCTTTGTCCCCTTTGTTCCCCCCCCCCCCCCCCCGCGGGTCGCTAGCGAGGACGCAGCACCTGCGGAGTAGGAGCGGGGCGGAAGACCGGTCCCCCTCTCAAACCCCACACTGCAGAGTAGCGGAAAGTGCAGCCACACGATCAGCCTACTGCAAAAATCAACCGAACAAGTCAGCAGAATGATTAAAAGAGTCTCCAATAGAAGGCATGGCATGAAGGAAGACGACACCCTTAAACTAGTCAGAAGCCTGGTAGTCAGCAGGGTGACATACTCCCTTCCCTACCACCCGGCAATCAAGAAAGAAAAAGAACAGGCCGAAGCTCTGATAAGGAAAGCCTACAAAACGGCCCTAAACCTACCAAGAAACACCACAAACAACAAGCTACTAGAACTGGGAGTTCACAACACCTTTGAGGAGCTGCCGACGGCCCAACTGGAAGCACAGCTAGAAAGGCTAGAACTCACGGAAACAGGCAGAAGACTACTGAGAAGACTAGGCTACCAGGCGGAAAACACGCCAGACCCAAACGAAAACATTCCAGACGAAATCCGGCGAACCCTCAGAATTCGCCCGATACCACGAAATATGGATCCCAACCTACACGCGACCAGAAGACAGGCAAGAGCAGAATACGTGGAGAACCACCTAGCTAAAAAGGCATATACAATATATACAGACGCAGGGCTATACCCGAGAGACAGATACAGCACCAACACGAGGATAGCAGCAGCGGTGGTTGACTGCTCAGGCAACACGATCAGCTGCGCATCCGCGAGAGGAAGATCGGTAGTAGACGGAGAGGAGATCGCTGTGGCACTCGCAGCGGCCGAGGGCTATCGAAGAAACGAATCACAGGTTATAATAACAGACTCCAAGACAGCCTGCAGAAGGTTCCAACAAGGAAGGATCTGCAGGGAGGCCCTACGCATTCTCCTCGGCGCAGGAGCCTCGGGCTATAAAGCAACACAAGTAGTTTTCTGGGCACCGGCGCACACCAACATAGAGGGCAACATGAGGGCAGACAGCCTGGTTCGCGAAATCACGCACCGAGCCTTGCTGACAGAAGACCTCGTGGACCCCGTGATGGTGGACCCGACGTACGCAGATATTTTAAATCACTACAGAGGCAGCAGGTTAAAATACCCTCCGCCCCACAAGCGACTCACACAAGAAGAAGCGACCAGCTGGAGAAGACTGCAGACTGGCACCTTCCACAACTTATACATTCTAAACAAAATGTTTCCCACACAGTATAGAGATAGCTGCCCCTGGTGCGGAGACAGTCCGACCCTATACCACGTCACATGGGAATGTAAACACAACTACACTTTCCACAAACAAACTAACCCGAGTGCGGAGCAATGGGAGGGCCTGCTAACCAGCTGCGAGCTCACCGCCCAAAGGGCATTGGTGCAGCACGCATGCGAGGTAGCCAGGACCAGTGGAGCCCTGGAATGAGGGAACCACCCGTGCTAAGGAGTCTCCGACGGTGGCGAAGAAGAGGCTGCAGGAAGACTCGACTAACCAAAAGACCTCAATAAAGTTTTTTCATTCATTCATTCCTTGCCGGGCGCGTCGTCTGCTACACGCGGCGCAGAAGCATAGAGCGGCCGGCACACACGTAGCTTTTGCGTGCTGCTGTTGCACTGTACGTGGCTGCAGTATAATTATAACTGCATTACGACAGCTTTGGCTTCGAAGCGACGCATTACCTTGGAGAGCGCGTTTGTGTTATGCGAAATTCACTTGTTAATGCTGTGAAAAAAGTGTGAGCGCCATCGGCTTGCTCGCCAGAACCAACTTTCTAGTAACTTGTCTGCTCTTCGGTTTCATTTCTTTTCATTGCGTGATATCGTGACGCGCAAGTCATTTCGTATTAATTATGACGTAGCTGTTCATTGCGCAGCGTTCAGCGTGGTGTCATTCAATTTTTCGCTTCTTATTTAGCATCCACCTTCTTTTCCAGTTTCCGTCCAATTTGTGACAGGGATTCAAGCCGCCGACATGTGGGCCGCCAATTCTGTGCGGTTCACTCTAAACGTAGGGTGTGCATTGAGAAGATGCTGCGTCTTACCTCTTCAATCAAAAGAAATAGACCTACGCTTTGCGAACTACGTGCCAGCCTCTAGATCTCTAAAATTGACGGAATGAAGAAACGGCGTTAAAGGCGCTATCGCGTCCTCTCTTAAGACGAAACTTAATCGTTCTGCTATATTTTCTTTTTATCATCAGACCTCTTCATGCTGGCCTGCATGCTTTGCACCAGTGACAACGAAGCCTATTGAAACGATTGCTTAGAAGTCCGTCATTGGTTCGTGTCACTGCATGATAGACGTCCTCGAGAATAAAAGGAGGGCACAAGCTCTGCAAAAAACTTCGAAGTTTCGAAAAAACTTACTTCGAAGTGAACAATCCCTGATCTGCATTTAGAAAAGTAATTATATTCAAGTACTTTTGTGATATTTCGTGTAGCAAGGCTCTTTATTTTTTTGCTGGCACATATTTCGAACGTAAAAGGCATAAATACTGAAGAGAAAGTACCATATAATAATCGCGCTGCCCTGTGTGTTTTGATAGCAATGCCGGAAGAGAACTTCCAAGATTCCAAGAGCCTATCAGTGTACATAGCGCAAATAACACAGCTGACCCGCACAAACGGATTTTGATTTGGATCATTTTAAGTTGGTCACAGTGCCAGAAATTCGAAGGAAATTTGAGTATTTTCGCGATGAGGAAATAGACGAGCCATGAGGGCGAGGAAATTTGCTTGTTGAGAAGACTTTTGTCATTGTGTGGTTAATTGTCACGGCAATGCTGTTGCGCATAAAGTTCTCATATCGTGTGAATTGTGCGTTAATTACGTAGAAGCTCTTCTGAAGCATGTCAATGAAGCGAACTTGTGCACGGGGCTTCCAACTCAGAGCTAATGCGAATAGGGGAGACATCATAAGAACTGCAGAGACATTCGACAAGCAAGATGATCACAAAAATTAAAATATCTTCAGAATAACTGAGCATCCTGTGTATAGAAAACGCATGCTGCGGGCTGCGGCAGCTGACAAGAAAAAGGAAACTGAGAATGAATTAATAAAGCCTTTATTTGATTTAATGGATGACTCCGCTGTTTGGGTTATTAATGAGTTAGGAGGGATGTGAGTGTATACCTTCTCGTTTCTTCACGGTTCGTTGTTAAAAGATACGCATCTAAAAAGCTCGGAAGAGAATCTATATCAGCATTCACCAGCTAGACCTTCCAGACTTGCAACAGCTGGTACGTCAAGCTCCTGCCAGGACTGAGGTATGATGTCGAATAGCTTCGTATAGTGCATTTTATTGCGAAAGCAATACTACTACAGCCAAAGTGAGACCTCGGGTGGCCGCAGCTACGCCGTAAAGAGGCATAGCTATGGTCTTCTCATAAAAAATCAACCTACCATGACATTTGAATTCACGTTTCCCCTATGCTACGGGCAGGAGCTGCCAACTCGGGTTGCTCCTTTCATATGGGAGGATGATATAAGAATCAGCATGCCAGAACCATTTGCATTCTCGTTACCCCTACGACACGCAGGTACGTCCATACGGCTTGGATGAAGCGTGACTTTATATGTGGGCTGGTAGCTTACACTCTCGCGTCATACCCTTAAAGGACGAGCTTATGTGTCCCCGATAATGTAGCACCTTACACATTAGAGCATGATAGGAGAATACTGTAGCAGGCAAAAGAAGCTTCCGTCGTTGCTTTCGCAATTCAACTAGGGTTAACCAAAACGTAACCACAACTAATTTTTTTTTTTTTTTTTTGGTGGAATGGGCAAGCGCAAAAGCGTATAAGCTTCTGAATTAGCTCATGATATGCTACCAACCAAGCATATGAGCTTCTTAATTCACGCATTGAAGTGCATTCGCTGCAAATATGGTTTTTGATGTTTAAGCAATACAAAATCGCATGCAAAAAAAAAAATGGTCAGGGGTAGATTAGGAACGCTAACCCTCCTTTCCCACAAGACACAAAAGAGGATTACGCTGCCCACTCAAATATTTCCCAAAAGAAGCATAATGTTCTACTCTGCATTGCTTGTAACCTTGCAAAGTTTGTCTAAGTTGATGAAGTCAAGTTCTGGTTGTTTGCTTCATTAGCATTCGACATTAGTGTTGTTGACAGCAGGACATCAGGGGAAACAGCCAGAAGACGAAGGACGGAATACCCCAGGAGATCGTGCGCTAAACCGATTCCCCCGGTCCACACGGGAAAGGGAGGGAATTAGGGCGCAGAGTAGGGGAAGAATGGGAAGGCGCCTCTCCCTCACAGATGGCTGCAGCAGGGCTCCACATCTCTCCCCCCCCCCCCTTCCCCCCCCCCCCCCCCGCTTCCTCAACGTCCGAGCCGGGCTTCAGCAGCAGCCTAAGGATATGTGCGAGGCACGGTCGGCATCCAGTGATGCCTTGTCCTCCGGTTCTGGCGGGATGCCTGCTCACGCATACAGGAGAGCAGCGCTTCAGGCGCAGCGACCAGCTCTGCTCAGCGGGTCCGTCAGGCAGCACGAAGGCAGCAGCCTTATAATAACTCAATTCAGGATCCACCTTTCACTATTGAAGGAATTGAGGCTGCAAAAGATTCGATGGATTTACCGTCTTCCGCTGGCATGTGATCTTATCTCTCTTCGCTTTGTCGTTGCCTCGTTTAAAGCTCACCCCTCCTTCTTTGGCTCTCTTTTCAATTCTCTGTTTTTGGGTCACTTCTCTCAGACGTGCAAGATAGGCAGAGTTATATTTATTCCTAAAACAAATAGAGAGTTTGTACCGGCCGATATGTATTAATTCTTCATTTGGTAAAGTACTCGAGCATTTGCTTTATGGTCGCCTGCACTACTTTTTATTGAAAAATAACTTACTTCACAGGAATCAGTATGGTTTCACTCACGGCCGGAATTCTGTCCAGGCCATTTATCAATTGCGAGAATTATTACATGATTGCAAACAACAGAAACACCCTGCGTTTTTAATTTCTCTGGACTTTAAAGGTACATATGATAGTGCTAGGCGCTCTTTAATATTACGTGTTCTAAGGCAGCATCGATGTCCAGAAAATATATATTCCCTTTTAACATGACCGGCATTTAACATATCAATTCCCTTCTTGTTCTATTTCGGTTACTTCCTATCTTGGTAGTCCACAAGGCTAACCTCTTTCCCTCTTACTTTGGAACATTGTCATTTACGATCTCCTAAATATATCTGCCCCATCCGCATTCAGGCATATGCCGACAACACTATTATTCTTATACCTGGTAGGACAACTTGCGAATTATCTACGAGGACTTTCAGCGCCCTAACTTTAGTCCACCAGTGGTGCACCGAAAATCGTGGTCACTTAAACGCACAAAAATGTTATGTTTTATTTCATAATGGAGTTCCAGCATTACATAAGCGTAAGCCTACCTTCCGTCTTGGATCTCACAGCCTTAAATGCGAAACGAATACCACATTATTAAGCGTTATTTTTTATTCGTACCGTACCTTCATTCCCCATGTTAATCACTTGCAAACTAAAACACTGACCTCTACCATTAAGCTCCTTAATTGGTTTCATTTACACGTTCGCGTTTCACCTTCTCATTTGCGCCAAATTTATCATCAAGTCATTCTTCCCTCGATTACATATGCTGTACTTTTTTATCACTGTCCTCTTTCTCGATTAAGAGATCGCGTTCTATCACTGCAACGAATACCACACCTAGCTCTTACTGGCGCCTATGCAACCACGCGTACGGATGCTCTTCATGTCCTTGCAAATGCTCTGCCATTGCCTATTCTTCTATACCAGTTACGTGCTGAGTTCAGCTTTTTACACTCCGGCAACCTATAGTATATGGTTGCATTAAATATGACCCTTCGGAAACACAGCCTTTGTTCAATCCCTACGTCTGGACTGATCACACCCCACTGAAGTTTAAATTTCATTTTTATTCAACTCACCTATCAGGAAGTCATGTTCTTCTCAACGCGCACTGCTTATCTAATTAATAGGTCGTTCACACATCACTCCGCAGGCGCCGCTTTTGCTCAGCTCAACTCAGCCAAAATAAATTATTTGTCAATTGCCTTTCTTTGCAGCCGCCTTCCAGTGGGTACGAAGCGGGACTTGTAACCTTCCATTGTAGTGTTGATTATATCCTTAAAACCCTCCCTATTCATTTGTATACATATTCTCTGTCTCTGCTTTCTGTAATTTCTTCGGTTATTTCGTTTAACACTACAGTTATTGCCATTAAATAGAACCTGTCGCCCTACATTTGTGTTCATTAATCTCAGTACGTCGAGATTGATGAACACAAATCCCATATAAGGTCCATAAAATCTGGGGTACCACAAGGTAGCATTCTGGGTCCGGTCCTTTTTTTATTTTATATTAATGATTTGGTGCTAATTGATAAATCATGTCGCTTTGTTATCTATGCTGATGACTGTAATATATTTTTTTATGGGAAGCGATCTGGAATGTATTTTACCCCATGCAAGCTCAGTTTGTTTTAAAGTACAAGAATTGGCCCAGAATAATAACTTATTATTAAATAAGTCAAAAACAAAATGCGTTCTATTTCGTGCACTAGGTAAATCAGTTGAAGTGCCTGATAGAATTATTGTTGGTCCATATGTTATTGATACAGCGAAATCTGTGAAAACACTTGGCGTTGTTTTTTTTTTTTTTCTGAATACATGCTTTGGAACGCACACATTGACTATGTTTACTCCAAAGTGCGAAAACTGGTAGGTATCCTGAATAGAAATCGCCATTTTATTTCCAGCAAAAATTAAAAAGCTATTGTATAACCCCTTGTTCGAGTCCCATCTTAGCTACTGCACCCTGGTATGGGGAGAAACGACTTCACAAACTTTGAACAGACTAGTCTTGTTGCAAAAAAAAAGCCGTTCGAGCAATAGAAAATGTACCGTTTTATGATCACACTAAATAGTTCTTTTCCACAAAAATAAAATAGTAAAAGCTGACAATATTTACAAGAACAAACTCATAAGAAATTACTCTAGAGCGGTACAAGGAAAGCTCGATTCTTTTCTCACACTATCCAATCTACACAAACAGCATTATACTTACCCTCACCGCCATCAACTGACATGGAAAATTTCTTTCTTGCGAACTAACTATGGACGTCAACGAATTGCTCACACATTTCCAAACACACTAAACGACTTCACAAAGAAAAACATAACCGTAATGAAACTGAGCAAAAAGCATATCTTAGAAATATTTCTGTAAACAGCTTGCCTCAAAGATTAAAAATGTATTTCTATCCTGTATTTTTTTTTCTCATTGTGAATCAGCCTATAATATTTATTTTACTCATTGTATAATATTCAATGTGTAGTTTTGCGTACAATTATATATTATTTGTATTTTGCGTTTGTATATGACAGTGTAATTAATTTTCATCTCTGCAATCATTGAAGAAAATGTTATACCAAACAGTGTGTCACTGTTGCCTGGGTGGCCGGAGCATTGTCAAGCTGCTGCTGTGCAGCTTTTTCTCCCGTCCCCCTTTTTCGCCATGTATCCCTTCCTTTGTGAAAATAAAATGTGCGCGAAAAAAAAAAAAAAGCAATACGTCTGCTCCGACGCGTCAGTCGCAGCCCAGAAATCTTCCAGAATATAGATCATCTGGCGTCTCGCATCACGCAAGCCATTCGAATTGAGTGGGTCCCACGCGACCTACTATAGTTCGCAAACCTCTGCAGATTCTGCAACCCGACAGGCGACTCTACCTTCATCAATGACACGCTTCCTCACTATGGATGATCCCACTTTGCTTCTCACAAGAAAGGAGCACCTCCGGCGCCGCACACATGCTCTTGTCCCACCGTGTGCGGTAACCCTCCCCAGCGGTCTTACCCACGCCGAGGAGGTTGCGCTACGGAGGATCCGGGTCGGGGTTGCCCTCACACCTGCTGTAACACGAACATGGCCTCAATATCGATATTTATATCAGCGTCCATGGATGTCCTGTCTGCAAGTCACAAGATCATGAGGCAGATATTCACCACTTCTTGTGGGTTTGCCCGGCACTGAAGCCGACGAGAATTCGGCACCTGGCGGCCGTTTCGTCGAACAACTCATTTTCGTACATCGCTTGGAGCAAGGGCCTTAGCATCGCTCTCCCTTTAACTTTATTAGAATAGCCAACCTTTTTTCTTTCATTTAATACCCTTTAAAGTTTTTTAACATATTTCATTATGCCCCGAGGCAATAAACAACGTTATATATAAAAAAAAAAAACTGCCGCTCGCGTCTCGTGCCGGCGCGCTGGCGCCAGGTCATCTTATTCTTCACAGGCATCTTAAACGCATGCACTAGGCATGCGCAGTGTCCTCATGCACAAACCTCAACTGACACCTAGTAGCCACCACAACTGCGCACGCGCAATGACATCACAACTGCGCAATGGGCTTTCCTCTGCGTACTTTAGGTCAAGTGCACCCTGAATTTGTTTTATGTGATGGAATTGCTACATACTGTGCGCTATAAAAAAAAAACAACAACTAAACAAGCTTCGTCATAGACGCACAACTGAAAAATGACCGGACAATTAACGCATTGCTCACAACGATTAACCTTGAGTTCTCGGCTTTTCGCGGGAGTAAAGGTGCAAGTAAGCAGTTCTTGGAACGCAACGTTACGGGTCCTCGACCGCTAGTATCGTCAAAAAACATACACGGTCATAGCCCTCATATTTAAAACTGATGGCACAGCCAGACAGGGTAAATGTACGGGAAAGATTTGGCGCCCCCCATGGGGAATTAGAGGGGATGGCCGCACCCCTTACCCCATGTGCACGCGCCTATGGCCCCTCCTGTGCCCACGCCCTAATCACCCTAATCCTCCACTCAGCCTAGCCATGGTCCAGCTTTTGACACAGGCACTCACTAATTCATGCTCAAGATTAAAGCAAGCCCCAACTTCTACGCCACGCCGTCCCGAGTTCGGAATATGAAAACGATGAATGAATGAATGAACTTTTATTAGTGGAGGAAGGCCTGATATCGTAGTTAAGGGATGAGAAATTCGAATAAGAGGAAAAACGTCTTTCGGAAAAAATTTAACTCCAAGATATAAGGGTACAAGCCGCAGTCAAGTTACAGAAATCCATTAAGCACGGTGAGAAGCCCCGCCTCACACTGCTCGTATAAGGCCCCTTCGTCTACCAAAGCAGCAAGGTCCTCTTTAATGCCGTGGAGGCCAGAGAAAGAAATTGATTGAAGGCGATAACATCTGCTGGTGTGCCATGTTTTGTAACCAAGACCCCCTGCCTCGATCAAAGAAGGAGCAGTACCATATTAGATAAAATAGGTCTGGCTTGCAAATGAGGTGGCAGTACGGGCATAAGCTGCGGTCTTGAGAAATCGACAGTAGTGATCGCGGGCGATGCGGTGCTAGCCATTTGTGGAGAATGTGAGGAGTGTAGGCAACATTAGCACTTCAGCTTATCAACGAAGATGAGGTTGGAGGTGTCCTGAGAGAGGTTGGAGGTGTCCGCGATAAAACCCTGAGGGGTGGTGTCGTGAAGCCGACGGCGACTTGCGGTGGTTCAATCGAAAATGGTGGATGGCGATGTTCATGTGATCGCATGGAGCTTCGGGAGTCACGCACGGCTTGTCTCCATCAACAGGGTTCAGCGGAGGAGTAGAAGTGAGTAAGTGCTACTTGGTCGCTTCATGAGCGGACTGATTCCATGCGCGAATAGCAGTGTGGCTTGGAGTACTACATGACTCGAATGCAATGACCACGCGAAAAACTTTTTTTTTTGCCATAGTGCACTGTCATCACGAGAGATGGCCCTGTGCACCCCTACAAACTAAGACTCCTACTACAAACCCCTCTGTTATGGAAAGTAGCGACACTCTCCTCCCTTCGGCTGCTTTCCTCCTTAATTCTCCTCTGATTACCTCTCCCACCAGCGGGAGCGCTGCACACGGCACGCTGAACCTGCCTGCACTCGAGGGGCGCCGCGGAAGGGTCAATAGCAGTGAATGGCGGGGGCTTGTTGTGCTGGCTTTTAAAGCGTTCTTTTAAGAACTGCTTTGCGCAGGTATATTATAATCGATTTGAAAATGTTATGTTTGGTTTTAGCGGCACATATTGCTCGCAACAACAAAGAAGGAAGGAGAAGACATGCTCAAAACGGCAAGAAATGTTTGCACTCTGCATCACGCACGGTACTCTGAAGCATCAAGAACGGGAAATAAACTGAGCAGGCAGTTATGGTGTCATCTGCCTTGGGTGACAGATAGATGACATTGAATGTGGGCCGATGGCCTCTTCAGAAACCTTCTGCATCTTTATGCGTGAACGGCAAACCGGCTAATTCTGACATCGATCGCTTCTGGCTAACATAAGCAAAAGTGTAGATTGTTGTATGCTTTCATTTCCAAATTGCAGCTGGTCTGTAAGAAAACGATGAAACAATATTCCTACGGCTGCTAATCAGAGGCAGTGTACGTGCAAAAAGTGGCTCTTATTTCTTCGCAAAATCAATTGATTAGCAAAATGACTCAGGCAAAATAGCGTCTCATTTTATCAGCACAATACTGTTTTTTTTAATGTTGTAAGATGTGGCGCATACAAAATACACAGTTCCAAATACAGAAGAAATGTAGTGATAAACACTGTTGCACATTGGAACACAATCTCAAGCAGCATCTTTGCTTTTACTGATACAGCACAGGTCGCTTTGGAAAGGGTCGTAAGACATGGCGCAGGCACATTAGATTCAAAAACACATTTCCTAAGAAAAATAAAACCACAAAAAACACTGTTAAACAATTGGAAGATGCCGAGAACCTTTAACGAAATGAAAAGATATAAAAACGAAGTGCAAGCAAATAATTTTCGTACAAACATTTTTCACACATGCTTCAATCAAATTTGAATTTCGATGATAATAAGCTTCATAAATGCGCGAGAATATCTTCAAAAAAGATGGAAGCAGTTACCACAAATTTTGAGGTATTTACAGGTTCATTCAGACGACAGGCAAAATAGTAATTGTTTATAGGCAACTTTACACTCATTCTTCCAGCTTCCTTCTACTCTCCGCTTCCTTTTCACTATGCCTGATGGCATACTTCTCGAATAATAAAAAAACTCTGACCAGCGTAAGACGCACCTGCATGTCTACATGGAGGCTGCGTAAAAGAATAGGCAAATGCACAAACACCGAAACATATACGCGTTGTTCAAAATGTTTCAAATGTATGATTTTTAGCAACCAGAACATGTCTAGTGATTAACAACAATATTCAATGCCTTAAACGAATATTTTCGACAGAAAGGCCACTTTCTTAAAAAAAAACACAAGAAGGAAAAAAGATGTGCCCTCTGATTAAAGTTAATTTAGATCTACAATAGAGGCACGAACAAAACTTTGTAGCTTTGCTAACGCCGTTTCCAGGATCACCTTAGTTCACTGTTCTGCATCTACCGCCTAATTCACCGTGGACATCAAATTTTCTGAAAATGTCATACGGTTCAATGCGTTATAAGAAGCAAAAACAAGTGCGAGAAGAGAAAAATATCTCGGTCCCTTAAATTCAAACGCACCGCGAGTCATGCAGAAATATCGCGAGACACAGTACCTCGCACAAAACAGTCCTTTTCGTCGGGACGAAGTCTTTCCTTCCTATGTTTTGAAGCCATTTTTTTTGGTGCGCAGCTCGTCGCGTTTCCCTCGTGGAATAGAAAACAAAGTCAATACTTTTTCTACTCTACTTAAATACTGAACGCGCAGCAGCACGGCATCGCGCGCACGATAATGTATGTACGCGCGCAAGCAACGGGAAACGGCACCACGAGGCAGTTTAATGGCGGCAGCGAAAAAGTAAAAAACAAGCAAAGCAAGATTTTTGAGCGCGCTGATGACGTATGATGACGCGATTTCCACGTGAGGGGGCATTCCGACGCCCGGCAACGCAGTGAACTACATTACATCAGTTAAAGCCGAGTCATTTAAGAGCGACGATAGGGTAATCTCCGCAAATCAGGAAGCAACACAAGATAGCAGAATAGAAAGCAGTTACTAACCAATCTAAATTGGAAAAAGGCAGAAAAAATATTCCTAAAAACACATCTACAGGAATAGATGGAAATCCGATCAAGCTGATTAATGAACTTGGTCCAAGAAGTAAGGAAACGTTGTTAAAAGCTTTGGAGACAGTCATAACGGATAAGCAAATTCAGGACAGCTGGCGGCAAAGTAAAATGAATTTGATTTATAAAGGGAAAGGAGAAAGGATGCCCATAAAATCCTACAGGCCGATTACCATAACATCTGTTATGTACAGGTTGGCCATGCAGGCGGTGAAATTAAAGGTGCAAGCATGGGTAGAAAGTAAGAAGATACTTGGAGAACTGCAGAACGGCTTTAGAAATGGTAGGCGCTTTGATGATAGCCTGTTCGTGCTTACCCAATGCATCGAAATATCTAGAGTGAAATGTAGACCTTTGTATTTGGCCTTCCTGGACTTAAACGGGGCGTACGACAACGTAAACAGGGAACTCCTGTGAAACATATTAAAAGAAGAAGGTATCAGTTATGAGATAACCGAGTTCCTACAGGAAATATACCAGGATAACAAAGTAGAAATTACATGGGAAGAGATAAGCAGTACGGAAGCTGTCAAGGTATGCAAAGGATTAAGACAAAGTTGTCCTCCACGTGCATAGTGCCGCGCGGCCGCCGTGCTTGGTGCCGACGACGACGAAGCGGTTGTTGGTTCGAGAGGCGCGCTGGTGCTGGACAATGTCATCGGAGGTAGAAGCAAACCTGACTCTCGGGTCTTACCTTCACGGCTCCCTGTGGCTTGAGTCGTGACGCTGGTGGAGGTGCCATTGATGATCCCTTCTCCTGCGGACGACCCGACGTGGTCGCCTCTCGTGACCACTCCAGTTCATCGTGCAAGCCGGCGGCTCCGAGGCTTGCCTCCCCGAGACCTTCCCTCTTGAGGAAGAGCCCCTAGCTTCCACTCTAGCTATGGCAACGACACCGGCCGCCCATACCACGACTGCCCCTTCCACCCCTTCGTCATGTCTCATCCTTTAGACCCCACGTACGCCTAAGCCATTTCACGGTGAGCAGTTCGAAGACGCCGAGGACTGGCTAGCTCACTACGAAAGGGTCGCGCGACATAACGGCTGGGACGACTCTGCAAAAATACGAAACGTCTACTTCAGCCTTGAAGACGCTGCTCGGACGTGGTTCGAGAACCGCGAGGCCGCATTCTCTACGTGGCCGGCCTTCCGAAGCCGGCTCCTCGGTACGTACGCCAATAGTGACCGCCGGGAGAACGCGGAGCGTGCCCTGACCTCTCGAGTTCAGCGTCAGAACGAAGGGGTCGCAATGTACGTTGAAGACGTCATGTGCCTTTGCCATTACGCCGACCCGTCCATGAGTGAAGAGAAGAAGGTGCGGCACCTGATGCACGGCGTCAAAGATCAGCGCTTTTCCGGCCTCGTGCGGAACCCGCCCACCACCGTCACGACGTTTCTGGCTGAAGCTGTGATCATGGAGAAACTGCTACAGCAGCTATGCAGTCAGTATGCTCGGCCACTGAATTCCCTCTCCGCACCACCGCCGACTGATCGCACCGACTACAATCCCGGGGCAGACCTGAGCTCCCTTCGCGACCTCATTCGCACCGTAGTTCGCGAGGAGCTGCAGCAACTTCACGGGACATTTGCCCCAGGTCTGGCTTCTCTGGCCAGCGTCATCCGTGAGAAGGTCCAGAACGCACTTACGCCACCGATAGGTGCAGTCGCTCAAACTCCGCACCCGGGCCTCACCCAGCCAATGAGTTATGCTGATGTCACACACCGCCCAGCTCTGCTTCCTACTCCTTCTCCTTACAATACACCCGAGGTCGCTGTACACGCTGCTGAACCGCCGGCCCACTGGGCATATCGGCGCCAGACGCCCTGAAAGACTGATATCTGGCGCGCTCCAGATAACCGCTCTCTATGCTACCATTGTAGCGAGGCTGGTCACCTCTACCGACAGTGCCCTTATCGCCAGATGGGCCTGAGAGGATTTGCTCCCGACAGCCCTCGTCCACGACCTGGTAAACGACCTGGTACGTCACCCGCCAGCGTAGTCCGCCACATTCCCCTCGTCGTGAGTCGCGAATCGCCTTCTCCACGCCGCTCTTCGCCCTCTGGGCCACGTTATACCGCTGCACACCGTGGTTCCTCGAGCCATCGTCGGGAAAACTAGTTCCGGCGACCTTTGGGGGCGAGGTCGCCGCACACCGATTCGCCGCAAAGCTTCCACCGCCGCACCGCTCGATTCGCCCCGTCGTCGAACGCCGAATTCCTGTCCAGTTTTCGCCGCACAGACTAGATCGCCCCGACGTCGTCCGCATCGCTGACTAGTTATCACCACCGTGTCGACTGAATCGCCCCGACGCAGACCACACAACTGCCGCCCAGCTTCCGCCGCCGCACCGCTCGCTTCACTCCAACCCGCCGTCAACATTGAACCGCCCCGACGCCGACCACCCAACTGCCGCCCAGCTTCCGCCGCCGCACCGCTCGCTTCACTCCGAACCGACGTCGACATGCCCTGGTCGGGGCCGGGTCTCCCTGGACATCCCTGTTATCGTCGACACGAAGGAGGTCAGTGCTTTAGTCGATACGGGAGCCGATTTTTCTATCCTTAGCGGGCGGCTTACAAGGACGCTAAGAAAAGTGATGACGCCATGGAACGGACCAGACATACGTACGGCAGGCGGACATATGGTTGCACCACTGGGTATGTGTACGGCTCGGGTTACGGTGCGAGGCTGCACATTTGTCGCAACGTTTCTTGTTCTACGCGAATGCTCTCGCGATGTTATTCTTGGCATCGACTTCCTTTGTGAGCACGGTGCCACTATAGATCTCCCGAATCGCTTGGTGACGTTTTCCTCTAAACTAACCACCGAAAAGTATGAGTACCGTGGGTCCCACTCCACGCTGCGAGTCGCCGATGATAGCCTCACAGTGCCATCACGTGCCAGCATCCTCGCCAGAGTTACCTGCGACGAGCCACATCACGGCCTCCGGGTTGTTGAGCCTAATGTGTCCCTCTCACTCACCGTGGGCGTTGCTGTGGCAAGAGCTCTTTGTTTATTTAGTGGCAGAGAGACGGAGGTGCTCGTCACCAATTTCTCTAATGAACATCGACATCTGTTCCGTGGCACGGCGATCGCTTACGTTGACCATCTGCAAGAAGTCGCCGAATGTTTTGCTTCCGAAGAAGTTACGCCTGGCACCGAACCGGATGATGCCGTAAACGCTGTCGACATCAATTCTGTCCTTTCCTCTGCTGAAAAGAGGCAACTCCAGGATCTGTTGCTGGAGTTTCGTGCGTGCTTCACGTCTTCGTCTAAAGTGCAGCAAACTTCGGTCATTAAACACCGGATTATCACGCATGAAGGCACTCGACCTATCCAGCAACAGCCCTATCGTGTGTCTCCTCGGGAAAGAGAAGCTATCCAACAGCAAGTCAAAGAGATGCTTGCCGATGGCGTCATTCAGCCGTCAAGCAGCCCATGGTCGTCCCCGGTCATCCTCGTCAAAAAGAAAGATGAAACACTGCGTATCTGCGTTGACTACAGGAAGCTTAACAGTATGACAAAGAAGGATGTCTATCCACTGCCACGGATCGACGACTCTCTCGACCGACTTTGCCGTGCCAAGTACTTCTCCTCGATTGACCTCAGGAGTGGTTATTGGCAAATCGAAGTTAATGAGAGGCACCGTGAAAAAACTGCCTTCGTGACACCAGATGGCCTCTATGAATTCCGCGTCCTCCCATTCGGGCTATGCTGTGCTCCTGCCACCTTCCAGCGGATGATGGACACTGTGCTCACAGGTCTGAAGTGGTAGACATGCCTTGTTTATCTCGACGACGTGATAATCTTTTCGCCGTCGTTCTCGAAACACCTACGCCGCCTGAGAACTGTTCTCGAAGCCGTTCGGTCTGCCAACCTTTCTCTCAAGCCTCAAAAGTGTCACTTCGGATTCACCGAATTGAAGTTCCTTGGGCACATCGTCAGAGCTGACGGCATCCGAGCTGACCCCGAGAAACTTGCTGCCGTTGCTGCCTTTCCCATCCCCACCCAAAGCAGTCCGACGGTTTCTAGGGCTGTGCTCCTATTATCGCCGCTTCATTAAAAACTTTGCACAGATGGCCAGTCCTCTGACACTACTGACTCGAGATGACGCATCGTTTTGCTGGGGCGCCGAGCAGCAGATGGCTTTCGACGAGTTACGACGCCGGCTCCAGTCACCCCCGATCCTGGCACATTTCGACGACGACGCCGACACGGAGCTACACACGGATGCGAGCAACATCGGCCTTGGTGCCGTTCTAGTTCAGCACCAAGACGGGGTCGACAAAGTAATTGCCTACGCCAGTCGTGCACTTTCACGTGCTGCGTCCAACTATTCTACCACCGAAAAAGAATGTTTGGCGGTAGTATGGGCCGCTTCCAAGTTCCGCCCGTACCTTTATGGCTACCGTTTCGAGACCATCACTCGTTGTGTTGGCTGAAAAACTTAAAAGATCCTTGTGGCCGCTTAGCACGTTGGGCATTGCGCTTGCAGGAGTTCGATTTCGACGTAGTTTATAAGTACGGCAGAAAGCACACCGATGCTGATAGCCTGTCCCGCGCTCCCGTCGACCCTCCTCCGTGACGCAACCGACGACGATAGCTTCCTCGGAGCAGTCAGTACGTACGACCTCGTTTCCAGACAGCGTGCTGACGCCGAGCTGCGACTGATTATCGACCATCTCGAAGGTGGGCACCCTACAATGCCCCGGTACCTTGCTCGGGAGCTGTCATCGTTCTGCCTCCGCAACGGGATGCTTTATAAGAAGAATTCTACATCGAGTGCAAACAAATACTTGCTAGACATACCGGCTGATCTAAGGAACGAAATCCTCCTGGCCTGTCACGACGAACCAACTTCCGGTCACCTTGGCTTTACACGCACCCTAAACCGAGTCCGGCAGAACTATTACTGGCCACATCTTACTCCGAGCGCTAAACGTTACGTCCAAACTTGTCGGCAATGCCAGCGGCGAAAAAAACCCGCACTCAAGCCATCTGGCATGTTGCAATCTATTGAACCACCCCTCACACCATTCGAGCTAGTGGGCATGGACCTTTTACGCCCATTTCCTTTATCCTCAAACGGAAATAAGGGCATCGTAGTCGCCACAGACTACCTGACACGCTACGCTGAAACAAAGGCCCTTGCCAGAGGTACTGCCGGGGAAGTTGCTCACTTCTTTATGAATGAAATTGCGCTTAGACACGGTGCACCGTCGACCATTATTACTGACCGAGGTAAGGCATTTACAGCTCGGCTACTGCGGGACACCTTAACTCTCAGCAATACCGATCATCGCACGACAACAGCCTATCACCCACAAACAAATGGCCCAACGGAACGACTCACCAAAACGTTGGCGGACATGATTTCAATGTACGTTGACGTTGAACATAAAATATGGGACGAGATCTTGACGTATGTCACCTTCGCCTACAATACGGCGCTGCAGGAAACCACGCAGTTTACACCATTCCGTCTCATATATGGCAGGGAGGCCCGCACGACGTTGGACGCAATGCTCCCGTGCGGGGATGAAGCGGTCGAACCCGATGCCGCCCATTTCGCGGAACAGGCCGAGCAAGCCCGCCAGCTGGCCCGCTCGCACATTAAGGAGCAGCATGCCATCGACGCTCGATACTATAACCCTCGGCACAAGGAAGTCCACTTCGAACCAGGAAACCAAGTGTGGGTGTGGACCCCCGTGCGCCACAAAGGCTTGTGTGAAAAACTGCTACACCGGTATTTCGGACCCTATAAAGTCCTGCGCCGCTTAAACAGTGTTAACTACGAAGTTGTTCCGGTTGCAAGTGTGACCGTCAGTGTTCGGCGTCAGCGACCTGAAATTGTGCACGTGGTGCGCTTAAAGCCGTACTTTTCACGTGACTGAACGCTGTGTCAACGTCACGTTTTGTAACCGTGACGCTGCAAGTGAGACCTTCACTCATTGTACAGTTCACCTACCCCCATTTTTTTTTTCTCTTCTCACCTTGACATCGGGACGATGTTTCCCTTTCGCGGAGGGGGGGGGGGGGCGATAATGCCACGTGCACAGCACCGTGCTTGGTGCTGACAACGACGAAGCGGTTGTTGGCTCGAGAGACGCGCTGGTGCTGGACACTGTCATCGGATGTAGAAGCAAACCTGACTCTCGGGTCTTACCTTCACGGCTCCCTGTGGCTTGAGTCGTGACAATATGATAAACCTGGAAGGGAGGATACAAGAAAGTAATCTAGGTTTTAACCTATCATATAGATTAGGTGGAAAGGCGGTAGAGCAGCGCTTCCCCAGTTTGATGTATGCAGACGGTATTGTGCTGCTAGCTGAGAGTCAGGAAGAATTGCAAACTCTAGTTAAATATTGCGGAGACAAAGGGGACGCTCTAGGCTTCAGTTTTAGCACAGGTAAGTCGGGTCTGATGATTTTCAACGGCTCAACTGATCAGGGTCTTAAAATACAAGGCCATGAAATACCCATAGTAGCATAATTTAAATATCCCGGGGTATGGGTAAACGAAGGATTGGAATACATTGGAAAGCATGAGCTATCACTTAAGGCCAAAGGGCGAAGAAATGCCGGAATAATGAAGCATAGGGCATTGTGGGGATACAACAGGTATGAGGCTTTGAGGGGTATTGGCCCCTTGGACACCGAAAATTTGACCTCGTCAGAATATGACCAAAATTGATGTCTTAACTAATTCGAGTATGGCCAATTCAGTGGGGATCTCTAAATCTGGATTGCTCAATTTGGAAAGCTTACTTTCGGAAATGCAGTTTAGTGCCTAAAATCAGAGGTACAGTCGACATCAGAGAGCCGTCGGACGATTAGCACTAGGTGCCCACGACAAAACCGCAAATGAGGCGGTAGATATGGGCTGGGCATCTTTTGAAGTACGCGAAGCTCAGAGTAAAATATTATATGAGGAACGCCTGAGGAAATTGGACAGTAACAGATGGGCAGCTAAAGTATTTAAATACCTATACCTAAAAAGCGTTGACTCACAATGAGGAAAAGAGCTAGGAAACTAACCAGTAAGTATGCTGGTCACAAGACCGAATAAATGAAGACCGTTAAGCAACAGGTGAAAAACACAGAAGGTAAAAATTGGATAAATTCGATGGAAAAGAAATTGTGGAATTATACCGAAAGTGGAAAAGGCAGATCAGAAAGGAAGCTTTCTTTGATAACTAAAGGGGCAGTGCCCTACTTTTTGAAGCTAGATCAGGGTGCCTTAGAACACGCAGCTACAAAAAGAAATTTAACAATAAAGCTGACGCATGTGCTGTATGTGGTAACTCCAGTGAAACAACTCACCATATTATGCTCAAATGTAATGGTATCCATCCGGAAGTCGATGCAGGCGCAGTCACTCTTCCTGAAGCTCTGCGGTTCAGTGGCCGGGTGAATAAACCGGCGGTGGAAGCTAGCAAAAAACGACAGAAACAAGAATTCAATAAATAAAAGGATGGTATAGTTAACCAATCTAAAACAATAATTAAGATATAGGGAGAAAAATGAGCATGATAGCAATTGCTACCACCCCGTTTCAAAGGGGACGCTTCTATATTTCATCCATCCGTCCGTCCGTCCATCCATCCATCCATCCATCCATCCATCCATCCATCCATCCATCCATCCATCCATCCATCCATCCATCCATCCATCCATCCATCCATCCATCCATCAACGACAACTCTCTCTAGGGCATGGGCAATCATGCCGGTTCTTTCCTTCCTCCATGATGCCGGAGACCAACACCGTGTTTACAAACAAAGGGGGGCGCTCGCGGCGTCGCAGCAGACGAGGGTGAAAAATAGGGTTAGCGCCCATAGGAATACATGGAACCGAAACATTTCTAAGCAGTTTTTTAATTTCACAAGACACCTATTATGTCCTTATTCGGTTCAGAGTAACTGTGAACATCCTAGAACAGATCGTGAAAGTATGAAATCTCCTGACCGAGGTGAAGTATTTTTAAAACACCGCGAAACGTATCGGGGTGCGAGTTGGGAGGACGACCCATAGAAACGCATGTAAACACAACTTACCGCAACATTTTTCTCGTTTCGCAGAGCACCAGAAGTGTAGGCCGGTCGTTAAACATTGGCCAGCGCTTTGAACAAGTATGCTGCGTCACTGCGGAGACGGTCTACTTCTAAACCTCTCCGAATAATCTATGTTGTGAATAGACACCCTAAAATGGTCATGTAGCGAATCACGTAGTTTTGTTTACAGTCTTATATGCTGCCGCATGGAGTAAATTAGATTGATAAAATTGTCGCCTAATTGATACATTCTAGACAAACTTACTTTTAAAAGGCAGTTGTCAAACGCCATACCACAATATGGACCGAACGAGAATCACTAATTGCAGCAGAGGACGGCGCAGCAGGTGATACCCACTGCGACCGCCTCCAGCTCCGGAGCGTCTGCTAGCGATAGCGCCGGTGGTGCATTGTCGTCTGCATCTGTGCGCGATCAGTTTATCGTGCTGTGAACGGTCCTGCAAGTCATCAGACTTGCAGTACTTGCAAGGAAATGTAGTGTGCCATGCAACATGATGTCGAGGCGTGATACAAGACGTTCACCAAAAAATGAGAAGGGTTCAACGCTGCTGTACCGAGTAAAATTTTGCGGTAAGTTGTTACATGTGTTTCTATGGGATCGGCCTCCCAACTCGCACCCACATAGGTTTCGTGGTATTTTAAAAATACTTCGCCTCGTTAATGAGATTTCATACTTTCGTGATCTGTTCTAGGATGTTCATGGTTGCTCTGTACGGAATAATGAGACCATAGGTACGCCGTGAAATCAGAAAATTGCTTTGACATTTTTCAGGTCCATGTATTCCTATGGGCGCTAAGCTATAGTTTTCACCCCCAACCGGCCCAGCCTGGCGACAGAAGCGCCACCGCATCGCGCTTACGTCACAGATCGGTGTTGGTCTATTGCCGGTACTTCGCATTGCGCCAGGAGGAAAGATGGGAACATGGAGGAAGTTGTTTCCTTCCTCCATGGATGGGAACGAGAGAGCAAGAACAGCGCGCGTCTCCGTTGCTAGGCAACAACAAGGCATGCGCAGAGCAGACCCATGTGGCACGTACTGCAGATAACCTTCCCCGAGGACAACGGCGGTAATTTTCGCAGGGAGCCTACATCCCTACATGTTCTCTACTATTCAGGATGAGCCCTCCTTGGCTGAGCCGCAAGCTTGGCCTCCTGAGTGAGGCAGCCAGTGCGCCAGTGCGCGAAACAAGCGAGCGGAAGTGGTCCAGCGAGGCACGTGACATGACAACGGCAGGAGCGCGTACGAAACGAGGAAACGGAGCAGTGGCGCGCAGCAATGTGCGCGAAGTCAGCACTGCTTCTCTACTGCACACAAAGATCACTCCGGCTTCGGAGAGGCTGTATGACAACGGCAGTGGAAGCGTTCTCTGCTGACTTTCGACGCGCGTCTTCGTTTCTCCGTGCACTTGTCCGCGCGATTCTGTAGGTTTACGGCTTTTGTTTACTGTCCACATTTTATTGTTATAATTTAAGCGATGTCAGCGCTTTAGTACAGGGGTTGACTGACGATGTCGGAGGATCTTCACATTTTCCGGCACCAGCGACCTGCCTCCGAAGGCCGCTGGTATTAGTTTTCCCGGCCTGGGGGAGCGGCGTAGCTCGTCGGGGATGTAGACCGACGCTCTTGGTAACCGGATGTGACCGGATACTGTCGCGCTGCAAGGTCGCTTGCAATCTCAGTAGGCCGTTGGGCATTCCGAGGGTAGAGGTCCTCCGAGGGGAAACCCCGCATGTTGACGCGGCGGTACGGGCACGCCCGGTAAATGTGACTGGCTTCACTGCACTGATAGCACAGGGGCCGACGGTCCCGGGGCCGTCATACTTGACTTTTACGGGATCGCTGGTAGATTGGCGGAGCTAGGGGAGTAGCGAGGCTCCATGCGGCTCCATGCGAGGTCCTCCATGCGAGGACCCTGCGGCTCCATTGCTGGAGCTGCGGCGTTGATACTATGGTCCGGCGAGGGAGCCTTACGTAGGACGGACGCGTAGGTGGGTCTCGCGTCGAACGTCTGGTGGGGAACGCTCTGCTGCCGGGGAACGTCAGCAACTTGCTCAGCTGCCCTACGCACATCGTCCCGGACGACTTCAGCCAGCGAAGGAAAAGATGTTGTGTTGCAAAGCATCCGGAGCGCTTGCAGTTCCTCCCGCACGGCAGAACGGATATGAGATTGCGTAATGCGTCTATGTCGCTGCCGACATGCACAGGGGGTGCGTCGGACCCAATGATGTTCACGTCACGGTTGCACTGGCGAGCTCGGTGTTGCAGCGTTGTCTCCATGGTCGCTGCCTCGCTGAGAAACTCCGCCACAGTGCGCGGTGGACTGCGCACCAGTCCCGCGAAAAGTTATTGTTTAACGCCCCGCGTCAGGTGACGTAGCTTCTTATCTTCTGGCATTTGTGGGTCTGCACGCTTGAAAAGGCGTGTCATGTCCTCAAAGAACATACGCACGCTCTCGTTCTGGCGCTGACTGCGCGAGTGTAGCGCAGCTTCTGCTCGCTCCCGGCGGTCGGCGCTAGGAAAAGTGGCTTCCAAATCACGACAGAAGGCTGCCCAGGATGGGAAGGAAGTCTCATGGTTTGCAAACCATGTCCGTGCAGACTCTTTAAGAGCGAAGTACACGTTGTGGAGCTTACGCTCATCAGTCCACCCGTTAACGAGCGACTCGCTCGTAGGTCTCAAGCCAGTCCTCGGCGTCTTCGAACACGTCGCCATGAAAAGACGGGGGTGTTCGCGGCTGATGACACAGGATGTGGGTGGAAAGCCTGCTCTCAGATGTCATTGCAGCAGGTTCTACGGCCGTCTGAGGATGCGTCGTCCTGGTAGCGGCCGGAAAGGGTCCGAATTCAGGGGGCTCTTCACGTAGGCGGCGGACGAGGCGTTGATGTACGGGGGTAAGCTCCGTAGTGACAGGTTGATTATGCAGGACTGGATCGATACCCCGCAATGCCTCCACCAGATTTGTAACGTAACGTTACACAGAAGGCGCTCTGGCACTCTGGCACCGAAGAACACCAACAACCAGTCAGGTCAGCACGAAAGCGGAGCACCGTTTCGCTTCGTCGTCTTCTCCGAATCGCCCGTTCAAATCTTCGTCGTCTATGAATGGCATGTGTCAATATTGCTTTAAAAGACTGTGAGGCAAAGGTTCACCTGTGCACATATGTGTGCATACGATAATGTTATTGTTCATTTAGACTTTTCATCCCGGCCTCGGCGGCAGCTTTTCCATGAAGGCGAAAAGGAAGGCGCCCGTGTGCTGTGCGATGTCAGTGCACGTTAAAAAGGTGGTCGAAATTTCCGGAGTCCTCCACTACGGGGTCTTTCATAGCCTGAGTTGCTTTGGGACATTAAACCCCACAAACCAAACCAAACCAAACCATTTAGACTTTCCGAATTGAGGCATGCATGTGGTTTTGGGAAAGTCATGAGCTCTTGCATAACTTTTAGCGCTGGAATCGGAAACTCTAATGTACTAGATGTGACTCGGAAGGAGTAAGTTACTTAATGTCTTGGTGCATTGCAGTGCTGCCGTGATATTGATATTTTAGTACAGCAAGCAGCTGCGGCCTGCTTTGCAGTTTGTGTCTCATGATAGCAGTGAAAGAGTAATCTCAATATTTTTTACATTTTGCCGCTCTGTGTGCGCACCCATGCCTTGCATTGTTGAGCTTCTATTCATACCACTTATTGCAGGGTTCAGATTTAATACTAAGAAAATTTCTGAATGTTTCTAAAGAGGCTATTGTGTTAATGTGGCATTCCAATTTAATATTGGTGCCCTTACATGCTGCCAGACCACTATATTATTTTGAGTTTCTGTAATCAGCTGTATCATAAGCATGTTTAGTTGCTTGGCTTTTGGCTGCATCTTTGATGTAGGCTACTGGTTGTTTTTGTGTGTAAGAGCAAACAAGCCAGATAGCCACATCTTTAACGCAGTAGTGTGGCTGTGCTAAGTTACTTTAGATGCTTATCTGATCTGTACAGTTGAGTTTAAATGAAAGGCAGGTAATATGGCAGCATTTCCTAGGCAGATGCCTGCTACCTTGAATATGCCTGGTAGTCACAAGTCCATTGGTTGTATTTCCATAGTGAAGATTCAGTATCTTAAGCATCTTCTCTTTTTTGAAAATAAGATGTTCAGTTATCTACTGTCTGATTTGTCGCGTGCAATAAACTGTGTTGGCCCCAAGTTTGCTTCGTCATTTGAGACCAGCTGCACTTGTAGCCTGGCTGACTGGTGACTGACATTGAATATTTAGCAACAGCCGCATGCTAACGAAACTTGTAGACAAACAAGATGGTGCATAACATTTGGAAGAAATGAAACAAATTATTTCTTCCAAAAGTGATATGCTAGTGCATGGACAGTGGCTTTGATGTGTAGTGCAAATGAGGGGCATATAAACATTTTATTGTTAAAATGTGGCAAGTCTATTTTGTAAATGCACCAGCACAGCATTCTTGATTTGTGTTCTCTGGCTTGGATTATGACTACTTGAGTGTCCTTTTATCACCATTCCAGGAAAAGCAAAATACTACTTGGGAAGATGATTGGTTGTCAGTGTCGGCTTGTCAAGCATAGCAACTTATTGAAGATGTCATGGTGAGCTGTTCCAAAGCCCTTTCCACGTTGCTTTTTAGCGCCTTTTTGGCTACAGTTGGCTGTATTCATGTGTTGCAGACTGCATATATGGCGATGACACAAGTATACAGCTGGCAAATACCATGAGATCAAACTTCTGATATTTCACAATTTTAGTTTCCTTGATTTTATAGCTATATATATATATATATATATATATATATATATATATATATATATATATATATATATATATATATATATATATATATATATGTACACACATTGCTCAGTATATGAACAGCGAAGTTAGTTTTGTGAAAATGATCGGAAGAAAATTATGAATGACATCATAAGCAGCTTTACTGTGCACAGCGCATTTTTTGCAATTTTACAATGACCAAGGAATCGACATATGCAGGCCTCAGGGAACGTTTCTTAACTGCTTAGAGTAAAAGCAAGAAAGAGTATGTTGGGCATATTTCTGACGCTTACCGTCTCCTAGAAAAGTAATTCAAAATTGCCACAAGTGCCATATGAGGCTATCTACAATATTTTCTATGCGACTATAAGGCACTCTTACTTCAAAATTATAGAACAGATAAACACTTAGGTACTAAAAAAAAGTTTATAAATGTTCTTTCTCATGTACAGAATAGAAGCACATCAAACAGTGCCCCAAATATGACATTTTAACCTAGTAGTCTTTTTCAAAACTAAAAAAAAAAAAACGAAATTTTCTCAAAGCTTCAGAAAAAGTGAGATAAAAAGAATATGAAAGAATATGTAACATTATATTCTTTCCAACAATGTTATAAAAGCTGGAACCTGTAGCTTCTCAAACATCTAAATGAAGGTGCAAAAGGAACAAATACATTATCACCCTTAAGCTGAGGCTGAGACATTTAACATAAAGAGAAAGCGTAATTGAATATACTGTTTGGAACAAACATTTATCTGTTGCGTAAGCAGGATGCTGCGGCACCGTCATCAGTGGTTGCAAGTAACAGCTTGGTGTGCTGTCCTTAGGTATGTATATATTAAAGACAGTTTTCAGAATAATTTTCTGACTTCACGGTGCGCATTTCAGGTCCTTAATTTGTCTTTATGATGTTGGCTAAATGTGATTTTTTTTTTCTAATAGTCGTGTAATCATAAAATGTATTTGGGGATATTTTTGCCTGTATTCATTTAATTTCTGCGTAGCTATACCAGAGTTGCTATTTTTACACCGTTCCTTAATATTTTCTCAGCTTTGCTTCTCAGTTGTACTACAAAGTAAAGAAATGAGGCTGCCATTTTTTAATGAAATTCGAATAGAGCCTACAACCGAATCTGGATTTGTACATCACCTAACGAGTGCATATTGGACTGATTTAAAAATATTCGCATTGAAGTTATGGTATACACAACCACACTAGTTTTCAAATGTGCTCGGTTATGCTAAACTAAGAAAAACTTCATAGTGGCACTGTGAAGTCAGAACATTTTGCTAAAACCTCGTTTTTTAATGTAGTCCTGCGGGTCGTTGCTACCTGTACACACAGATAGCTGGGCCACTGCATCCTGCTTACATCAGAAATAGTCATTGGCCACTAATAATGTAGTCAAGTATGCTATCTCTTCTGAGTAGAGGTGTTATCAGTTCAGTTCAGTCGTTCAGTCGTGTCCGACTCTTCGTGACCCTATGGACCATGTCACGGCACGCTTTCCGGTCTCTCACTATCTTCCTAACATCACATAACTTCATCTGCAGTGCCTCGAGGATGCCATCTAACCATCGCGTTTGCTGCCTACCCCTTCTCCGGCTACCCTCAACCTTTCCCAACATAAAATCTTTCTCCAGCGACTCCTCTCTTCTCATCAGATGACCAAAGTAGCTGAGCTTTAACTTCAGAATTTGACCCTCCAATGAGCAGTCAGGGTTTATGGTCGACAATATCGACTGATTTGATCTTCTGGCAGTCCAAGGAACTCTCAAGAGTCTCCGCCAGCACCGCAATTCAAACGCGTCAATTATTCGACGGTCAGCCTCCTTCACAGTCCAACTCTCGCATCCACACATCACAACTGGAAAGACCATAGCACGAGTTATACGGATCTTGGTTGGCAGACTAATGTCTCTGCTCTTTACTAGGCGGTCAAGGATAGCCATTGCTCTCTTTCCCAGAAGCAGGCGTCTCCTAACTTCATGCCTGCAGTCTCCTTCCGAGGTGATCTTGGAGCCCAAGAAGAGAAAATCTGTCACAGCTTCCACTTCTTTTCCATTGATGCTCCAGGACTTGATAGGGCAAGACGCCATGATCTTTGTCTTTTTAATGTTCTTGTACGCGCATCAGAAGTCTCTTGAGTTCCACTTCACTTTCTGTCATTAAAGTGGTATCATCCGCATATCTAAGGTTGTTGATACGTTTTCCAGCAATCTTCACTCCAGCTGAAGACTCGTCCAGACCGGCCTTCCTCATGATGCACTCTGCATATAGGTTAAATAGGCAGGGCGACCGTAAGCAGCCTTGCGTCACTCCTTTCTCAATCGGAAACCAATCAGTAAGACCATGCCCAGTTCTGACTGTGGCCTCTTGCCCTTCATATAGGTTCCTGAGGAGACAGATGAGGTGAATTGGAACTCCCATCTCTTGGAGAGCCCACAATCTGCTGTGATCTACGCAGTCAAACGCTTTTGCATAATCAATAAAGCAGAAGTACATGGGTTTCTGGAACTCTCTTGCTTTTTCCATGATCCAGCGAAGGTTGGCAATTTGGTCTCTAGTTCCTCTGCCCTTGCGAAACCCAGCTTGCACGTCCGGAAGCTCCCGATCCACATACTGCTGCAGCCTACCTTGGAGGATTTTCAACATCACCTTGCTAGCATGCGAAATAAGCGCGATCGTGCGATAGTTGGAACAATATTTGGCACTGCCTTTCTTTGGGATGGGGATGTAAACTGACCTCCTCCAATCCTGTGGCCACTGCAGGGTTGTCCAAATCTTCTAACATAATGTATGCAGAATGTTAACAGCGTCGTCATGGTTGAGGTTTTGAAGCAACTCAGCAGGAATGCCATCAATTCGGCTAGCTTTGTTCTTAGTAAGGCTGGCTAAGGCCCATTCAACTTCACTCTTCAGGATACCCGGCTCGAGATCAGTAATCACAACCGTCTTATGTTGGGTTTGCACATTCGGGTCCTTCTTGTACAGTTCTTCTGTGTATTCCTGCCACCTCTTCTTTATCTCTGAGGCTTCACTGAGGTCCTTGCCTCGTTTGTCCTTTATCACGCCCAGCTTAGCACAGAAGCTTTCTTTGATATATTTGATTGTCTTATACAGAGCTCTTGTGTTCCTTAATTGGCTGTTGTCCTCAACTGCTTGGCACTGTATGTTCAGGAAGGCATTCTTATCTCTCCTTGCTATTTTCTCAAAATCCGCATTGAGAACCTTGTATCTTTCTCTTTCCCCCATAACTTTTGCCATCCTCTTTTCCTCAGCTATTTGCAAAGCCTCTTCAGATAACCAGTTTGCTTTCTTGTGTTTCTTTTGCTTTGGAACCACCTTAGTAGCAATTTCTTGTATTATATCACGAACATCAGTCCACATCTCTTCGGGCTCTCTGTCTTCTAGATCTAATTCTTGAAATCGATTCCTCACTTCCACAGCATATTCTAATGGAATTTGATCCAGATCATACCTGAAAGGCCTTCTAGTTTTCTGCGTTTTCCTCAATCGAAGCTTAATTTTGGCAACAAGAAGCTGACGATCGGTGCCACAATCGTCCCCAGGCCTTGTTTTTACTGCTTGTATAGCGCTTCTCCATCTCTGCCGGCAAAGAATATAATCGATCTGATTCCTGTACAGACCGTCCGGTGAAGTCCACGTGCACAGGCGCCTCTTGTGCTGTTGAAAATGAGTATTTGCTATGGTCAGGTTGTTTTCTTGACAAAACTCTACTAGCCTCTGCCCAGCTTCATTTGGCTCGCCAAGACCGAACTTGCCTATAATTCCTGATATTTCTTCACTCCCGACCTTAGCATTCCAGTCTCCTATGAGAAAAACGATGTCTGATGATGGGCTGCGGTCTAAAAGGCATTGTAGGTCCGCATAAAATCTCTCAACGTCAGCTTCTTCAGCAGTAGTGGTCAGTGCATAGACTTGGATAACTGTTATGTTGAAAGGGTGACCTTGGATCCGAAGTGAAATCATTCGGTCGTTTTTGGGGTTGTACCCTAGCACTGCTTTGCCCATTCTTATGTTTACTATGAGAGCGACCCCATTCCTTCTCTTGGATTCGTGCTGTCGTGACGCTGGGGCTAAGTCGACCCGGCCTTCACTTGGTAGCGTCCAGAGACTCGGGGTTGATGAAGGATTGAATCTTCGAAGTTGGTAAAATATATACAAGCAGGTTTAATGGCACTTTGAGAAAACGCATTTACATGAAAAAGCAGGGTATATCAGCAAAATGGCAAGCGTTAAGAGTTCATAGCGAGAAGCGTCTGGATGAGCCGTTTACCCAGGGCTCAGAGCGTCATTTCGTGCTCTGCAACGTCCTTAAAACCCCCTATGTCCAGCCCCTCTCTGAAGATGCTGACCAATCAGATCCAGGGCACGACCCTCAGATATCGGCATCCAATCGAACACATCACTGCACTGATGGTCTGATGCACTGACTGGTCCGGTATTGTTTCGTTGGGCGTGGTCACTTGTTGGCGGGTAGAGCTTGGGAACGGCGAGGAGGTACATTTCCATTCTTCAGCAAATATGCGATATGCTGGTTCCGGCAAGTGGATTTCCTTCCCAGAAACCCAAGTGCACGTGCGCGCCACATACTGCTCCCAGCATTGTCCCTTTCCGACTATTGCAAATCTTTCCTGCATTCCCGGGAATTCCTCTAATGGCCGTATTCGTCATGCTCCTTTCTTGTCCTGTACGTCAGCGGACGTGTCACTCTGTCGTCTCCTTTGGACAATAGGCATTCCTCACTTGACAATAGCGCTTCTCGATGGGAAGGGTGAACAATTGAACAAAAGCACATCCGGCTATTTCTCACAGGGCGACGTTTCTTTGTATTTTTCTTGACATTCCCTTGACAGGGCCAATTTGGCATTTGCAGGGTCTCGACAAAGCAAAGCAGGCTCACACAAAAAGATTCATGGAAACAGGCTCACTTAGAGCCCTTGCACCAACAGCACATGTCCATGCCCACAGGCGAACAATAGAGCGCGCAAGTGCGGACCATGCACGGTCATAACAGCCTCCTCCCCCGCCAGAAGAGTCACGGAGGGCACCAGTCGCAGCTGCTGCATGAAGAGACAACTTAATGACCTGCAAATGAACGCTTGAAGCTCGCTGTTGCTTGTCGCGTTGTCTTGATTGTCGTAGGCCAAATTGCTTGAGCTGTCTCTGAAACTCAACCACATGTCTAAGCAAGCACTCGGCTCCCGTCTGAAGAGACCAGGTGAAAAGAAAACTGCCATCCTTGTCCGAGGAAAGCCCACAATCAAGACGTTGAGGACCCACGTATGCCTAGAAAACCAAACGTGCTGCTTTACATAGTCACACATATACAAGCGCACGAAAAAAAAAGAACCTGAGTATCAATTTGGATACATGGTGAGGAGCACCTCGGACCGCTTAGAATCAGCGGCTAAGCGCGTCCGCATTCCCATTTAACTTCCCCTTTTTGTATGTTATTTCAAAATTGTACTGCTGTAAAATCAAGCTCCACCTCAGAAGGCGACTGTTCTTCGATGTCGCAGTTTGCAGCCAAGCCAGGGGACAATGGTCCGTCTCTACGGTGAATTTGGCCCCTCCAAGATAGCACTGCAATTTTTGAATGGCTCATACAATGCAAGCGCACTCTTTCTCTGACGCGCAATAAGCCCTCTCTCTAGAACTCAGTTTTCTGCTCAGGTAGAGCACGGGGTGCTCATTACCGTCGTCATCTCTCTAGCAGAGAACAGCACCTAGCCCTCGATCACTTGCATCACACTGGACCGTGAATTCTCGGTCATAGTCTGGAGCTCGCAATACCGGACGGCTAATCAGCACAGCCTTCAGGTTTACGAAGGAGGCTTCCTTTTGTTCGTCCCAGACTACATTTGTCGGTTCTGTCTTGCGGAGAGCGTCGGTCAGAGGGCTAGCCAAAGCTGAATAGTAAGGGATGTAGTGATTGTAGTATCCCGTCAGCCCTAGGAATGCCCGAATTTCCGTCTTCGTGCTCGGCCGCGGGTAGTCTGCTACCGCAGAAATCTTAATTTCGCTGGGTTTCCTGAAACCTTGACCTACATTGGGACCCAAGTAGTCCACGGTCGCCCTTGCCAGGCAACATTTCTCGACCTTTACGGTTAGCCCAGCTTGACGCAAAAGGCTCAGTGCAGCTCTTAGATGTACCATATGGTCCGCCAAAGAGTCGGAAAAAACCGCAATGTCATCTAAATAAGGCACCGCGAATGTTTCACACCCCTTTAAAACCCTATCCATGAGTCGGGAAAAACAAAATGGAGCATTTTTGAGCCCGAAACTCATCATTGTTGGCTGGTAGTTGCCCGTCGGAGTGACGAAAGCCGCGTATCTGCTGGCGCGTTCAGTGAGCGGTACTTGCCAGTATCCTCGAGTAAGGTCCAGCGTAGTCACATATGCCGCTCTACTGACCTGTTCTACTCTCTCCTCGATATTCGGAATAGGATACACTTGATCCCTGGTGAGAGAATTTAGCTTTCGGTAGTCTACCACAGGCCTAGGGTCTTTACCTGGAGCTTCTACTAAGATCATAGGCGAAGCATAATCGCTTTCCGAGGGTTTTATTACTCCCAATTCCAGCATGCGAGTTACTTCCCTATCCAGAATTTCTCTTTGCCTTGGAGAAAATCGGTAGCACCTTGATCGCACTGGCACGTCTGAAGTCAGCTCAATATCGTGCTCAGTCAAATCAGTCCTGCCTGGCCTGTCCACGAAGCAGGCCTCAAACTCTGTTATTATCTCGCCCAGATCGGACAGCTGGGATTTCTTTAGTCCTCCTCTCTGCTCCGTCTTTTTGAGAAGCTCCTGAACGTTGCTTCCTTTTCCGCTGAGGCAAATCAAGTTGTCCCCCATCTCCTCTGGAAGGTTTAACGTTAGATTTACCACGGCTTCCCTCTGCACATAAGGCTTCATAAGATTGCAATGATAAATGCGCACTTCTTTACGCCTACCGGGGATTTTCACTGCGTAGAACGACTTCAGCAGGTCCTTCCCACTGTACTTCGAGCTTATTCTGCCTTGAACCTCTCAGCAACATCACCTGGTCCCCGATACGAAACGTCCTTTGACGGGCTGACTTATAGTATACTTTGTAACGAGCCTGGGCTGATTTGATGCTGGCCTCAACGAGTTCCTTAGTGTTATGTAAGCGATTCAAGAGGTTCAGAATGAATTCTACTACTGTTGGGTCTTCTCCGCGCCCCTCCCAGGCTTCGTGCACCATTCGCAAAGGTGAGCGCAGTGACCTTCCGTACACCAACTCGGCTGGGCTAAATCCAGTGGATTCGTGCGGCACTGACCGCAAAGCGAAAAGTGCTGCAGGCAGGTAGGTATCCCATTCGCGCTTGTTTTCATAGCACAGTCCCCTCAGGACTCGTTTGAAAACAGAATGCCATCTTTCTACGCTGTTGCTCTGCGGATGGTGGATCGAGCTATGCACTACCTTAATGCCGCATCGCTCGAGAAATGAGGTGGTGAGGACACTTGTGAAAACGCTCCCCTGATCACTTTGGACCTCGGAAGGGAATCCAACTCGTGCAAACACTGACAGCAGCGAATCCACTACACTCTCAGACGTCACCTCGCTCAGCGGGACAGCTTCTGGAAACTTTGTGGCTGGGCATAACATAGTGAGGATATAACGGTACCCTGACTCTGTCACTAGAAGTGGCCCAACTACATCTATTACTAACCGGTGAAACGGCTCGGTAATGATTGGTACTAGCACCATCGGAGCTTTCCACTTATCTTGCGCCTTTCCAACCCGCTGGCACGTGTCGCATGACCGTACAAAATTTTCCGTGTCCTTAAAACATCCAGGCCAATAGTATTCTTGCAACAGCCTCTGCTTTGTTTTCCTTATTCCAAGGTGACATGCACACGAGCTGCCATGGGAAAGTCGCAGTAAGTCTTCGCGGTACTTTTGGGGAACGACTAATTGGTCCCGCACTACTCCGCGCTTATCCTTGAATAAGCGATACAGCACTCCCTTTATCATCTCGAAAGAAATATTATTTGCTGTCTTAGTGGCGCGGTGGCGCTCCCTTATCTCCTGTATCTTGGGATCGTTGGCTTGCTCTATAGCTAAGTCCTCTCGGGTTCCACTTAAAAGTCTCGTGAGATTACTAGACATTGGCGGCAAGAGGTTACTCTCAAGAACGTCCTCATTCCGCGTCTCATCAAGCTCACTTTCAAGTTGACTTATCTTTGATGCCTCGCTCTCAAAGTTTTCTGACCCGCTATCTTCCGCATCGACCACTGTTTTAACTGCCGTTTCCTCCGCTGTGGATTTTTCTGGAATGAGCAGTGTAGCTAGTTCTCGCGCCTTTGAACGTGTTAAGGCTTGCACAACTCTGTCTCCGAAAAGGATGCCCCTCTTTCGCAGTAGCATGTCCGATTTGTTGGAAAACAAATACGGATAGCACTTAGGAAGCTTTCCTGAAACGGCAGCCTCGGTTGTTAACTCGCCGAAAGGGCCCTCGATGACCACGTTCGCGATTGGCAAGCACACACTCTGTTCCTCCACTACCTGGCGGATCCATGCACACTGTCCTGTATAGTCGGAAGGCGACACATACGCCGGATGGACAACATCCATCGTTGCGGCCGAATCGCGCAGTACCTTGCAAGGCTTCCCGTTGACTACTAGGTCATGCAGGTAGGGTTCCAAAAGCTGCATATTTTCATCGCAGTCACTGACATACGAGAAAGCAATCGTTTCTTTCCGGCAGTTGACGGCAATGTGACCCTGCTCATTACACCTAAAGCATGTGAGCGGCTTCCTAGCCTCAAGCTTATTCTTTGTGTTCTGCGCGTTGGTCACTTCCCCACTTTTCTCACTGCCGTCCTTTCTAGGGAGTTTGCCTGAAGAAGCCTTCCTTTCTTCGTTTGCAACTCTAGCAAAGTGCCTTTCGTGACGGTTATTCACACTCAACTTGGGATTGCGGGGCCTATCCACTGCTGGGTTGCTGAATTGTCGGCGCGAAGCATACTCCTCAATGAGTTCGGCAGCTTCAGTTGCCGACTTAATGTCGCCTCGGTCCTGTAACCAATTTCTTTCTTTTTCTGGGAGGCAGTTACAAAACTGCTCCAAAAGAATTCGCTCGACTACAGCGTTCCTATCACTGTAAGAATCTATGCTCTTTAGCCACTCGCCCAAACTGACTCTTAAATTGTACAGGAATTCAGGGTAACTCTCGTCCCTGGACTTAGTAGCGTCCCGAAAACGTTGTCTGAACGCCTCGGCGCCAAGCCTATACTTTTTCAGAAGGCAAGCTTTGACCTTCTCGTAGTTGTCTGCGCGACAACCTCCGCTGCCTCGCAGGGCAGAACCGTCAATAATCTCTGAGACCAAGTGTCTCGCTGGAAGGACAGTTTTTCGCAGGTTCGCTCAAAGTTAGCCAGATACAGACCGATATCCCCTGATATCACATATGGCTGCATGTACTTTGACATCTTGAAATCTGCCTCCTTGTTGAGAAGAGGTACCGCTAGCTGGGGACAATTGCCCGACCTCTTGCTCAACTCTAGTTCTAATTTCCGGAGCTCAATTTCTTGCTCCAGCCTTTTTGCTTCTCTCTCAATTTCACGCCTCTTTTCCTCTTTTTCCCTCTCAAGTTCACGCTCACGCCTCTTTTCCTCTTTTTCCCGCTCTTTCTGCTGTCTAAGTTGCTCCTCCTTTTTTTGTCCGATGAGGTTCCATGCTTCACTGAGCGCCTCATCATCGGTTCCCAAATCAGTGATTGCCTTTATAATCAAGGGTTTTCGTGCCAAACCACTTGTATCAATTCCCAATTCTTCACACAATAGCAACAGTTCCGGTTTCTGCAGCTTTTGTAGGTACATGATCGCTCCGATTGTCGGCTACTTCCAAAACAACTGTGCAAACTGCCAAACCAAAAGGCGTTTCAACACTCTTTTCCAGTTCTAAAATCTAACCCTGTTCTAGAACCTGGTCCACATCAGAAGAAAAGCCAAGCACTCACCCACACATGCGATCGATGTTCCGAGCTGCTCTCTTGTCGGCCGATTGTTGCTCCTGCTTGTTGCTTGAGATGCCACCTCCGATCACCAGATGTTGTGGCTTGTAGATTCTGATCCACCTCCAACACTAGGTGCTGTGGCTTGTAGATTCAGATCCCAACGCTGGTCACTAGTTGTCGTGACGCTGGGACTAAGTCGACCCGGCCTTCACTTGGTAGCGTGCAGAGACTCGGGGTTGATGAAGGATTGAATCTTCGAAGTTTGTAAAATATATACAAGCAGGTTTAATGGCACTGTGAGAAAAAGTATTTACATGAAAAAGCAGGGTATATCAGCAAAATGGCAAGCGTTAAGAGTTCATAGCGAGAAGCACCTGGATGAGCCGTTTACCCAGGGTTCAGAGCGTCATTTCGTGCTCTGCAACGTCCTTAAAACCCCCTATGTCTAGCCCCTCTCTGAAGATGCTGACCAACCAGTTCCAGGGCACGCCCTTCAGATATCGGCATCCAATCAAACACATCACTGCACTGATGGTCTGATGCACTGACTGGTCCGGTATTGTTTCGTTGGGCGTGGTCACTTGTTGGCGGGTAGAGCTTGGGAACGGCGAGGAGGTGCATTTCTATTCTTCTGCAAAGATCCGATATGGTGGTTCCGGCAAGTGGATTTCCTTCTCAGAAACCCAAGTGCACGTGCGCGCCACATACTGCTCCCAGCATTGTCCCCTTCCGGCAATTGCAAATCTTTCCTGCATTCCCGGGAATTCCTCTAATGGCCGTATTCGTCATGCTCCTTTCTTGTCCTGTACGCCAGCGGACGTGTCACTCTGTCGTCTCCTTTGGACAATAGGCATTCCTCACTTGACAGTAGCGCTTCTCGACAGGAAGGGTGAACAATTGAACAAAAGCACATCCGGCTAATTCTCACAGGGCGACGTTTCTTTGTATTTTTCTTGACATTCCCTTGACAGGGCCAATTTGGCATTTGCAGGATCTCGACAAAGCAAAGCAGGCTCACACAAAAAGATTCATGGAAACAGGCTCACTTAGAGCCCTTGCACCAACAGCATATATCCACAGCACATATCCATGCCCACAGGCGAACAATAGAGCGCGCAAGTGCGGACCATGCACGGTCATAACAGTGCCCACAATAAAAGACATAATGGTCGCCGGAGTTAAATTCTCCCATTCCGGTCCACTTGAGCTTGCTGATACCCAAGATATCAATGTTCAATCTGTCCATTTCTCGCTTGACGACATCCAGTTTACCTTGCGTCATAGATCTTACATTCCATGTTGCTATGTGATATATCTCCTTGCAAAATCGAACTTTCCGGTCACTTCCCGACACATCTGCAACTGAGCGTCCTTTTGGCTTTAGCCCAGCCGCTTCATTCGTCCTGGAGCTACTAGGAATCGTCCTTTGTTCCTCCCCAGTAACATGTGGGACGCCTTCCAACCTAGGGGGCTCATCTTCCGGCGCCATATCGTTAATGGTATTGTGACTGGCCATAGGGTTTTCTTGGCAGGAAATACTGGAGTGGGTTGCCTTTACCTTCTCCAGTGAATCACATTTTGTCAGAACTCTCTGCCGTGACCTGTCTATCTTGGGTGGCCCTACACAGCAGAGCTCACGACTTCATCGAGTTTCGCAAGCCCCTCCGCCACGACAAGGCAGTGATCCATGAAGGAGAGAGGTGTTATGCCCGTATTCATAAACGCGCTTCAACTCGACGCCCCACCTCCACTTCCGCCGCTCCTCCACTCCAGGGCCGATTCGGATTCATGAGCGCCCCTCGGCGTTTCCCCGACGTCTCCTAGAGAATACCTCCTCCACTTGAAGCAGCACGAGAGTCATATGGAGCCGCGATTAAGGCCAAAACTTTGCTACAGTTTATAACACGCTCATTTTTTTTTATGTCGATTCTTCAAAACAACCTTCACAAGCAATCTTGACGTTTACATATAGTAACGCTAGTTTTTCGGGCTGCATAAAAAAGGTGGCTGAAGCTGGTGACTTAGAGTTTACGTAGGATGTTCAGTTTAAACCCAAACTTCTCACTCTCTTCTTGTACGCGCATCAGAAGTCTCTTGAGTTCCACTTCACTTTCTGCCATTAAAGTGGTATCATCCGCATATCTAAGGTTGTTGATACGTTTTCCAGCAATCTTCACTCCAGCTGAAGACTCGTCCAGACCGGCCTTCCTCATGATGCACTCTGCATATAGGTTAAATAGGCAGGGCGACCGTAAGCAGCCTTGCGTCACTCCTTTCTCAATCGGAAACCAATCAGTAAGACCATGCCCAGTTCTGACTGTGGCCTCTTGCCCTTCATATAGGTTCCTGAGGAGACAGATGAGGTGAATTGGAACTCCCATCTCTTGGAGAGCCCACAATCTGCTGTGATCTACGCAGTCAAACGCTTTCGCATAATCAATAAAGCAGAAGTAGATGGGTTTCCGGACCTCTCTTGCTTTTTCCATTATTCAGCGAAGGTTGGCAATCTGGTCTGTAGTTCCTCTGCCCTTGTGAAACCCAGCTTGCACGTCCGGAAGTTCCCGATCCACATACTGCTGCAGCCTACCTTGGAGGATTTTCAATATCACCTTGGTAGCATGCGAAATAAGCGCGATCGTGCGGTAGTTGGAACAATCTTTGGCACTGCCTTTCTTTGGAATGGGGATGTGAACTGACCTCCTCCAATCCTGTGGCCACTGCAGGGTTGTCCAAATCTTCTAACATAATGTATGCAGAACGTTAACAGCGTCGTCATGGTTGAGGTTTTGAAGCAACTCAGCTGGAATGCCATCAATTCGGCTAGCTTTGTTCTTAGTAAGGCTGGCTAAGGCCCATTCAACTTCACTCTTCAGGATACCCGGCTCGAGATCAGTAATCACAACCGTCTTATGTTGGGTTTGCACATCCGGGTCCTTCTTGTACAGTTCTGTGTATTCCTGCCACCTCTCCTTTATCTCTGAGGCTTCAGTGAGGTCCCTGTCTCGTTTGTCCTTTATCATGCCTAGGTTAGCACAGAAGCTTCCTTTGATATCTTTGATTGTCTTATACAGAGCTCTTGTGTTCCTCAATTGGCTGTTGTCCTCAAGTGCTTGGCACTGTATGTTCAGGAAGGCATTCTTATCTTTCCTTGCTATTTTCTGAAAATCCGCATTGAGAACCTTGTATCTTTCTCTTTTCCCCATTACTTTTGCCATCGTCCTTTCCTCAGCTATTTGCAAGGCCTCTTCAGATAACCAGTTTGCTTTCTTGTATTTCTTTTGCTTTGGAACTACCTTAGTAGCAACTTCTTGTATTATATCATGAACGCTTTCTTGTATTTCTTTTGCTTTGGAACTACCTTAGTAGCAACTTCTTGTATTATATCATGAACATCAGTCCACATCTCTTCAGGCTCTCTATATTCTAGATCTAATTCTTGAAATCGATTCCTCACTTCCCCAGCATATTCTGATGGAATTTGATCCAGATCATATCTGAAAGGCTAGTTTTCTGCGTTTTCCTCAATCGAAGCTTAAATTTGGCAACAAGAAGCTGATGATTGGTGCCACAATCGGCCCCATGCCTTGTTTTTACTGTTTGTATAGCGCTTGTCCATCTGTGCCGGCAAAGAATATAATCAATCTGATTCCTGTAAAGACCGTCCGGTGAAGTCCATGTGTACAGGCGCCTCTTGTGCTGTTGAAAATGAGTATTCGCTATTATCAGGTTGTTTTCTTGATAAAACTCTACTAGCCTCTGCCCAGCTTCATTTGGCTCGCCAAGACCGAACTTGCCTATAATTCCGGATATTTCTTCACTCCCGACCTTAGCATTCCAGTCTCCTATGAGAAAAACGACGTCTGATGATGGGGTGCGGTCTAAAAGGCATTGCAGGTCAGGATAAAATCTCTCAACGTCAGTTTCTTCAGCAGTAGTGGTTGGTGCATAGACTTGGATAACTGTTATTTTGAAATGGTGACCTTGGATCTGAAGTGAAATCATTCGGTCGTTTTTGGGGTTGTACCCTAGCACTGCTTTGCCCATTCTTCTGTTTACTATGAGAGCAACCCCATTCCTTCTCTTGGATTCGTGCCCACAATAAAAGACAGAATGGTCACCAGAATATAATTTCTCCCATTCCGGTCCACTTGAGCTCGCTGATACCCAAGATATCAATGTTCAATCTGTCCATTTCTCGCTTGACGACATCCAGTTTACCTTGCGTCATAGATCTTACATTCCATGTTGCTATGTGATATATCTCCTTGCAAAATCGAACTTTCCGGTCGCTTCCCGACACATCCACAACTGAGCGTCCTTTTGGCTTTAGCCCAGCCGCTTCATTCGTCCTGGAGCTACTAAGAATCGTCCTTCGTTCATCCCCACTAACATGTGTGATGCCTTCCAACCTGGGGGGCTCATCTTCCGGCGCCCTATCATTAATGCTATTGTGACTGGCTATAGGGTTTTTTTGGCAGGAAATACTGGAGTGCGTTGCCATTACCTTCTCCAGTGAATCACATTTTGTCAGAACTCTCTGCCATGACCTGTCTACCTTGGGTGGCCCTACACAGCAGAGCTCACGACTTCATCGAGTTTCGCAAGCCCCTCCGCCACGACAAGGCAGGTATCCATGAAGGGGAACCTTAGCTTAAGCATACCCTTTTTTTCTCCTGTGCCGTGCTAAATTTAATAAAGCCTGGCTACACGGTTTAGTTATGATTATGTGTGAATTAGAATAGAAAAGTCTGTTTGGTAGATTATGCTTTTGTATTTAACTGGGTGCTTTTGTAGTGAAAGCTACACTATGCTATCCTTTGCACATTTCGCAGTGCCTGAAAAAGAGCGGCAGTGCGTATGCGCCAAGACCAGTTTTTGCCAGAGGAGGAGGAGGGTAGGGGTACCGTAGTAGCGGCCACGATGGTAGCGGCATCCCAGCAGATGCGCGCGCCAGCGCGGAGAGGAGTAGAAGGGTAGTTGCACTAGGCTTGCTCGCGCCGCCACGGAGAGCTGACCAAGTGGAGAGCACCGGTGAACTTTGATGAACGCTTGGTCGCCCGCAGCCAAAGCTTCAAATTTGGTTCAAATTTGGTTCAGCAGCATTGACCCCTTCTAATTTTTTTTTATCTTACTGTATGTAGGACCACGTGTGAGCAACTATAAGGAGGGGGCGTTCAGATAAGCACCAGACAAGCATTACTTTATTCCCACTTCTATTACCGCTCCCCCCCCCCCCTCCGGTAAAAAAAAAAGGACTGGCTTCAGTTATAGTGCCTGCCTCGAAAAAAAAATTGTAGCTACATAAACCACACAGAATGAAAATAACGTTTCACTGCACTGTTTCTCCGATGGCGATAGTTGTTATTTTCACCAGAGGCACTTGCGCGGTTGCTGGGTCGGCTGACGAGGCCCGTTTCTCTCCTTTCTCGTTGGTACTAGTGTACAGCTTGGTCAAGGACATCATCGTGGCCGTCGCACTCGTTGTCCTCGGCTCTTCTTGGGCGAGGAAAACATATTCCACAGAACCAGAGGTAGACACGTTCTGGGCTGCCTTTATAGCCTTTAACAAGAACACGTACCGCAGTATGCGCGCCATGTATCGAAGGTGTTCTTCATTCTCTACCATGTACCGAACAATCCGCACATCGCTTCCTTCGTCCATTGGTGAGATAAGCATCCTTGACCTCCACTCTACGGCTTTGGCGTTTCCTTAACCTGGAGGGTCTCGAAAGCCTGCGCCAGCTCAACTTTCATCTCCTCGGTAAGTTTTAGTGCCTTGCTCCTCCGACGTGGGCCCTCCACGCGAGCAGCAGTATCGCCACCCGCTGCGTCCATTGCGACAGATGCCTGGGCCTTTTGCTTGAGGCGCTCGAGCTTTCTGCGGTGCTCATCATACCGGCAGCACATTAACACGACCTATTTCTTGCCATCAAGATGGTTGGTTGTAGCCTGCGCCATGGTTGTTCTACAGGGCCGTAGGTGTTTCACTAATTGGAAGACGGCATGCTTCGTCAGCGGCGGTCTCACCTTTCACGCTGGTAGGTAGACTCTTCCGAGAGCTTATCAGAGGCGCAAAAAAGAATCAAGGTGCCTGAAGGATCTAGCACGACGGCGGAGTGGATCTTGACGTGATCACAAGGACAACACCTCATCAAGCGCACGTGCACATCGGACCATATTTCTCTTCTTCGTCCAACACAGCACGTGCACCAATTGATGATCGCGGCGTAGCAACGTGCACAGATGCAATATTGATAGGGCCCTTCGTTTTGCGGTGGAACTTGATTACACCCGATTCTTGCATCAAACACTTTTTTGTTTCTTCAAATTTGAGGTTAAATGCTTAAAACCACTTCGTTACATGAATTCGGGACAGCGATCTAGCTCATTTGTTTTGCGCCCACATAACGCATAACATGAAACTGGAAGCATTGGCTAACGGCCTTCCACCGAGATATGTGTAAATAGGACACAAAATAAGAGTGATAAAAGCTTCTGGAGGCAGTTACGAACAAGGAATTTTCCAAATACCGCTACCCTTAGCCAGTGGTACCAGGAACAGTTCTCAGATAGATGCAAACTATGTCAGGATAGGGTGGATCTGGTATATATGATATAGACATGTCCAGAAATTCAAAGTATAAATCAAGTGACGAAAACAGAAGAATTTTGGGAGACTCTACTGTTGAGCTTATACCTTGAAACCCGGCTATGTCTAATTTGACTGGCCAAAGACACCGCTCAGGTCCAAGGACTTCAGGCCGCCATCTAGGCGGATAGGCTGACGCCTTCCTGTATCTTTTGGATATTGAAGTTTTACCACCATTGTAAATGTTAACCTTCTTGAAAAACTAATCTCACTATTGGCCAACTGAGAAATGTGTGCATAATATATAATGAAATCAAGAAAAATAAAAATCTAAAGTATTTAGTCAGTTTGATATCACCCAGCTATAATTGTATTCGGTGCAATTCCAGAAAAACATGGTAGATACCCGACAAAGGAAGTTCTCGAACAAATGGTGTCGTGAAGTGTATGATGCCATTTAGAGAGCTTCCTCTAAGGGCATATTTGCTGCTGTGTTCTTGAGTTGTATCGGGTATAGCTATACCCTTGCACAGGCATCATATATATGCCGCCTGCAATGTGTATATACTGCTAATTGCTGCCAAAGAAGCGCCATAAAGGCAATGCCCAAAGGGCTGTAGAAATGGTCTAAAACACGACTTAGGCATGACTCACCAAGACGCCTTCCAGAACAGATTGGAGGGAGCGTTAGTAGAAAAAAAGCTGTACTGCAAGCTGGCTAATAACTAATAGTTTAAACAAGCTGGCTTGAAGCCGACCTACTTCGCTAATCTAGCCAGAAGCAAGACATCTTAAATATTGTCGCGAAACCTTCAAAACTGTATTTGTTGTTTTTCAACTGCTGCCGGCATACAGGCTTATCACTGATTCTGGATCGCGTATCAGTTCCGTAATCTTTGTTTGTTAATGCTCGATGTCGCGAGTCACACCTTTATCAGTTTCGTTGTAGCGCAACTTGTAAGAGAGAACTACCTCGCGCAAATATCTTGTGACAGCACCACGCATGTTTTCACTTGAGGAGACAACAAATCCGGGTAACAGCCTTTGCAGCCGCACTTGCATGACTGTTCTTAAAAAGGTGTCATTTTGGTTGCGAAGAAAAAAAAGCGCGATGCCACTTGGCGCAGAAACAAATGAATCAAACCGACTCCTCCGCTTTTTAAAGAAAAAAATAAATTCGTTCGCCTCGTCTTTTCCCAGGTCGAATTCCAAAGAAAAACCGAAAACACACGATGAATTTTTTGAATGGCAGTTCGTGACGCACATAGAACATTCATTACATACCATATCTTTGAAATCAAAAACACATTGCAGATGAACGCACGTGAAAAGATTGACGGTTGCCTTCCCTGCCATGCTTCCGCTTTCTCTCGCACTCTATTTGTTTCTTCCTTCCAGTGTAAGCTAGGATCGCGATAACATTGTAGGGGAACACCTAAATACTGCACTGGCAAGGAAGACCATTGCAATCGGGAGAAAGAAGCCGGTTCAGCATCCCATAAGCCGTGCCAAAATCCGGAGCTTTTTTCCCAGTTAACCCGACATCCAGTCTGGTCACAAAACTTTTCAACAACGTTAACCACTTCACAAATGCTCTCTCTGTTTTTACAAAATACTGCAATGTCGTCCGCGTATGCAAGTAGCTTCACATGCGCCGATTGAAGCTTGAAACCCGAGATGCATTCATTATTGAGAATGGCCAAGCATAATGGCTCGAGATAGGCTGAAAAAAGCAGAGGAGAGAGCGGGCATCCTTGCCTCACCAAAGAACGCACTGCGAGACTGTCAGTGAGATCGCCATTCACTATAATACGCGTCGAGCAGTTTGCGTACGCCATTCTCACTCCCTCCACGATTACCGAGCCCAGGTTACAATGCTCTAGAACGGAGAAAAGGATGTCGTGTGATACGCGATCGAACGCTTTTTCCAAATGCAGATGAATCATGGCAACCTGACTTCCAAGCGTGTCTACACATTCCAGTACGGTTCGTGCCGCATGTATATTTGTGGCGATGCTGCGACCTCTTATGCCGCACGTTTGGTGCGGTCCGACTAATTTGGCTATTACACTCTGCAATCTCTTCGCTAAAACCTTCATGAAGATTTTGTAATCAACATTTGTCAGGCTTATTGGCCTATAGGACTTCACCAACAGGCGTTTCTCTGGATCATCAGTTTTTGAAATAAGTACGATGTGTGACGTAGTAAATGATAATGGCACTTGTTTGCGTTCGTAGGCTTCTCTTATCACTTCCAACATAAGGCTGGAAACATGGTTTTTAAATGCTTTGTAAAAGGAGGCGCTCAGCCCATCTGGTCCAGGGGCTTTCCCACATGGGAGGTCATCTATGGCCTTTTCTATCTCTTGCATTGTAATAGGCATTTCAAGGCTCTCTTTCACACGATCTTCGAGCGTTGGCATTAGCCGTAAATATTCTATTGGAAACCCTTCACTATGTTCGCGCGTATTACTCAGAAGCTCAGCAAAATGTTTCAGAATCGCACACTTTATATCTTTAGCATCGTTTGTAATCTGCCCTTCATGTCTTATTTGCCTGATTTCCTTCTGGCAAGCATACCTTTTTTCATCTGATAGTCAGCCACGAGTTCGATGCTTGAAAGCGGTACAAAAGCGCTTCTAGTGAATGCGGTGTTGCCTTAGAAACGTGCCGTAGAACGTTATACTGCGGTGTATATCGGTAATTATGAGCATGTTACTTACAGAAGTCGCAGTTACACGAGTAGCGAAGTACGTTTCCGCTGCATTTCTTCTGCGCTCTGCGCACATGCAGAGCCATCTTGCGGCAAACACAGAAGAACCCCTCCTCGCAATGTGCGGCGCTGCCCCGACACGTGGCGCGCCACTCGCCCTTGACGTTTCGCCGTGCACCCTCACGGGTTGTAGAATCAAGCGTCTTTCCTTTCTTTAGATCGCTATCTTCGCTCACCCGCTTCTCCCCTTCGGGCCGCGCGGGTACTGGTGCGAGGATGCCCCAATACCCTTGCGTTTAATAAGTTTTCTCGACGAGGTGCAATAACGCTATCGCGTTCCACTCTTGAAGGCGAAGCTTAAGCGTCCTCCAAATTTTTATCGACGATTTGTCAGAAACTCTTCGCGGATCGCCGAACCGTTGACGCAGCTTACAAAGGCTGACGTACCTTTTAAATGGGAAGCGCCGCAAGGAGAAGCCTTCGACGAACTTAAGCGCCGCCTGCAATGCCCTCCTGTACTTGGCCACTTTGATGAAAACGCCGAGACCGAAATTCACACCGACACGAGCAGTGTGGGCCTAGGAGCCGTTCTCGTCCAGAAGAGTGCCGGACAGGAGAAAGCAATCGCCTACGCGAGCAGGTCCCTCACAAAAGCCGAAGTCAATTACTCGACGACCGAGGAGGAGTGCCTCGCGATCATCTTGGCCACTTAAGTTTCGTCCATACCTATACGGCCGACCATTCAAGGTGGTAAGCGACCATCATGCGCTCTGCTGGCTGGCTAATTTGAAAGATCCCTCCGGCCGCCTCGCCAAATGGAGCCTACGACTTCAAGAATTTGACTTGACTGTAGTATATAAGTCGGGCCGGAAGCATTCCGACGCAGACTGCTTAACACGCGCTCCCGTCGACGCTCCCCCGAAGGACGATGACGACGACGCTTTTTTAGGACCGGTAAGCGCTGCAGCAGCTTCGCAGAATAACAGCGATCAGATCCTGAGCTGAAAGCGCTAGCCGATTACTTAGAAGGAAAGACCACTTCCCCTCCTGGTGTGTTCAGGCGACATTTATCATCGTTCGCGTTAAGCAATGGCCTCCTTGTGAAAAAAAACTTCGCAACCAACAAGACCGCGCAGCTTCTTGTAGTGCCTAAAAACCTCGGTAGGAAATTCTGCAGGCGTTGCACGATGAGCCCACAGCAGGCCATCTCGGATTTGCGCGTACGTTGCGTCAAATCCAGCAGAAGTATTACTGGCCGCGACTGCCTGTCGAAGTTGCCCACTACGTGAAGACATGTCGTGAGTGCCAACGACGCAAGACGCCGCCTATCAGACCAGCAGGACTACTAAACCCGATTCCGCCCCCAGACCTGCCCTTTCAACAAATTGGAATGGATCTCCTCGGCCCCCTTTCCAGCTTCGTCTATGGGTAACAAGTGGATCATCGTGGCCACTGACTACCTTACCCGTTACGCCGAAGCAAAAGCACTACCAAATGGTACCGCGGCAGAAGTCGCCAAATTTTTTGTCGAACAAATTCTCCTGCGACATGGCGCCCCAGAAGTGCTCATCACAAACAGGGGAACGGCGTTTACGGCAGAGTTGACGCAAGCCATCCTGGAATACAGTCATACAAGCCATCGACGTACAACTGCGTGCCATCCCCAGACCAATGGTCTTACGGAGCGCCTGAATAAAACGATCGCGGACATGATCGCCATGTACGTCGACGCTGAACACAAGACCTGGGACGCCATCTTGCCGTACGTGATCTTCGAGTATAACACGGCAGTCCAGGAGACGACCAGAGCGACCCCGTTTAAGCTTGTGTACGGCAGGGAGCCCACGACGACGCTCGACGCAATGCTGCCGCACGTAACCAACGAGGACAACCTCGACGTCGCCGCCTACCTGCAGCATGCAGAGGAAGCCCGACGACTCGGACGGCTACGTATTAAAGACCAACAGCGCACCGACAGCCGACGATACAACTTACGACGACGCCACGCAGAGTACAATCCAGGAGACCAAGTGTGGGTTTGGACACCAATTCGCCGTCGCGGATTAAGTGAAAAGTTGTTGCGTCGATACTTAGGGCCGTACAAAATCATTCGCCGCGTCGGACCACTGGACTATGAAGTCATTCCCGACGGAACGTCAGCATCACAACGGCGACGCGCACGCCCAGAAATTTTACATGTTGTACGACTGAAGCCATAGTACGTGCGTTAAAGAATCTGTGGAGTTTAAACTTTGCAGTGTTTATGTTTAAGTTGCTTTGTTTTGGAACATCGAGGCGATGTTTTTTCTAAGGGGGGAGTAATGCCGCGAAACCTTTAAAACTGTATTGGTTGTTTTTCAACTGCCGCCGGCATACAGGCTTATCACTCTGATTCTGGATCGCGTATTAGTTCCGTAATCTTTGTTTGTTAATGCTCGATGTCGCGAGTCACACCTTTATCAGTTTCGTTGTAGCGCAAGATGCACCGAGATCTATCTCGAAGATTCCAGCCACCCGTGTGTCTTTCCACAATGTTCCAGCCCGTGCTGGTAGCTGTTTGCGACGTTATCTAGATTGTTCTGTGCAGCCTTTAAATTGAGCGTTGACGAGTGTGACGAGCATTCTTTGTTCGACGATCCACGAGCACGTTTATTGCTATCGCCGCCGCCGAGATGCTTAGTTCTTTTGCGGGCGCAAGTCAGCCCAATAAAGAGTTTCTTCAGTGCAATCATCGACGCTTCATTTGTGTCATCGACCTGGTCACCACCACGTGACAATATGACTGTTTCCAGGGTAGGGAACGCGTCGTGCACATGAATTATTTATGTGTATTTGGGATGTGTACTGATGTTACAATATGTTAAAATTTAAATAATTTAAACGAATTTTTTTTAATTCGCACATGTAAAGGCAGTGTTAAAAACTCTGCATGTACTCTGCTTTTTTTTCTCCTGTGCCATGCTAAGTTTAATGAAGCCTGGTTAAACGGTTTAGTTATGCTTACGTGTGAATTAGGAAGGTCTGTTTTGTAGTTAATGCTTTCTTATTTAACTGAGCACTTCTGTAGCGAAAGCTACGCTATTGCTAATAATAATAATAATAATTGATTCACAGGAAGGGAAAGGCGCAGTACGTATCTGTCACACTTGTGTCTGTAGACACCTGAACCGCGCTCTAAGGGAAGGGGGGAAGGTGGGAGTTAAAGTGGAAAGGGAGAAAGAGGAGCCGTAGTGGAGGGCTAGGGAGTAATTTCGACCACCTGGGCATCTTTTAACGTGCGCTGACATCGCACAGCACACGGACGCCTCTTCGTTCCGCCTACATCGAAACGCAGCCGCCGAGGTTGGGTTCGAACCCGGGTATTCCCATTCACGCATTTCGCGGTGCCTGAAAAAGAGCGGAAGTGCGCATGCGCTAAGACAGGTTTTCGCTACGCTCGCTACAGAGAGGAGGAGGAATAAGGTAGCGGTACCGTATTAGCGGCCACGGTGGTAGCGGCATCCAAGCAGATGCGCGCGCCGGCGGGGAGAGGAGAAGGGTAGTTACCGCACTGGGCCACGGCCGGTCTCGAGGGAGAAAGCGCTGTCGTGACGCTGGGGCTATGGCGACCCGGCCTTCACTTGGTAGCGTGCAGAGACTCCGGGTTGAAGAAGGACTGAATCTTCGAAGTTGGTAAAATATGTACAAGCAGGTTTACTGGCACTTTGAGAAAACGTATTTACAAGAATATTTACATGAAGAAGAAGGGTACATCAGCAAAATGACAAGCGTTAAGAGTTCATAGCGAGAAGCGACTGGATGAGCCGTTTACCCAGGGCCCAGAGCGACATTTCGTGCTCTGCAGCGTCCTTAAAAACCCCCTATGTCCAGCCCCTCTCTGAAGATGCTGACCAACCAAATCCAGGGCACGCCCCTCAGGTATCGGCATCCAATCGATCACATCACTGCACTGATGGTCTGAAGCACTGACTGGTCCGGCATTCATTCGTTGGGCGTGATCACTTGTTGGCGGGAAAAGCTTGGGAACGGCGAGGAGAGGAGGTACATTTCTATTCTTCAGCAAAGAAACCACAGGCTGGTTCTGGGGGTTTTACTTCTCAGAAACCCGAGTGCACGTGGCGCCGCATAGGGCTCCCAACATGGTCCCTTTTCGACAATTGCAAATCTTTCCTGCATTCCCGGGAAATCACTTAATGGCCGTATGAGTCATGCTCTTCTCTTGTCCTGCACGTCAGCGGACATGTCACTCTGTCGTCTCCTTTGGATAGGAGGCATTCATCACTGGAGGATAGCACTTCTCGACTGGAAGGGTGAACAAAAGAAAGCACTTCCTGCTATTTCCCGCAGGGGGACGTTTCTTTGTGTTTTTCCAGACGTTCTCTTGACAGGGCCAATTTGGCATTTGCAGGTTGTCCACAAAGCAAAACATGCTTACAAAACAGGATTCCTGGAAACAGGCTCACTTAGAGCCAATGGACCATCACCACATATTCACAAAACTTTTCCATGCCCACAGGCGAACAATAGAGCGCGCAAATGCGGATGCTTGGTCGTAACAGCCTCCTCCCCCGCCAGAAGAGACTCGGAGGGCAGCAGCCGCAGCTGCTGCATGAAGAGACGACTTAATGGCCTGCACGTGAACGCTTGAAGCTCGCTGTTGCATGTCGCGTTGTCTTGATTGTTGTAGGCCAAATTGCTTGAGCTATCTGAAACTCAACCACATGTCGAAGCAAGCACTCGGCTCCCGTCTGAAGAGACCAGGTCAAAAGAAAACTGCCATTGTTGTTCGAGAAAAGCCCACTCTCAAGACGTTCAGGACCCACGTATGCCTCGAAAACCAAACGTGCTGCTTTACATAGTCATCTATATTCAAGCGCACGAAAAAAAAAAAAACCTGATTATCAATTTGGATACATGGTGAGGAACATCTCGGACCGCTTAGAAAGAGCGGCTAAGCGCGTCCGCATTCCCATTTAACTTCCCCTTTTTGTATCTTATTTCAAAATTGTACTGCTGTAAAATCAAGCTCCACCTAAGAAGGCGACTGTTCTTCGATGTCGCAGTTTGCAGCCAAGCCAGGGGACAATGGTCCGTCTCTACGGTGAATTTGGCCCCTCCAAGATAGCACTGCAATTTTTGAATGGCCCATACAATGCAAGCGCATTCCTTCTCTGACGCGCAATAAGCCCTCTCTCTAGAACTCAGTTTTCTGCTCAAGTAGAGCACGGGGTGCTCATTACCGTCGTCATCTCTCTGGCAGAGAACAGCACCTAACCCTCGATCACTGGCATCACACTGGACCGTGAATTCTCGGCCATAGTCTGGAGCTCGCAATACCGGACGGCTAATCAGCACAGCCTTCAGGTTTACGAAGGAGGCTTCCTTTTGTTCGTCCCAGACTACATTTGTCGGTTCTGTCTTGCGGAGAGCGTCGGTCAGAGGGCTAGCCAAAGCTGAATAGTTAGGGATGTAGTGATTGTAGTACCCAGTCAGACCCAGGAATGCTCGAATTTCCGTCTTCGTGCTCGGCCGCGGGTAGTCTGCTACCGCAGAAATCTTAATCTCGCTGGGTTTCCTGAAACCTTGACCTACATTGTGACCCAAGTAGTCCACGGTCGCCCTTGCCAGGCAACATTTCTCGGCCTTTACGGTTAGTCCAGCTTGACGCAAAAGGCTCAGTACAGCTCTTAGATGTACCATATGGTCCGCCCATGAGTCGGAAAAAACCGCAATGTCGTCTAAATAAGGCACCGCGAATGTTTCACACCCCTTTAAAACCCTATCCATGAGTCGGGAAAAACAAAATGGAGCATTTTTGAGCCCGAAACTCATCATTGTTGGCTGGTAGCTGCCCGTCGGAGTGACGAAAGCCGCGTATCTGCTGGCGCGTTCAGTGAGCGGTACTTGCCAGTATCCTCGAGTAAGGTCCAGCGTAGTCACATATGCCGCTCTACTGACCTGTTCTACTCTCTCCTCAATATTCGGAATAGGATACACTTGATCCCTGGTGAGAGAATTTAGCTTTCGGTAGTCTACCACAGGCCTAGGGTCTTTACCTGGAGCTTCTACTAAGATCATAGGCGAAGCATAATCGCTTTCCGAGGGTTTTATTACTCCCAATTCCAGCATGCGAGTTACTTCCCTATCCAGAATTTCTCTTTGCCTTGGAGAAAATCGGTAGCACCTTGATCGCACTGGCACGTCTGAAGTCAGCTCAATATCGTGCTCAGTCAAATCAGTTCTGCCTGGCCTGTCCACGAAGCAGGCCTCAAACTCTGTTATTATCTCGCCCAGATCGGACAGCTGGGATTTCTTTAGTTCTCCTCTCTGCTCCGTCTTTTTGAGAAGCTCCTGAGCGTTGCTTCCTTTTCCGCTGAGGCAAATCAAGTTGTCCCCCATCTCCTCGGGAAGGTTTAACGTTAGATTTACCACGGCTTCCCTCTGCACATAAGGCTTCATAAGATTGCAATGATAAATGCGCACTTCTTTACGCCTACCGGGAATTTTCACTGCGTAGTTAGTGTTAGAAAGCTTTGCAACGACTTCAGCCGGTCCTTCCCACTGTACTTCGAGCTTATTCTGCCTTGAACTTCTCAGCAACATCACCTGGTCCCCGATACAAAACGTCCTTTGACGGGCTGACTTATCATAGTACACCTTGGAACGAGCCTGGGCTGACTTCATGCTGGCCTCAACGAGTTCCTTAGTGTTATGTAAGCGATTCAAGAGGTTCAGAATGAATTCTACTACTGTTGGGTCTTCTCCGCGCCCCTCCCAGGCTTCGCGCACCATTCGCAAAGGTGAGCGCAGTGACCTTCCGTACACCAACTCGGCTGGGCTAAATCCAGTGGATTCGTGCGGCACTGACCGCAAAGCGAAAAGCGCTGCAGGCAGGCAGGTATCCCATTCGCGCTTGTTTTCATAGCACAGTCCCCTCAGGACTCGTTTGAGAACAGAGTGCCATCTTTCTACGCTGTTGCTCTGCGGATGATGGATCGAGCTATGCACTACCTTAATGCCGCATCGCTCGAGAAATGAGGTGGTGAGGACACTCGTGAAAACGCTACCCTGATCACTTTGTACCTCGGAAGGGAATCCAACTCGTGCAAACACTGACAGCAGCGAATCCACTACACTCTCGGACGTCACCTCGCGCAGCGGAACAGCCTCTGGAAACTTTGTGGCTGGGCATAACATAGTGAGGATATAACGGTACCCTGACTCGGTCACAGGAAGTGGCCCAACTATATCTATTACTAACCGGTGAAACGGCTCGGTAATGATTGGTACTAACACCATCGGAGCTTTCCACTTATCTTGCGCCTTTCCAACCCGCTGGCACGTGTCGCATGACCGTACAAAATTTTCCGTGTCCTTAAAACATCCAGGCCAATAGTATTCTTGCAACAGCCTCTGCTTTGTTTTCTTTATTCCAAGGTGACATGACCACGAGCTGCCATGGGAAAGTCGCAGTAAGTCTCCGCGGTACTTTTGGGGAACGACTAATTGGTCCCGCTCTACTCCGCGCTTATCCTTGAATAAGCGATACAGCACTCCCTTTCTCATCTCGAAAGAAATATTGTTTGCTGTCTTAGTGGCGCGGTGGCGCTCCCTTATCTCCTGTATATTGGGATCATTGGCTTGCTCTATAGCTAAGTCCTCTCGGGTTCCACTTAAAAGTCTCGTGAGATTACTAGACACTGGCGGCAAGAGGTTACTCTCAAGAACGTCCTCATTCCGCGTCTCATCAAGCTCACTTTCAAGTTGACTTATCTGAGATGCCTCGCTCTCAAAGTTTTCTGACCTGCTATCTTCCGCATTTACCATTGTTTTAACTGCCGTTTCCTCCGCTGTGGATTTTTCTGGAATGAGCAGTGTAGCTAGTTCTCGCGCCTTTGAACGTGTTAAGGCTTGCACAACTCTGTCTCCGAAAAGGATGCCCCTCTTTCGCAGCAGCATGTCCGATTTGTTGGAGAACAAATACGGATAGCACTTAGGAAGCTTTCCTGAAACGGCAGCCTCGGTTGTTAATTCGCCGAAAGGGCCCTCGATGACCACGTTCGCGATCGGCAAGCACACACTCTGTTCCTCAACTACCTGTCGGATCCATGCACACTGTCCTGTATAGTCGGAAGGCGATACATACGCCGGATGGACAACATCCATCGTTGCGGCCGAATCGCGCAGTACCTTGCAAGGCTTCCCGTTGACTACTAGGTCATGCAGGTAGGGTTCTAAAAGCTGCATATTTTCATCGCAGTCCCTGACATACGAGAAAGCAATCTTTTCTTTCCGGCAGTTGACGGCAATGTGACCCTGCTCATTACACCTAAAGCATGTGAGCGGCTTCCTAGCCTCAAGCTTATTCTTTGTGTTCTGCACGTTGGTCACTTCCCCACTTTTCTCACTGCCGTCCTTTCTAGGGAATTTGCCTGAAGAAACCTTCATTTCTTCGTTTCCAACTCTAGCAAAGTGCCTTTCCTGACGGTTTTTCATACTGAACTTGGGATTGCGGGGCCTATCCACTGCTGGGTTGCTGAATTGTCGGCGCGAAGCATACTCCTCAATAAGTTCGGCAGCTTCAGTTGCCGACTTAATTTCGCCTCGGTCCTGTAACCAATTTCTTTCTTTTTCTGGGAGGCAGTTATAAAACTGCTCCAAAAGAATTTGCTCGACTACAGCGTCCCTATCACTGTAGGAATCTGTGCTCTTTAGCCACTCGCCCAAATTAACTCTTAAATTGTACAGGAATTCAGGGTAACTCTCGTCCCTGGACTTAGTAGCTTTCCGAAAACGTTGTCTGAACGCCTCGGCGCTAAGCCTATACTTTCTCAGAAGGCAAGCTTTGACCTTCTCGTAGTTGTCCGCGTCCTCCTTGCTTAGCCGCGCGACAACCTCCGCTGCCTCGCAGGGCAGAACCGTCAATAATCTCTGAGACCAAGTGTCTCGCTGGAAGGACAGTTTTTCGCAGGTTCGCTCAAAGTTAGCCAGATACAGACCGATATCCCCTGATATCACATATGGCTGCATGTACTTTGACATCTTGAAATCTGCCTCCTTGTTGAGAAGAGGTACCGCTAGCTGGGGACAATTGCCCGACCTCTTGCTCAACTCTAGTTCTAATTTCCGGAGCTCAATTTCTTGGTCCAGCTTTTTTGCTTCTCTTTCACGCTTCTTTTCCTCTTTTTCCCACTCACGTTCGCGCTCCCTTTCCTCTTTTTCCCTCTCAAGTTCACGCTCACGCCTCTTTTCCTCTTTTTCCCGCTCTTTCTGCTCTTTTTCCCGCTCCTTCTGCTGTCTGAGCTGTTCCTTTTTTTGACCGATGAGGTTCCATGCTTCACTGAGCTCCTCATCATCGGCTCCCAAATCTGTGATTGCCTTTATAATCAAAGGTTTTCGTGCCAAACCACTTGTATCAATTCCCAATTCCTCACACAATTGCAACAGTTCCGGTTTCTGCAGCTTTTGTAGGTCCATGATCGCTCCGAGTGTCGGCTACTTCCAAAACAACAGTGCAAACTACCAAACCTAAAGGCGTTTCCACACTCTCTTTACCAGTTCTAAAATCTAACCCTGTTCTAGAACCTGGTCCACATCAGAAGAAAAGCCAAGCACTCACCCACACATGCGATCGATGTTCCGAGCTGCCCTCTTGTTGGCCGATTGTTGCTCCTGCTTGTTGCTTGAGATGCCACCTCCGATCACAAGGTGTTGTGGCTTGTAGCTTCAGATCCACCTCCAATCACCAGATGTTGTGGCTTGTAGATTCAGATCTCAACGCTGGTCACCAGTCGTTGTGCTTGTAGATTCAGATCCTACCGCTGATCACCAGTTGTCGTGACGCTGGGGCTATGGCGACCCGGCCTTCACTTGGTAGCGTGCAGAGACTCCGGGTTGAAGAAGGACTGAATCTTCGAAGTTGGTAAAATATGTACAAGCAGGTTTACTGGCACTTTGAGAAAACGTATTTACAAGAATATTTACATGAAGAAGAAGGGTACATCAGCAAAATGACAAGCGTTAAGAGTTCATAGCGAGAAGCGACTGGATGAGCCGTTTACCCAGGGCCCAGAGCGACATTTCGTGCTCTGCAGCGTCCTTAAAAACCCCCTATGTCCAGCCCCTCTCTGAAGATGCTGACCAACCAAATCCAGGGCACGCCCCTCAGGTATCGGCATCCAATCGATCACATCACTGCACTGATGGTCTGAAGCACTGACTGGTCCGGCATTCATTCGTTGGGCGTGATCACTTGTTGGCGGGAAAAGCTTGGGAACGGCGAGGAGAGGAGGTACATTTCTATTCTTCAGCAAAGAAACCACAGGCTGGTTCTGGGGGTTTTACTTCTCAGAAACCCGAGTGCACGTGGCGCCGCATAGGGCTCCCAACATGGTCCCTTTTCGACAATTGCAAATCTTTCCTGCATTCCCGGGAAATCACTTAATGGCCGTATGAGTCATGCTCTTCTCTTGTCCTGCACGTCAGCGGACATGTCACTCTGTCGTCTCCTTTGGATAGGAGGCATTCATCACTGGAGGATAGCACTTCTCGACTGGAAGGGTGAACAAAAGAAAGCACTTCCTGCTATTTCCCGCAGGGGGACGTTTCTTTGTGTTTTTCCAGACGTTCTCTTGACAGGGCCAATTTGGCATTTGCAGGTTGTCCACAAAGCAAAACATGCTTACAAAACAGGATTCCTGGAAACAGGCTCACTTAGAGCCAATGGACCATCACCACATATTCACAAAACTTTTCCATGCCCACAGGCGAACAATAGAGCGCGCAAATGCGGATGCTTGGTCGTAACAGCGCGCGCTGAAGCGCTCTCTCCCTCGAGACCGGCCGTGACTGGGCTATGACTGGGCTTGCTCGACTCGCGCCGTCGCATGGAGCTCACCTAGTGGAGAACGCCGATAAACTTTGATGAACGCTCAATCGCCCGCAGTCAAAGCTTTCGCTTCAAATTTGGTTCAGCAGCGTTGAATCCCTCTAATTGTTTTTTTTTCATTTTACCGTATGTACGATCACATGTGTTCAGATAACTACCAGACAAACACTTTATTCACGCTTGCATTAGCCCCCCCCCCCCCCCCCTCCCCCCCTTTCACTAAAAAAAAAAAAAAAATCTGGCTTCAGTTTTGTACCTGCCTCAAAAAAAAAAAAAATCGTAGCTACATAAACCATACAGTATGAAAATAACATGTTTCACCACACTGTTTCACCGATGGCAATAGTTCAGTTCTTTTCACCAAAGGCACTTGCGCGGCTGCTGGGTCAGCTGACGAGGCCCGTTTCTTTCCTTTCTCGTCGGTACTAGTGTATACAGCTTGGTCAAGGACATCATCGTGGCCGTCGCACTCGTTGTCCTTGGCTCTTCTTGGGCGAGGAAAACATCTTCCACAGAACCAGAGGTAGACACGTTCTGGGCTGCCTTTTTAGCCTCTAACAAAAAAAAAAAAAAAAAAATCGCAGTATGCGCGCCATGTATCGAAGACGTTCCTCATTCTCTACCAAGTACCATCGTTTCCTTCGTTCATCGGTGAAATAAGCATCCTCGGCCTCCACTCTACGGCTTTGGCGTTTCCTTAACCTGGAGGGTCTCGAAAGCTTGCGCTAGCTCAACTTCCATCTCCTCGGGAAGCTTTAGTGTCTTTCTTCTCCGACGTGCGCTCTCCATGCGAGCAGCCGTATCACCACCCGCTGCATCCTTCGCAACAGATGCCCGGGCCTTTTGCTTGAGGCGCTTGAGCTTTCTACGGTGCTCATCACGGCAGCACTTGCACACGCCCTTTTTCTTGCGATCATGATGGCTGGTTTTAGTCGGTGCCATGGCTGTTCTGCAGGGCCGTAGGTGTTTCACTAACTCGAAGACGGCATGCTGCGTCAGCGGTGGTCTCACCTTTCACGCTGGTATACTCTTCCGAGAGCTTCTCAGAGGCGCAAAAAAGAAGCAAGATGCCTGAAGGATCTTGCACGACGGCGGAGTGAATCTTGACGTGATCACATGGACAACGCCTCATCAAGCTCACGCGCACATCGGACCACATTTCTCTTCTTCGTCCAACACAGCACAGCGCGTGCACCAATTGATGACCGCGGCGTGGCAACGTGCACAAATGCAATATATAAAAGGCCCTTCGTTTTGCGGTGGAACTCGATTTCACACGATTCTTGCGTCAAATATATGTATATATATATGTATTTTTCATCATATTTGAGGTTGAATGTTTAAAACCGACCTGTTGGCATGAATTCGGGACAGCGACTCGCTCATTTGTTTTGCGCCCACATAACGCATAACATGAAACTGGAAGCATTGGCTTTACACCGAGATATGTTACTAATATAACTGGTTCACAAAACCATATCGTATTCAATGGACATTCAATGAACATCCACCAATAGATATCCGACGTTCATATGATGTTTACAAAAGTTGATGTTATGTTGACATAACATCCATGGAATGTCCATTTTGACACTTGTGGACCCCCATATAATGCCCACAGCATGTCCACACACAATATTGATGAGACATTAAATGATATTGTGTGGATATTAACCAATATATTTTTTGGTGCTGTGAGTTGTGCATTAGGAGTACCCTACTTTATAATAAGAGAGTAAGTGCTCAATAATGTCCACCCAAGCACCATATGGCTCCACCTGGGTGGATATTATTGAGCAATTACTCGCTTATTATAAAGTAGGGTGAGTGGACGTTACTGTGCAGCTACTACCATCCTGCAAATATACTTCTCGTCGGGGGAAATGCCATAAATACATTTAAAGTGCACTAAGTAATTGATTTCATACTTTGCAGCGACTGCTGAAAATCACCAAGAAAAATTAGTTGTTGTACAGTCATGTTTATTTGGTCATTTATGTTTTATTTTGCCTCTGTGATATCAGGTCCGGGGTGCACATTGATAACCTGCAAATATACAAATGCAATATATAAATACATAACAATAGTAACGGCAGCACATTTATCACAAACATGAAAAAAGTAGAATGGTGTGTATGATGCAAATGAAGCATGTTCATTGATGCAATCTGAGCTTGGAAAAATGAACTCAGCAGCAGTCGGAATGCACTGGTAGTATATCCTAAACAAGCACACTTGTGGAGACCAGCACTCTATTCTTCACAAAATATTTTGAAAAGCAATGGCAAAAACTTATATTGTAAACACACTGCAAGAAGTGGTAAAGACAGCCCTTTTAATATAAACAGGAAAAAAAAAGTGAAATGGTGGGTATCCTGGAAGGAAACTGTTCATTGGTGTAATTACACCAACAATATACACATACATACAACGTAAACGTATGCTGGGCCTCGCAAACAGTGGAAAGGATTTTGATGCAATCTTCCAGTGTTCCCGGGGCAACATTCAGCTTAAATTAAAAAGCAACATGTGTAAGAAAAAACATACAAGACCACCAGGATCTCAGTAAGTATGACAACTTAAATGAAAGGAAATTTCAAGGAATGAACACAAGAAAAATTTAGACAATATTAAAAAATGATTAAATTCAGAAAACTGCAGCTGACTCCCAAACAAGAGCAAAAACATAGCAAATTTAAAGATAAGAACTTTAATAGCTATCAAAACCCAAGCCCTTGAATGCCTGCTATATATTCGAGAGTAGCAATGAATGAGCGGCTCTTGGTAGTCTTTCACCATCACAAGACAAGGCCGGAACTGCCTTCTAGAGCTGCGCTAGGAAGCTGTCCACTTTACTAATAAGAGGTAATATATATGGTAGGCGGCGGGACTGCCCTGCAAAGTGTTTTATTCAAGTTCAGGCTGTTCTAGACACCCAAAATCGCATCTGATTGCCTCTAGCTTGGCTGCCATCCCTATTGAACAAGTCCCACACGCATGTTGCTTTCTAGAGGCAAAGAAGCGGCACTGAGTATTTTGCCCACATGGACGGTTCAATTATCCCAGCTTGAACTAAACGTCGTGTATTTTTAGCGATATATACCCCCAACCGAAATGATAACCGACTGGTAAAATCACCGCCACTAAAATTGCACAATACCAGAAACGAACCCTAACACTTTTTCCAAACAGTAACATCAACACTCACCATTTTAGCTGTTCTCCCGCACAGTCGTCTGGTGCTTGGCCGAATTTGGGCGCGTGACTACGTGAAGCACACAACAAAAAGCCCGCCGTTGCTAGAACAACACAAACACGCGAAAGAAAAAAAAAGAAACAGGCGAACGAACCACCTAAACAACGCAGCAAACTGAGGCGGCTGCCACAGCAATGCTGGCGGTGGCGCTTGCGGCGCGGCCGGTGGCGATGACTGTGGCTACTAGGCTGCCAGCTGATAAAGTTCTGTTGTTGGTTCTCGTTTCGGAACTCTGGCGTTTGGGACTGTGAACACAACGTGAGGAGTCTCTACAAAGTTTGGTCTTCTGCACATGTTGGCATGCATGAAAAAAAAAAAAAAAAAGAAATGTGCCATTCTATAGCCTAAATAATTCCTTCAGAAAAAAAAAAAAAAGAGGACCAAGCATTAATCATAACATCTCTCTCCTGTATGAGACGACACATGCGCAATATGTTTGTGCTATAACTTGAAGTTAAATATACATCCACTCAAAGCATTTAAGCACTTTACCCAGATTTCTATACACTGAAAGAACATCCACGAAATAATATATTCAGAATATCCACTAAATGATTATTTTCATCCAATAATCCTCTCAATATCCACACAATATCGACAAGTGACATTGGGCATTAGGACCATTTGTGGACATCCTCTGAATATTCATGGTTATCTGGAAAGGATATATGCAGTATCTGTTACACTTCCAGCTGAACCGCGCCGTAGAGGAAGGGGGAGGGTGGAGGGAGGAGCTGTGGCGTAGGGCTACGGACTAATTTCGACCACCTGGAGATCTTTAACGTGCATTGACATCGCACAGCACACGGACGCCTCTTCGTTTCGCCTTCATCGAAACGCAGCCGCCGGCGCCCGGGATCGAACCCGGAAGCTCCAGCACAGTCGGGCGTCTTACCACTGTACCACTGCGGCAGAGCAGAGATACTGTTCGGTTTAGTTTATGGGTGTTAACATCCAAAAGCGACTCAGTGAGACACACTGTAGGGCCGTAGTGGAGGTCTCCAGATATTTTGACCACCTGTTCTTTAACGTGCACTTGCATCGCACAGCACACGGGCGCCTTGCTTTTCGCCTCCATCGAAAAGCGGCCGCCACTGCCGGGATTCGATCCCGCTTCCTTGGACACCTCGATGCGCGCCCGTCGAGGCACCCTATTTGGCATAGCAGACCAGCGCCCTAACCATTGCACCACCGCGGCGGGGTAGAGAAGGGTAACCGTGCAGTAAAAATGTCAAATTCTGAAATTTTTTCTGTGTCGCCAAACATGACACTGAACAATTTAAAGCCCAGTCTCTAACCTACCGGGTGTTCTTTTTTTCTTTAGAAGGCACAAAGAAATTTAACGAAAGGTTTGTACAGGTAAATTTAACGAAGAAACTGGCTTTAGACCTATTGTGGCTACGGGGATGTGTTGAGGGCCACAGGTAACATCAGGTACGAGGCAGAATAGCTTCGATTAGTTCGCTAAATTACCGAATGCTTTCGTTAAATTTTGTGTCTATTGTAAGGGCTATATGTTGTATTAGCGACGCTCGTCCTTCAAGTAGCCGAGAGAGAAAAAAAAAAGAAAGAAAAACTCTTAGAAATAATAGTGCGCGTTACAGGGCGACGATCGCTTCACCCAGATATTTCGTCGCTGCTAACATCATCCCAGAGCCAGAGGGGCGCGGGACTGCTCATTGTCAATTTTACTTCACTGCGGCCTCGTTGATAGCCGCCACGTCGGTACCCAACCCACCCAGTCCGCTAGCAATCTAGCAGTGCCAGTTATTTTGAGCCTAGTGACAGCACAATTCATGAATATATATATAAATAGGTTAAGCTGCAGGTGACTGTTATACGAACCACATTAGTTTAGTGGGTGTTTGTCAAACCTGCAAATGTTCACATGGATACATTGGGTAAAGGTGGATGAACCGACTGGGCTGGGAATTCCACTGGTACTGTATAGCTAATACAACACTTGCATCAACATAGCAAATGTTTACTGCATCACATTCAACATAAAGAATGAATATGGACCAGATATAGAAGCTTAACCCAATTACAGATGACTATGTAATCATCCCCTCATACTTTATGCAGCCATATGCCGCCACAGTGATGGCAAACTTATTCCCTGTGCTTTGAGGATACCCACAGCCTCAGCACCCTAACACAGGCCAAGCTTGTCTGTAGTCCTGGTCAGGAGTCTGCACCTGGAAATTCCCATGACGTAGCCCAGGCTTGCGCACACTAGGTGCCACATACAGCATACCAAACCAGTGTCCCCAGACCGCAGCCTATACTCAATTAATGGTCTGTAATCCTAGCCCATCTCCAGGATTAAGGTTCCATTTCTTCTCTCCATGCAAAAGCCTGCTGTGGGGGGATATGTGACCTGGTTCCAACTTTAATCCCGCGTACAGACACCTTGCATAACTACACTAGTATTCTACCCAAACAACCTTCCACCCATTCCCTCCTTCCCATCAGAGACTTGGGAAGCCCTGCTGCTCAACTGACAAGTGGGTGACCCCATGTTGCTTAGCACTGCAAGCCCTGGGCTAAGAGTCTCGCTCGTCTGCAGAAACTTTTGTGCATTGTAAGTGTCGTGAGTGAAGCCCATCTTCATCTGCCGATATTCATCATCTCTCATCTTCGTCGATAACACCAGTGCTGAGGGTAGCAATAAAGCCTGCAATAGCTGTTCTCGATTTCACAGCATCAAATAAATGTTTTCACAACCATCACAACTATTTCCATCTCCTGTAGCGACATTCATTTCTGTTGAGTGCACTGTTCAGAGGGTGCAACGCCAAGAGTACTGGGCAAACAATGTTTCCGACATGCAGCCTATTGCAGGGCACTATGTGGCCATTTTGACCTCCTTGAAGCGATGTGCAAGCGAAAGCCGTTTCGTTTTGGCAACTGCCAGCTGCCATGTGGGTACTTGCTGCCAGGTAAGGCGTAGCCACAGAAATAGAACTCTGAGAATATTGCCTACAGATGTGGACGCTGAAGCAACCAGTTTTTATTTGATGTGCTGCTCTCCAACTTTAACCTTCACTCACAGCAAGCAGCTGCAGACAAACAACAGGTAACATGATGCACAGACGTAATCAGGGCTGCCATATTGTTCTAACCGATCTGAGAGAACAATAAGTCTATAGACCTTATGAAAAATTGCTGCCATCTATCAATCAGACCTTTGGTGAACCACGCTATCAGCTGCGCTTACAACTGCTGCCGTCACGCTAGTTGAGTCTGCTTTGTGCTGTGATTTCAGTGTTATTTGTTCACATTCAGAGCAAAAAATGGGGAAAAATAGACAATTGACTTGTCCACGCTGCCTACATTCCAATTTTACTTCGTGAAGCGGTACTGCACTGCCAAAATTTCTTGCGAATGGTGGTGTCAGCGTAGCTACAAACGGCAAAACCTTCGTTGCTGCTCCGGCGCATTCCTTGACACACTGCTTAAATACGCGTCCATGAAAGTGCAAAACATTGATATAGCTTCCGGGTGTAAAAGATGTCTGCGATGTCATTATACGCTGCGTCAGGCACCGCAGGATGTTTTCGAGGCCAGCACTGGCAAGGCTCAACTTGTTACTGCGCCCGACGCATGGTTGTGATCATTGTTGTTCCGTATAGTAGTATGTTGCACGTACATATACACGTAGTAGCTTAATGTTTTTTTTTTTTAATATAGGACTGATGCCTAATAAACACTGCGCTCCGATGGACCTTCACGATTCCCATTACAGCACGCCCACAACTGTTCCCATCCTCTGTCTGAACATTTAGCCGCTGATTTATCTCGTTAGCGTGTAAACAACCATATAGCAGATCCCATATTCTATATATGTTACTGGCTAAAAGCCCCAACCACATGAATTTGCTGGCAAAACACGACAGGCCAACGACGTGATTCCGTGCACGCTGATCCTCCTCAGATATGTAGCTCCTGTTGCAGTCATATCGTGATTCTAGTTTGTGAAAATCAATATTTAGCAGATACTGCTGTCTGCGAAGTCACATTGCCTTATCGTCAGACGCAATGTCAAGCTTTTTCGTGGACGTGTATTTGAGCAGTGCTTTGCGCAGCAAAGTCATTCTCCTCTCCAATGCCGCAATTTTTTTTTTCTTTCCGTGATTCTTGACGGAATTGAAGTATTTCAAAACTTTTTTTTGTAGTCCATGTCACCGATGGGCTCAGTAGTAAGACAGGCACTAATTATCGGAGCCTATTCAGACTTTGTACGAGTTTCTAGCATTTCAGAAAAGCTTTTTCTTTTTTTTTTTTTAAGTTTTAGGGAGTGGGACGGGTTATGGCTTCCTTTGCTTGTGAAGGTTTTGAATGAAAAGACTAATAGCACTGCATTTTATTGCAATATTCGACACTAGCGAAATTCTTCATGATATCATTTTGTGCAAACGTAGCGAACACATATGGGCTGTCTAATTATGAATAGTTTTCTTTTTATAGCTGCCAAACATATTTTGCAAAGTCCGAATTTATGGGGAGTGCTGTCAGCTGACACCTGAAAGAACACAAATGTCATTAGTGTTGAGCTGTGATGCATGGGATTTTTTTTTCCTTTTTTTTTTTTTGCCATATTGCGAAACAACAAACATTATTTTCCATCAGCAATTCAGGGAAGTAGTAAAATGTACAGAGCAATGGGCATACAGAAAATGTGATGCATACATTTATAGGGCTCAAAATTAGGTTGGAAGACATGCGTGCGGTCATCTTTGTTTCTACTGCAGCTATTGCAGTAGAAAACCTCACTGCTAAGTGCGGTAAGGCTCGCAAGAAACGACTGTGTCAAATGATTGACATTTTCAATCCCTACCTTGTTACACTCTTTTGATGGCGCGCCATGAAGGTTAAATGAAAAAACGGCATTATTCAGTAATATGGATAGGAGAAAACAAAATTGGCGTGGTCCAAATTAGGGTGTAACTCCATAACTCGCAGAGAAAAAATCTCACACTAGTAAAAGAAAAAAAATGAAAATAAAATTAATAGTGTGGGGATCGCCATCACTATAGCAATAACAATCATGCAAACTCACAGTAGATAAGAGTAGCTAAACCGTAGAGGCAGTTGCTGCCACGCATACTTTGAGTCCTACTTCTTACAAGTAGTGTTCTGGAGACGCATCTCACCAACTGAAGCCTGGATGTAGTCTACTATATTCAATTCATCGATTAATTGAATGCTTAAAGACGTTAGAATATCATGCTGGAATTTAAGAGAGCAGTCTGGCGCCTTTGAAGTGCCGAAACGTGTTCTATCTGGATACCTGAACGTATACATACGGGCAAAATCTGTTAGCTTGTACACATGAAATCGTAAAAGCTGGGATGAGTTGGCCCAACAAGGAAATCAGGAACACAGTTGCAGATTTTTTATGCGAGAAAGCGATGTGCAGTCTCTCTACAGGCAAATTTAACACACCGTGGGCGGTATATTTCGTCTGCCTTAGTACCAAGTACGGATTTGCAATCTTCAAAAATACGCTTAAAAAAATAATTTTACAATTCAGGCGCGCCGTTGACCGAAAGTGCGCCTAGCGCAACAACTATACGAGAGCAGATTAACACAGGCCTCAAAAAGACAAAACAAAAAAAAAGCTCAACGGCTATAACTTTTTTTTTTTGTACGCAAACTTGCCATAAGGCACATTATATAAACTCATGTAAATGATTTTCCGTGAGGAACCGGAGCAGGCTCCCGCTCTTAGCGTTGTCGGTGAGCCATTTAGAAAAGTCCTCTTCCCTTGTTGTGGTTAGACCCACTTCGCGCAGAATCTGTGTCCTTGTTTCCCTTGTCCCTGCACAAGTCCATAGCAGGTGGCGAACATCCACTTCTGCAGCTGGTGTGGAACACTTTGGGCATGTGGTTGGTCCGATGTCAGCTTGCGATTCCCATCGGCATTTTACCGACGGGGTAAGGGCCGCCCCAGCTCTTATCCTTCTAAGGGAAACCTCCTCCAATCTCGTTAAGTTATGAGGGAGTGGGAATGTACACGGGGGAATGAGGGCACGTGTACTTTTCCTTAAAGAGGATGCTAAAATGGAAACAGCGGAGCGGGCATCGAAAGGGAGCCTGGTGGGGGGCGCATTAGTGTGTGGAACTTCGTGTGTGAGGTGGTCAACTTTTCTCTGCTCAGCGTTCTCAGCATTGTCTTGTGTCTAATGTATCTGGATGCTTATCTTTGTTTTTTTATCGAGTGCGTGGATTTCCTGGGTAACACATAGCGTCTTCGTCACTTTCTTCAGTTGTTTTATGGCGGCTAAGGAGTCTGTATAGATGTGGGCTTCTGTTATCTAATCTATTTTATTTATGGCCTCCATAGCATCGCGGATTGCATAGAGTTCCATCACAAGCAGGTCCGGGTATTCTAAAAGATATTCTTTATGTACCTTTAGTTCGCTGTGTGTTGGACTAGTAGCTGCTGTTCTACCGCCATTTTCTATAATTGATGCGTCCGTATATGCAATTAAGGTACCTGGAAGTGCATCAACCAGAGGTCGAGATGCCAGTTTTTCTTTGCGACGAAGCCGAGTGGTCTTGTTTGTCGTGATAGTAGTGAATTCCCACGGAGGGGGGTCAGCCATTGGTGGTGTTCGAACTGCCACTTCGTTGTACAAGGATGCTATGGGCGTAACATACTTTCGCTTCATATCCCTTGTTGCCTCTCGTTGTTCAATTAATTCTGTCAACGTATTTATCTGTGCAAACTCTTGGAGAATAGGGATAGGGGTAAGTTTTGGTAAGGCCGTGATAGTGCGCATTGTGTTTCTATTTATTGTTTCCAATTTTGCCCATTGCCGCCTCGCGAGTCTTTGGAATCGGGCCTGGTATAGTATCCTCGGCTGTAACACTGATTGTACAAGACGTCTTGCCATGTCCGTTCGAGCTCCTCCTCCCCTAGACGAAATGCGTTTTATCAAGTTTAAGGAAGTCGCAGCTACTTTTTCACATTATGAAGCCATTGTGTTCCTTTGCCGGATTTGTGAATTTCTAGGCCAAGAACTCTCAACTCGTCCACCTCTTCCAATGCCCGATTTCCAATCTTTAGGGAGACTCTTTGCGTTGCCAATTGTTTTCTTCCATTCTTGTTGGCAACATGAATGTAACTGGACTTTTGAGGTGATAATTCCAGGCCTGCACTTTGCACGTACTCATCTATGGTATTTAAAGCCTCTTGCAGATGCCGATTCTGTCTCTCAATTTGTTTATGAACAGACCAAATCGTGACATCATCTGCGTATATCATGAACCCCACTTCTGGTATTTTAGCTAATTTCCACGCCAATGGGATCAGTGCGATATTAAATAATAAAGGTGCTAACACTGACCCTTGTGGCACGCCTCTGTTCGAGGTGTAACTGCCAATTAAGTTTTGCGTACAACAAGGGACACAAGAGTATGTCGATATTATCGGCGACAACGAGCATTAACGCAGCCGGCCACGCAACTCCCTACTATGCCGCTTGTCGCTCCTCCGTTCAGCTACCCTTAAACACGGCGGAAACACCCGCGGCGGCCGATAGATCGCAGCAATTTTGCATAAGGTCTATACCCTACCACCCCAGCCAACCACCAACCGACCCATTCTAGCCGAACAAGCTTTGAAGAAAGACAGTGTCCTAGTCCAGTGAATTAAACCAACTCACAAGAGTCGTGTGGCCTAGTTTGCAATATTTTCTTTTTCCATTTTGCAAAATTAAGACTGGTCAGCTAAGTTATTCTTCACTTGTGAACTCAACGGTTGTAAATAACCTTGGAAAAAGAAAAGAAGAAGAACAAACAGGCAGAAACTTTTTAGCCTGGATACCTGCAATAATGAATAGTTGCGTGCACTTTGCATCCCCCTCACCTCTCTCTAAAGGTCTGTACAAATGTACCAGCCGCACCTTCTGTCACATTTCGATTTGCATTGGCATGCTCTCATGAGTACATTGCTCCCTGGACTAACACTAAATATGTATTCAAAGGGAAAATGGCACCTTCCTTACACAGGAAATGTGGCGACACCCGGCAATATCTGCTGGGCAAAACGCCAAGATAAAGCTGTGGTCATATTTGTGCAGCATACCAGCTACAGTGGCATGCGTCCTTCCTATGCAGTTTAAAAGCTCCACGCAGTTAAAGAATAACACATTTAATCCACTGTGTTACCTTTAATATAGCTCTCAAAAATGTGCCAAAAGGCATTGACTGACTGCATAGATACGTTTAACTTCTATTCATGCACTACCGAAGTTAATATGACACCCTTTACCTTTGTCCGTGAGAAGAAACAAATGGAATTGAATGAGGCAAACCGCAATTGATTTATGTACAACACTTTGCTTCAGAGAAGCTATCCTCAGGAATCTTGAGCGTCTGCAGATTGCAGAAGCTGCTCTACGTCGGGAAGGCAGATTAACTTGTACAGAACTTGGCCGAGAATGGAGATGTCGGCTCCATCTTGCGTCGCCCTTAAGGACATGAGCTCTTGGTGGAAAGTCAAATTGGTGCCCATGTCCACGGTGAGTGCCACCGAACCGAGCACCAATCGTACACGGCCAGATTTCATCACTTGTAGCTTGCCGATGTATCCCTCAGGAAAATGCCTTAGCTTGGTCCGGCCATCGTGGGCTTGTTCTTCCTGGGTGGAGAAAAAAGGCGGTGATAAGGAATGCAGTCTCTCGCCACACCTAATCAAGAGTAGAAAACCTGGTCGTTATAACCGTCCCCAAAAGGCTGCGGCACATAATTTTAGCTGAGGTTTCAACATAGGTAAAGTGCACTTCGGACGAGAATGGAACTGGACACATAGTGGACAGGCTATGGGGAAGCAAGAGGGCTTTGCTTGAGTAGTAGGTGTCTGGGCCTACCACTTTCGTCGTATGAGAGTGCAAATGCACGCTGCTGGCAGAGCGTGTTTTTTCTATAAAACGAAATCAAAACGTGTTTTCCTTACGTTTTTTTCGCTGTCCTAGATGCTTATCCCTTCCGCAACACATAATTGCACCATCATACAACTTAAAGTGGAGGCCAAAATACTTAACGGGTATAACACCCTGTCACTTCCCTGTGATCAGTTCTACTGCAGCCGACCTTGTTCATCCATTGCACATTTGAGGGCAGCGCAATACACAAGTGCCCTGTCACGTGTATTTTTTTCACATTTTATGGGCTTTGTCTGGAACATGGAAAAAGAAACGTCACACGAGATATTTCTGCAGGAAAGTGTCGACAGGTTTCTGAAGGTACTCCTCAACAACTTTGTGCATCACACTTGGAGTCTTCAGCCAATATTGAGTAATTGAGTAAAAAAAAAATTTTTAGTAATTAAATGTAATCAGTAAATTAGTTAAGGTTTGGCTTGGTTTGTGGGGTTTAACGTCCCAAAGCGACTCAGGCTATGAGAGACACCGTAGTGGAGGACTCCAGAAATTTTGACCACCTGGAGTTCTTTAATGTGCACTGACATCGCACAGCACACGGGCGCCTTGCTTTTCGCCCTCAACGAAAAGCGGCCACCAAGGCCGGGATTTGATCCCGCATCCTTGGGAATAGTAGTAGAGCGCTGTAACCACTGCGCCAACCCGGCGGGGAAATTAGTAAAGAGGAAACTAAAATATTACCTGAGTAACCACAGGGTTAGGCTCGAGTCATGTCTGAAGTGACCTTCATTTTTAATGCTTTAGCTAAAGTTATATATGTCACAAAAAGTATGAGAACGAAATGTGTTATGTATTTGTCTGTTACAAATATGTAATGGCTGACGCTCATGTAGTGACCAGCAAAGCAGATCTGTTTGCATCAGTGCTGCGTTTTTTTAATTATTTCTTTGAAGGTCAGAGCCTTCCTTTCCTTTCACTCTACGTCGGCTGTCCTCCTATTCTCAAGCAGCACAGCTGGCAGTAACGCCCCCTTTTCCGCACGCGCGCGCGCACACGCACACATGCACGCACACACACACACACACACACACACACACACACACACACACACACACACACACACACACACACACACACACACACACACACACACACACACACACACACACACACACACACACACACACACACACACACACACACACACACACACACAGAGAGACACAGACAGACAGACAAAGCCCAGCTTAGGAGCTCGCTGCAGAATCTAACGCTACCACATTAAAAGTTCCATTGCAATCATGACGAGCCAAAGCATATTTATGCCCTCCCCACACAGATCAGTCGAAAAGAAGGATACTCCCTAACCACATTCATTGCACTGGCTTACTGTTGCCAGTCCCGAATAGACTGTGCATTCGCACGCTTTATGTCTGGCAGAGAGGCCTTGTTCGTAAGTGTTTTGTGGTTTAAAAGACAAATCCCTATAACGATGGGGGAAAATTCAGAAAAACATACAGGAGTTATACAGTGGAAAATGCAGTCAACTGAAAAATATAGACCATGAAGTGTCTGTGTCAGCCAACAGTCAAGGCTATATGCTTTTAAACCTGAATATGAAATGTAATACTAAGTACTAAATGGTGTTAAATATTATGCTACTGAGACCACAAAGAAAAAGCTGAATGTGGCTTATTCCCTCCAGGTATAAGTATAAAACTCGTCAGAAAAAAATTTTGAAACTTCAAATTTTTATAAACAGAACGCCAGCATTGCAAACACACAGAAAAAAAAGAAAAACCATCCGTTCCCCGCTGAATAATTGTGCTTATATATCGATGTTGCGATTCCATACTAAATTCAGCCTCAATCACACTTCTTTTGATTCATTCATGTCACAATAATCTATTATGTAAAATCAACACAGTATTTCAGGCACTTCAGAGCATTTATAGGTTAAAAAATACAGGAAATAAAAAAATAAACACTCACCAAAGCAGTACCTGAAGTAGAGAACATGGAGCCGCCCATTAAACTAAACTTAAACTAAACAGATTCCTGTGTTCATTTTGCATGCCTGACTTGACATCCTTTTACACGTTTTTTTAGACGTAAGTGCATATTTTGTATCCAGATTTGTGAAAATACTCATTGCATAGGCGAGATTTTACAGCGTTCAGGGCATGTCCACAAACATTAACGTGGCACCCTGAAGGGGTGCCACATTGCCAACGCTTCTTCAAAAGAGGTGAGGAGGGGGTGAGGGGGTGTACAAATCTCAGTGTCTCTCTAAAAGTACCCTATTCGTTCACAATTTCTTTTTATGCATCAGACTGCCAAAAACAACTGTCGCACCCCCTCTAACAGGAAGTGAGGACCAGTCAGATAAAAACTCAACAGTGAAAGGATTCATGGCATTCAAAAGCAGGCAATACTGACAGGAGTCACTGATATGTTGAGCTATTTCATGATCCCCTTCAAGCTCGATACATCCAGGTTTGACTGTACTGTGTTAGATTTAACGAAGATATTGCCAGAAGCAGGTATTCAGCTTTCACAAAAAATCATGTTGAAAGGACATTGTTCTTCCCACGTCTCTTATGCGCACTCAATGACAGGCATGATGGCAGTCGTCGGGCTAGACTGAGAAATGGTCCAGCCACACAGCTTCAATTTCTGAGCTTTCCCGCCAGCCCTCAGGAACAGTGGCTAACGTCCATGCATTCACCAGCCCGCCGTGAACAACTGCACACTGTTTAGAATGCTGATTGACTCATCGCTATTCTTTTCATTATTTTCTAAAACATCTTGCTGCACTAGCACCAATATATGTTTCCCGCGCTTCTGTCCACATGGCTCTTCCATTCTTCCAACCCACTGAAACGCTCACGCTCATAATGTGCTGTCTGTCAATTGCGTAGTGAAGTGTCCTCTCATGTGAAGCCACATGTGAAGAGGCTCCACTGCTAGCTCATCACACCATAAAGGCTTCCAAAAGAGTGAAACCATTAAACTATTTGATGGAACTATGCAAAATCACTGCTGCCCTGCAGTTTCTGTCTCGAGGGCACAGGACCACTGCTCAACATTTTACAGAATATAGTTACTCTTTTGCAAACATCTTTTTCTTTTCCAGTTTTCAGGGACCTTTTGATAATGTAACCAGATAATTCTTACATTTTTTTTAGCTCCCCTGGAGTCCGAATTATTGAAGCTTTACTGCATAACAGTAGTTGCTGATGGGCATAAATGGTTGCAATATAAAGGTATTTTCTTTCTGCTCAGGCAGCTGGTTTAGATGACGACAGTTCTGCAATTGTCCTTAAGTAACTTCCTCAAAGGTAAAAGATTAAAGCAGGTTTTCTTCTACAGCTCCCGAGTCATTGTCAACACCCCCCCAAACTCGCTGACTGAAATTTGATGGTATGACCTGAGCAACAACAAGGTTGATAAACAGGTAAAGCAGTGTGCACCCCTGCTAAAAAACACACACACACACACACACACACAAAAAAAATGCATTACAAAAACGGTGAAGGAAGGTCAGTAGTTTTCCTTAAAGAAAATGAGGAACAACAAACATGAGTAAATCCCATTTTCACAACTTTTCTGAACCTACTCCATCCCCAGTGAGCCATTTCAGTGGGCTATTAATAATTGTCTCTAAGGTGGCTATGCGAAGCATTACAGGCACTGAAAACATCAGAAGCAGCACTGCACCACTTTACTCTATTTGAGAGTTGCTGAAACAATACGCTTTTGTTTGTTATCACAGTAGATAAACCAAAAGTAGTATAGCAACATTTCCAGATTATAAAACCCACTAACAGGACAGAAAATTGAAAGCTCAGATTGGGAGCCTTCTGTTGTAGATAGTAGGGTGTAACAGTAAATATTAATATCATGACAAGGAAAAAAAAAAAAAAAAAAAAAAAAATAGAGCGAACAAGAACGAACAGAATCTTAGGGTAATTAAAGTGCCTGCGGCACTAGAAGCAGCTCTCAAAAATTTTAAAAAATTTACATTGCACTTAGCTCACAACAGTGTTGCACAAAAAGTATACTTGTTCAGCTACAAAAGCGCTTCCAGCGTTTTAAAAATGGGGCAATATCAACAAAAAACAATACTTGTAATTTTTTGAGACTGAGACCTTACCACTTTTGGGACGACCTGATAGACCACTGCCCATATGTGAGCGACGGCTTTTGAAGTGCTGCCGAACGCAACTTTCTATTGAAATATGTAGCCCCATCTAGGCAGATAAATGACAACAGTAGTTCCTGTTTCTGTATACCTCACTTTTTTTTTCTTTCGGCAGGCAGCAACATCGAAGAAATAATAATTTGAAATGGGCTGGTCTCAGATGTCGACAAAAACAGCATTGAGGTTGTACAAGGATGCGCTATGAATTTGGCTTCATTCCAGTTATTCTGATGCTTCAACTACGAATGTTTTCAAAGAATGCAGTAGCAAAGAGTCTGAAGATGACTATGTGACCTCTTACATCACCACGGACGATGAATCAGCCAAATTATCAAACTAGAAATTCAACTAGTCGCATGAAGAAAGCATACTTTCGATTTCAGCTCGCTAATAAGCAGTTATACATGCTTGCCCTGTGTTGCCGCTATTTTATTTCCATTCACTACGATATTTCAGCAACCCATGCTAGGATTTCAGCAGTAAGCAAAGCTCCAGCACACAAGGTGGCTCATCCAAAGCTTCAACAAGTGCGAAGCTCTTCCAGCCACACTGAAGTGGGGTTTCAGCATTTGGATATTATCAGAGAAGAGCTCCTAGGGCAAATTTTCAATTTTGGCAACAAATTAGATCACACTCCACCACCTTCAGCTAAACAGGCCACAACAGTTCTAGGGGTGCGTAAATATCCAAAATTTCGAATCAAATATGTTTGTTATTTGATTCATATTCGAAAATCTGATAGTGAAAATCTGAATATTCGAAAAATATCGAATACAACTAAAGATTTTCGAATTCACTGCTGATTCCTCGAACTTCGCGCAATGCTTGACCATGTGGGCTCTGCAGTGAAGCATCCTCAGAAAAACAACGGGGCCATTTTGTGAAGAACATTCCTGACAGTGTGCACATTGCAATACATGACCGCATTTACCATGCATTAAAGCATTCACAAAGCGTGCCGAGCCTTTTTGCGAAGACGGCTTTTCCGACAGTATGCTCAAAGCAAAGCACATGACAAAGCTGAGAAAAAAAAAAAGTTTCACCTAAGATGCAGACAACCATCGTGCAGGTGTTCATCAGATACAATTACTTTGATGCAAACGGGATTTTGGCAGTTTTTTCAGGCCCATTGTATAATTCGAACTTTCAGTTAATTTGAAAATTTTTTCTGGTTCTTTGAAGGCCAAATTAAAAAGAAATTTACTCTATTCAGGAGCAATATGACATCTCCACGTAGTTTCATGCAGGTCCTTCCTGTACAAAACGCTGGTATACAGAATTCTGCGTAAAATTTATACTGAATTTTTTAGTAGGGAGTACACTTCTGTGCAATTCTAGTTAATTATTATTTGCAATTACTGTGTGAATTCTGAAATAAACAAGATGACCGATAAAATTTTTAAATTTCCTGTCTTTTTTTCCTCCACCGGTGAGATATTTGTATGTAACAGGTGTGTAAAGCAGAATCATGTAAATATTTCATTTAATAAAAGCTTCTTCTAGGAACCTCCAGATTAGCCTGTTTTATTTAGCATTTTCTAACACATGCGAAAAAAAAAATTCACATACACAAGGCATATTTTCAAAAGTGAAAAAAGAAACATTAGACTACCTTTTGTATATTTTAAAATTCATTTATTACCATTCTGCAGTTTTGTACTGATGCTTATTCAAGATTTTTGTCAGTTGTTTTTCCAAAAGTTTGCACTAAAAGTTTTTCTTCTATTGCTATGTATATTGCGTTTTTTCCCGACACACTTCAGAATTACCTGCTTTTTCATGGCCACGAAAGAGTTTAAAAGCAGTAGCTTATGAAGAAAGACAGTGAGATGCAAATGGCCTAAGAACAAATAAATAATCGCTACAGGATGGTATATGCTCTAATGGCAACGGAGTAAAGCTGTCACCGTGGAGCACAAGCGAATGTCACCATGAAGACTGCTTGGTACTTTATTCAATATCAAGGTCCAGCGCGGGATATAATTTCCCTTCAAAGACATCCAAAAATCCCTCTGTTTTCTCCCACTTTTGCCTAATATGGTCCCACTACACAGCGCCACAATAAAAAAAAATAAAAATACAGGAACACAAAAGCAGTTTTGATTCGCTGAGTTCCACGGCCCTCATGGGATGCCCTCAAGCAAATGGCATTGATTGATTGCGATGACATTGTGGTTAATCCCCTTGCACTAGATATCATGACACTGATGAGGGCTAGCATGTGCAAGGAAATTAATCACAAATTAAATGAATTAAACACAGCACTGTGACAATTCGTCAACCCCTTATTGGTTGCAAGGCCTCCTTTGAGGGGTGTTTTCTATGTTTTTTTTTTATTTGCATCCAACTATAGTTAGAATATAGCACAATCACAAGCATGACTGGTACAGTACATAAATAGTAATTTCTGCCATTCCAGTTAAATCACACAATATTCAAAACAGCATAGTCTGTTGTTATTACTATGTTTCAGCACAAATCAATTTTACCGATCTTCTGCCTTCACTCCATTCTTTGGCTAACACCTTTCTGTTAAGTGAAAAACAGTCGAAGGCACAAGCAGCAATATTATATATAGGAGGCGCACTATTCAGTATATTCAGATCTTGAAAGAGCAGAGAAGATACTTTATTAGACATTTACTTTATTATATGCTTTATTAGCTTGTCACATCAGGTGGTGTTGTTTTTAAACCAACTGTGTGCAGCCTGGCTTGTGTTCATTAAAAGAAAAGAAGACACTCCTCTAGTTATTTTGGAAATATATATATATATATATATATATATATATATATATATATATATATATATATATTTTTCCAAAATAACTACAGGAGTGTCTTCTTTTCTTTTAATGAACACAAGCCAGGCTGCACACAGTTGGTTTAAAAACAACACCACCTGATGTGACAAGCTAATAAAGCATATAATAAAGTAAATGTCTAATAAAGTATCTTCTCTGCTCTTTCAAGATCTGAATATACTGAATAGTGCGCCTCCTTGTCTTTCTCAGTTGTGACAACACTAGCACAGATTTAGTACAAGAAAAATGCCAGCCTTTACACAACACTGGCAAGCAGTACAAATAATTGTAACAGTGTTCACATCCGTCACAAAGTATGACTCGCACCGTGAGTAAGGCAGCAATTTCAGCTCAAATACCTGCGTATCATAGCGTTTACAATAGTTCGAAGCGAGCTTACCATTTTAACAATGTGGGTACCGGGTGCCCCCTTTTGGGTTGGCTGTACTGCGACCTGCAGGCCAGGTAAACTGTCTGGAAGCTGAAAGAACAACAGCTGCCCTGTTTCTGCATAGAGTAACGTAGACAAAAAAGAAAACAGACAGAGACTGATTATCATCAACGCATTACAGGACGTGAAGCTATTTTTAGGAACAACAAACATCTTTTGGCTAAGCTCCCAGCAAGCCCAAGCCAGAACTTCAAACAAAAAAAAAAAAAAAGTTAAAAAAGAAATGAAAAAATAAAAAATAAAAACTTGAACTGTGACCTCCCTAGCAATTTTAATACCAGATTTCCATGCTAACTGCCACCTACCACAGTGGAACTATATCTAAAGACTAATAAACAAGGCTGCCTGGAGGCAATATTTCTTTATAACTGAGCTTGGGGGAAATCACCCTTACTTCACAGCTGCGCGAAAATCCCACGACAAAGAAATTTAAACACTACCATTATTTGAGGCGCACAATTTCAAAAGCCCCAACAAATGTAATTCTGCCCATGTGAGCAAGATATCCACATCTTAAAAAAAAAAAAAAGAAAAAAGAAAGAAAGAAAAAAAAAGAGAAAATTGTTAGGCCAGAAGTGCCAGTTCAAGTTAAAGAGTCATACTAAATGTCTATCAACCTTTTGTATTACAGCCTGGTAACAGCTCTCAATGTTGTGTACCTATTAGCCTCAAGGCCATCCATCATGTTCATGAGTTCCGTACCACATCAAGAGACCAGCATCCAATGCTGGCACCAGGATAAATGACACCATGCTAGATGGCACCTAAAAAAATCCCAACTAAAAATGCACTACTGCCCAACTGGACCCAACAGCACAGTTTAATTTCACAGCATCACTAAGCGCACACCAGCAAGCCCCAGCATGCTTGTCAAATTGCGTCAGCCCAAATTACTAGTTCTTTTTTTTTTTTTTTTTGATATGATTATGGAATTTACACACTTTTAAAACTGAGGTTAAAGGAATTTCAGAGCTAAGTGCAATACAGTTTGACAGAAGAAATTCAATGGAAGGTCAAAAACCCAATGCCTTTTCTGATTAGTGCATTAAGGCTTTACCTGCTGCCACACCACTAAACATCAAACTACATCTGCTACATTTTTAAACTCTGGGAAAATACCATATCCAGTAAAATGCTCAGCATTATAGTTCTACAGTCAAAACTCTAATTAACGAAACTCCCAATTTAATAAAAATATCCTGATACCCGCACAGGTGCTCTTAAGGCCCAATGCTTTGACTAATTTGACATAACGAGACTAATGTTCCTTTTTTTCCAACGAGCAAACAGAAACATCGCGGAGTGCCTTAGTCCCACTTTTACCAAACCGCACTGTGCAAAATAAGGTGCATTATTGAAGTGGTGGATGCCCATTATCTTGCTACGGCAGTTTGCTGGAACAAATGAAGGAGGCGAAACACGTGCTGGATGCCCACCAAACTTAAGCAAAATCAGTGCGGTCATTGCTTACAAAGCACATGCAAGCAACAATCACAGATTTCTTTGGTGGGTGAAAAATTTGCAGTCCCCCGGGGCTCTTCTTGCTGACATAACCATTTCTGTTTCTTTTCATACACTCTGGTGGTGTTGTTTGTTTCCGCCGCTTTTTGGATGTAGCTACACCATGCAATCAGATCTATCAAATTATGTGACTGAGAAATGCCTCCCTCAACTTAACGAAATAATTTATGGCTTCCCTCAACTTCATTAAATTCAGCTTGAACAGTATAACAATGAGGTACTTCCATCACTAGTAAGAGGGCCACTCACCAGGCATGTTTGGGTCTGTGCAGAGGTCCGCCAAAGACAGTCTTTGTAAAGCTGCGCATGGTGCTGCCGAACTTCCCAGGTCAGGCCTATCCTGAGGCTCTTGCTTAATGATCCGCCCATCTCCTGCTACTGCCGGCTTGCACTCGGGGACAGGGTCTGGTGCAGGTGCCCCTGCTAGGGGCAGGGTGGTAGGGCCAAGCCAGGACCCATCTGATGGCCCGTCATCAACAAACTGTGCAGCACAACACCACAAAGGCATTAATTAAGAGAAGTGAACATGTCTGATTGGAAACTACCTAAAAAGAAATAAAACCTATACTACAAACGTGTGACAAAGCAGCTGCACTACTAATTCATACAGCAGCAACAGAAACTAGCTCATGTCCCAGATAGCCCTCATTTATTATTTATGCTGATGGTTTACACAGCTATATGCAAGAAAATTAGTGTACTTGAAAATACAGGATGAGCATACGAGTACAGAACCAAGTGCAAATAAGAAAACCGAATGCAACTCCTCACACGTTTTCAAAGAGAAAAACGAACATCTGGTAGCAAAAAATCCTGATAACCATGCTGAATTCGGCCCGCCAGGGTGGCGCAGTGGTTACGGCACTCGACTACTATTCCCAAGGATGCGGGATCGAATCCCGGCCTCGGCGGCCGCTTTTCGATGCAGGCGAAAAGCAAGGCGTCCGTGTGCTGCGCGATGTCAGTGCACGTTGAAGAACCCCAGGTGGTCGAAATATCCGGAGTCCTCCACTACTGCATCTCTCATAGCCTGAGTCGCTTTGGGACGTTAAACCCCACTAACCAAACCAAACCATGCTGAGCTCGCAGAACAGTATTCAGGGAAAGCAATTTGCATGCTCACTACCTCACAAAAAAAGTGCTGAATGCCGTTGTGTGCTTCTTCCTGCTGCCTGATAACGCAATACATGAAGTGTTTGCCACACCTGGGGCTGGATTACGCAGCGATCACAAATCGGACCCCAAACTTGTGACTGCGATGGAAAAATGACAAACCGATGAGGTGTCACCATATAAAACACAGAGTCAGCCAATTACAAGAAGGTGTTGGACTTGAAGCCTTCGGCATGACAAGGAGTTGATTTTGGAATGTTCAGCGCCTGACGCTCAAGAAAGACTACGACAACCGTACAACGCTCGTTCCGATGCTCGTGCGTGTGCTGACATAAGCTACGACCACTACGACTGATTGCTGGACGTTCTGTTTACTGTTCACGGGGTAGTTATTCATTATTAATATAAACAGCACGAACATGAAGACAAAGGACAAGATAAAAGAAAGCCACAGTAGAAGCGCTGACTCACAACTATGCCTAAGCCCTTTACTCCAAGGCCCAGAAAAAACAAACATGAAGGAAACGAAACAGTCACGTGAAACAACCCCTGGGTTCACCTGCTGCAAAAAAATCACTTAAAAAAGACACCTCTTTGCTTGAAAGAGCAAGAGAAGTCTTGCTGACACACTTATTGTCCGTTGAAATAAAATATGATTCCACTATCTCTCTCGTCATCTTCTCTTTGTGGCGATACAAAACCCTAACCTTGTCAAACTTAGGAGTGTACTTCTTTTTCTCCTTCTTCATTATTTCACATGAATGGCAATGTGATACCAGAAACGTTTTGTCCTTTCCACTTTCCAAGTTGTTCCGGTGTTCCTGCAGTCTCTTATTAATACATCGTCCTGTTTGTGCTATATAACTGTCCTATATAAGTACCAACTTGCCCAACAAAGTATCTTGGTAGGTCACGGGGTAGTACTCTGTGCAAGGTCCCTTATTACAAGTGGTGGAGGTGACAGTGATCCCCTCAACCTGGAGCTCCGCAGCCGAACGTTGCCTACTACTTCCACGATGCCTGACCAACGCTGGCCTCCAACTAAACTTAAAGAAGTGCCGATTCAGTGCTCGGCAGCTCACCCTTCTCAGACATGTCATTTCTAAGGATGGCGTTCTTCCCGATCCGGCAAATTTGCGCGCTGCTGCATAATTTCCCAAGCTCACTACTGTGAAACAACTCCGCAGCTTCGTCGGCCTCTGTTCCTACTTCCGTCGCTTCGTTCGCAATTTCGCCACTGTCATAGACCTTCTGACCAAGCTTCTGTCCAGACATGTTCTGCTCTCCACACTGTGATAAAGCTTTTGCGACACTCTGGCGCCTTCTGACGACTCCGCCAATGCTGCGTCATTTCGACCCTTCTTCTCCCACAGAAATCCAGTGACGCCAGCGGCGTCAGCCTCAGACCCACTCAGTGCTAGTCTGGCTTCCGAACAACAAAAAGACACATGGATCACTTCACTCCTGGACAGAGGTGGGCATTTGACCTCGGAAACCTCGACCTCACCTCAAACTCAAAAAATATTTGGCGACCTCACTCAATCTCATCAATTGAGGTTGAGGTACCCCAGGCGACCTCACCTCACTTTTCAGGTGACCATTGGCGACCTCACTCAACCTCACCTCAAACTCAAAATGTGAGGTTGAGGTCGGGCGCTCGACCTAAAAAAAAAAAAAAGAATCATTAAATTAAACCGTAACTTAAAGCAAATATACATTTCTCGGTAATCCTGGGGTATATATAGGCTAGCCAGAATTTTGTCGTATGAAGGCTGTATTTTACTCCTAATTTTACACTACAATTAATATCCTGGATAAAAGCAAAGAAACTCTGAACACTACATGTCCAACTCTGCACTAAAGTGGCAATCCTCTCCCACTCCTTGCCTACCCTTTTGTGGTCGGTTTCAATCTAAGGCCTACATGGGTACCACGTTACTATGCATAGGCCCGTAATGCAATACAAAGAGTTTATCCCATCTGACCCACGTGAATAAGATTCGTATTAGAAATAAAACAAGCCAGTTCTTACTATAAACTGAAGACAAATGCTGTTGACCCTAGTGACGACGACAACAATGACGATATGCTCTTTTTCTTTTCTTGCCACATAGCGCTAAACAGACAGGGACACAGTGAGACACACGGGACGGGCGCCTTTTTTTATCGCCCGTCCCGTATGTCTGGCTGTGTCCCTGTCTGTTTAGCGCTATGAGGCAAGAAAACCGACACCAACGCGCCCAAGCTTTCATTCTTGCTCTTTTTCCTAATTCGAAAAAAAAAAATTGATGATTGCAGAGCTTTTTTTTAATACAATGTACATTGTTTTGCGACAGAATACATTAAATTAGGAAAAAATAGGAATACAGTCGTGCCTCGTTAGTATGGACGCTTTGGTTTCCGACCAAAACTGTCCATAAAGTGAGTCATCCATAATAATGAGTCATGAATAAAAGTGAAAAGCATATAATTGAGAAAAAGTTATAATTAATGGCTGCTGTTTTAATTAGTTTGGGTATATAAACACAGCCGAGATGTCGATGCTACCCTCTTCTCCATAAATCCGTCGACCCGAAACGTGTCTGTTCTTAAACCTTGTCAGCCATCCTTTTGAGTAGCTCAGACAGAGCGTAGAATAATATTTCTCAGTAAACATCCCCCTGTTTTACTGAACAAAAATTCCGTAGGTCATCACAGGTAAAACCTATCAAGACGGAGGAGAAGAAGCACCCATAATGTTGCCGAGACAGCGAGCCTCCTCTTGAAGCATTTCGTCGCTCACGACAGCACCATTCGCGTGCACATTCCCAAACCACATCAACAAGGCTGACTCCATATCTTCGAACTGTGCTGAGCGCTGTCGGACTGTGGCTTACGCTGTGATGCCGACATTGAGCCATTTATCGGAGTCCTGTAGTATATATAGATGGTATACCGTCGACCTGGCGAGGCTGAGGTCTAGTTGAATTTGGGTCCAGTCTTTCACGGCTTGGATTGACTGAGATGGCTTTTGCCGCTTGTATTAACAGATTTCCCACTTCGCGCCTAAGTTCAGCTCCATTCTTTTGCGTTTAACTCCCACCATGCCAAAAGTCAGACTAAAGTTGAGAGTTACAGGCTCCTGCTTCTTCGCACTCTTTTTCCCTAGTTAACCTCCCTGACTTTCCGTTCTTCTGATTCTCTTTCTTGCCTTGTACTGTTTCTGTAAGGAAGCGAGGGAGTCAAGTTGGCAGGCTACTATACAGAGGGCTATCAAACAGCCCTTTCCTGTGCCGTTTGTATGTGTTCCTATGAAACAAACACTGCAAGCTGAAGTACAGTTTGGAACGACGGCTAGCCGACTACGAAGAGCTCAGACCTTGTCCAGGCCGCATTGTTGACTCAAGGCGAAGCCGACATGTGGATCGCTGTGGTGCAAAATGTGGTAGTTCGGCAGCGCAACAATGACGAAAACCAGGAGCACGAGAAGGAAGGGCGTCTAGGACGGGACGCCCTGTCCTGGTTGCGTGGTCGTCGCATTTCTTTTGTCGCTCTACTTCGTGAGTGTGTCTTAACCCTGACCGAAAAGCGTTAACGGCTTCATGGAACACACTTTGTATTCTGGGATTGAAAAACTTCAGTTCCCACCCCCAATTTTGGCGCTTGTCTATCTTCTTATTATTTCTTTTTTACGCTTTTACCGGCCTCTCTTCTGTTCACGTTCAGCAGGATTTATTGCGACCACATGTTGCTGTTTTCCCGACTGCGGCCTCTAGTTGCGGTGCTGCCACTGTACCCAGAAACCTCCCGGTTCCCTCCTTTTGGGGTCTTTCTTAGCTGACCCTCGATTTGCTCCTCCCTTCCTTTCCGCTCTTGTGACCCCCCCCCCCCCCCCCCTTTTTTAAAACGACACGCCCGCTTTAGTTCTTTCCAACTCCACAGGACTCGTTCAGGCATCCGACCGTATCGGCTGTCACATAGGTTCCCGGCCTGCGCACCCTTCTTTAACTTGCGTTCGGACTCCCCTGCTTTTTTCAAACGATATCCATACTAACGAGACAAAAATACATGGCCGAATAGGCTGTGTGCATTCATCCCATCTCCATTGTTCAGAGAGCGAGTTTCTATATTAACGAGACATAAATACATAGAAAAATCTTCGCCCCTAGAAAAACTGTCCATAATTCGGGTCCTCCATATTAACGGATGTCATATTAACGGGGCACAAATTTTCCATAATAGCCACTCATGAAACGACCTGTGAAGACTAAATCCCCAACAAAACAAAAAAAAGAGGAAAAGACAGCAAAACACCAATTAATCATAAAACTCGGCCAACGCTGAATAAACCTTCAGAAAATTTCAAAGAGGAATGCTGTTTATCTTATGAGGTCCCAACCGGCCACTCCTGAGCATTAGTTTATAATTCTGTGATCCCATGGCGTACTGCAAGAATTGGCGAAATTGCTTCTTCGAACACCACGCTTACATTAAAAAATTACAACTGTCGGAACTGCTAGGAAAAAGGGTTAAACGTGAACCGCTTTGCTGTCGCGAACATCGGCTCACCCGTCAAATTTCGCCGGAGCAAAATGTCCAACTCCCACCCGCGTAAAAAAAAAACAAAAATACACACGATATAAATACTTGTACGTCCGAACCGAATACTGAGTGCCATTTCGCCAACAATTCTGAGTTGAGCTTCTTTGTGGTATTCACTTGTTTTCCTTTGAAGACTGAACTAATAAATTGCACGGTGGTGTCTCCGAAGCTGCTTCGCCTCATGCACCGTAGGTGAATCTAGAGAAACCGTTTCCCCCGTTAGTGTCGTATAGTTACAGCACATAAACGTAAAATAAAAACAAGAACAACAGAAAGGAGGCGAGCAAGCAGCCCGGAGGGACCGCGTCCCCCGCTGTGCACGCGCTCCTCCCTTCACCGTTCGTCTGTAGGCATCTGGTTTTGCTCATGCGGTGAATGCCGAACTGTCACCAATACACACCCAAAGGCAGTGGCGTATGTGTGCAAGCTCCGCTTTCAGAGACTAGATTGCGCTTTCCAATACTAGGAAAAGAAAAAGAAAAAAAAAAACTAAATGACCGCGCGGGTAAGTGGAAAGGAGGGTTGTGCTATGGGCCTCTGAAAAGATGCCAAAGAAAGAGCCTAATGTGAGGGAAGAAGCCTGTTCTCTTTTCGGCAGTGTACAAACTTAATTGAAATACAAGTAAATATATATAAATAAATACCATGTTGACGAAAGTAATAACAAATATCGCACACTAAAAACAGAAGAGAACTGCGCTTCCCAGAGCGTATAGAAGGTTTGAGACATCGACTTAATACTGCATTCCTCAGTGCTAGCATGTAATTGGCTTCATATCACGTACATCTAAATTGATTTTTAAAGAAAAAAAAATATCTGCAAAAATTATTCCGACATCTGGCCACAAAAAGTTTCATCAGATTGATTTGTCCGTCTCGAGCAGACGGGAGCACAAAAGAGATACGTTCCGTTCGCCACACCAATTCATCCGTCTAGACACCAAAATGTTGAGCCGGAAACCATCCCAATACTTTCTAGCTCATAAAAACATGTAGGAGAACGCTTTTCTCTTTTTTTTTCTGCGCCGAATAAGAGATTTCAAGAGAAACCTGATATTATGAAGTTAAGAATCCCTTACTCTCCTCCTTCCTCCTGCATTGCTTGATTTCACTAGAATTTGAGAGAGAAATAAAGGGCCTTAGCGAAGCGAAATCATTTTTTTTTTCATTGCGCTTTACTGCATACAAGCCCCATATATTTTTTTGTCTCTTCTATCTCGGCAAATGGTTAACATACGCAGGCTTCTTTCCTGTATACCAGTTGCGTCTTATAAGCTGTGCCGTCCGTTTCATCCTGTTGCATGTTTTACTGTTACACTAGCACCTTCATCCCATTGCAGTTGTTCGGGGCCACCTGTGAATCTGTTAGAAGAAACAAGCAGCACAAGACCAAAGAGAGGTTGTTCTGGAGAATACAAGAATATAAATTTACAGGACCGGAATATAGAACGATGACATACAATTCGAAAGGGAGGACTTCGATAAAATGCTCAGATGGTATTGTGCCAGTTTTTCGAGTTTTTTCATATTTTTTTTTACTGTCAGTATCACGTCCCCTAACAATTTCGCTGCACCATTTTCTGTTAAGTTTCCGTGTAATGTACAGCGGGGTCCTTTATCGAATGTAAGGCAGCAGCCGTGACGTTAGCGCCTGGAAACGGGCATGCACAAGACAGTTCTGCTCCGCGCCGTCTGCGTAAAGACAATTTGCTTCGCTTTTTAGTTTTCTGGTTTCTTTGTGGCATCAGACAAAAGTACCGCAGGTCAACGTGAGTTATGTGCTTTGCGCGCTCTTGGGTGTTTGGGCCTGCGGCAAGCATCGGCACAAACAAGTCGGAGGAAACAGGGGTGGCGGGCGGGGGGCATGAGGAGTTTGTGAAGGAAAAAAAAGAAGAAAAGTTATCTCCTTCCAAGTAGACCAGAGGGAAGCGTCCTCGGGCTGTGGACATTACGGTGGAATGCCGAAAGCTGGGCAGGGGCTGCGGCATCCGGTCGTCCGATTGGGGGGTAACCAAACACCGAGAGTCGGCGGGCACACCGCGGCAGTACGCTCGAGCTCCGCGTCAAAAGGGGCGCTCTTCGAAGAAAGCCGCGACAACAGCAAAAAGCCTGGACCTCCCAATTTCGACCTCACACAATGACGACCTCACTCAACCTCAAACTCACGCGTGAGGTTGAGGTCCAATTTCGTGACCTCACTTAAACAATTTCGAGCTGTCACCGACTTCACCTCAACCTCACCTCACTCCGTGAGGTTGAGGTCGACCTCATGAGGTCAAAACCTCATGAGGTTGCCCACCTCTGCTCCTGGATTTGTTATCTGGCCTATCGTCACGGCCTCCTTGCCGCGCTCTCCGTCGCCAGTCCCACCATTTCGCCATCAGAGACGAGCTCCTTTACTGTAAGAATTACCTCCCGGATAATCAAAAGTGGCTGGCTGCTTGTTATTCCGACCCACCTGCGCGCCGTAATTTGCTCCCACTACTACAATTATCGCCAGTGTGCCCACGACACTTATTGAAAACCTTCACCCGACTGCGACAGCGGTACTACTGGCGTGGGATGTACCGTTATGCTCGCCGGTTCATCCAGTCCTGCCTCGAACGTCAGCGCCGAAAAAACCCACCTCGCCAGCTCGCAGCTCCTATGCAGCCGCTGACCTGCCCAACCCAGCCCTTTGAGCGTGTTGGAATTGACTTGCACAGTCCTCTTCCTAGCACTTCAACAGGCAATCGCATGGTCATCGTTGCAATTGATCATCTCATATGTTATGCTGCAATGTCGCCTTTGCCATCTGCTATGTCACACAACATTGCCTCCTTTATCCTCCATCACATCATTCTTTGCCACAGGGTTCCCAAAGAGCTGTTGAGTGACGGAGGTCCCGCCTTCCTCTCTGAAGTTATAGAAGCTCTCCTTCAAGAATGCAAAATCATTTACCACACGACCTCCGCGTACCATCTGCAGACAAATGGCAAGGTTGAGCGTTTCAACCGCAGCCTGGGCAACATACTAGCAATGTATATTGCTTCCGACCACTCCAACTGGGACCAAATTTTTCCATTCGTCACCTTTGCTTATAGCTCTGCCAATCAAGCAACCACCGGATTCTCACCATACTTCCTCCTGTATGGCCGTGAGCCCTCTTGTACCATGGACACCATTTTTCCATACCGACCGGATTTTTCTGAATTAACGACTGTTTCCCAAGCTGCAACGTTTGTTGAAGAATACCGCCAGCTTGCCCACTCCTTCACTTCTCATGGCCAGCAGCAGCAGAAAACCACCAGAGATCAATCTGCACTTCTGCTTACCGTTCAGACTCTTTGGTTTGGCTATGGGTACCTTCCTCCAACCCCGGTCTTTCTTCAAAACTTCTCAGCAAGTACCAGGGCTCCTACCATACTCTCAAGCAAACATCCCGGTCAACTACCTCATCGAACCCCTTACGCCGTCCACTGAACATCAACATCATTTCTGCAACCATGAAATAGTACACAGCAACCGCCTGAAACCTTACTATGACCCTGCCATTGTCACATCACCATAAGCCGCCAGGATGGCGCCTTTTCGCTCAGGGGAGTTGTAGGATAGGCATTTTGGAATGTTCAGTGCCTGGATCTCAAGAAAGACAATGACGACAACCGTACAACGCTTGCTCCAACGCTCGTGCGTGTGCTGACACAAGCTACTACTACTACGACTAATCGCTGGATATTCTGTTCACTGTTCACGGCGTAGCGCCCTGTGCAAGGTCCCTTATTACAGTATACTTTTTTGTAGAAAGGTAGAGTGAATAAAGTTAATGTTTTATTTTGCCTAAGTTATGTGTTTAAATCTGAAAAAAAACTTTCAAAGTGCTGCAGAGATCTGTAGTGAAGAAATGTGAAAGTATGTTGGCTGCTCTTTAGTAGCTTCTAGAGTGTCATGACTAGACACTAGTCATGGTCATGACTGACTGATTACACAAGCCATGGACTTCATAGTCATGCA